>NW_016107400.1:7416618-7444018 GCF_001604975.1 Cebus imitator | reverse complement strand
ACTGGGAACATAAGGATTTGTTCAACAGGTTTGTTTATGGAGGTTTCCCTCAGCCTTGCCTTCCCATCCCTGGTGCTAAGAAGGCTTCTTTCCTCCTGATGGGAAAGGGAGGGCATCCTTCACTTGGGAGTTTATCTCCTGCTTTCAGGATGAAAAAGGAAGGTCAGAGCACTCTTCTTGCATGTGATGGTTTTCAAGTGTCTTTAACTCAAAATAACCTTATGCCTAAGGGGCATATTTTGGGATGGCATATTCTTCCCCCTTTATCAAGTGTGATGGCAACAGAGGTAAAGGAATATAATTCAGGCTAAGAAGTCAAGGAAAGCTCTGGTCAGGGAATGGCACTGGAGCTGTACCTTGATGAGTCAGGAGTTTCCTACAGCCAGGACCTGGATGAGCCAAGATACTGGGCATGAAAGGGCCTGGTTTGCAGTGTCGAGGGGCATGTCATGTGGCCTCGTGAAACTTGAAGACAAGAGAACATGAGGCTGTGACTGGGAAGGCCAGACCCTGGCTTTAAAGGGCCTAACACATCCCACTGAGGTGTTTCGGACTTATTTTCTGAGTGGTGGGGAGTCATTCATTAAGGTTCCTAAGCAGAAGAATGTCTTGATTATGTTGTACCTAGATAACTTTGTTGGCATTGTGAAATATATAGAGGAGAGGTTGGGGGATCAGCTAGAAAGCTTCTGGGAAATTACTACTCTGTTGGTGGATTGTGATCTCATTTAGTAATCACAAATAACCTTTTGAATAGAGAACATAAAGGAGAAATTGATTAGAAATAAACAGCAAATAGAGAATCATTGACATTTATACCTAAGCTATTTTCTTAAACTAGTAAGGTACTGTTGTCCTCGTTTTTACAGATGAGGACACGGACTCTTAGAACAAGTAATTTGCCTAAGGTCGCACAGCAGGGAAGCAGTGTGCCCAGGTTCTGGCTACAGAGCCTGTGTCCTTATTAGCCCTTCTCTGCTTTCGAATACTCTTCGAAAAGAAAAATGGGAAAGGACATGAGAGGACAGTTCCTCCCTAATCCAGCAGGGTTCTAAGGCACACAGACTGATCAGACTCCAGATGGGAGGAAGGCTGGGAAGGATCATTTGCAGGCAGACCTTGCATTTTAAGCTGGAATTTGAAAGGAACTAGAAATTTTATTTGGTTAGAAAGTGGGCGAAAATGTTCTGGTGGGAAGAGAGGTCAGAACAATGTGAGAGGAGAGGAGAGGTTTGAGGCACTCAGACCTGGGATCAAGCTTCTTGGAAACCCGGTGTCCTCATGTATAAAATAGGCCTCATAACAGGTTGTTGCAAAAATTAAGCGAGGTGAAGAACCTGAAGCCTGGTAGGTGGTCAGAAGGTGTCAGGCCTTTTGCAGGTGGTTTGCTTTTGTGGTGTTCTGACTCCCAACTGAAATAGGAGCTTGCCAGCAGTGATGATAATTCTTACTTATTTTCTTCTTCTTCTTCTTCTTGTTTTTTTTTTTTTTTTTTTTTTTTTTAAAGACAAGGTCTCTCTCTGTGTACATTGGCGTGATAATGGCTTTCTACAGCCTCAACCGCCTGAGCTCAGGCGATCTCCCACCTCAGCCTTTCCTCATGCACTTGTACTCCTCAACTGGGAGTACAAGTGCATGTCACCACACCTGGCTAATTTTTGTATTTTTGTAGAAATGATGTTTCACTCTCTTGCCCAGGCTGGTCTTGAACTCCTGGCCTACCCGCCGCAGCCTCCCAAAGTGCTGGGATTACAGGTGTGAATCAGCGCATCTGGCCTACATGTTTTCTTCTTTCTGAGCCTTAGCATCAGACCCTCTTATCATCTGAAGACTCATCTTGAAAATAGTCCACATATATGATGAACTTAAGTGTGAGTGGTGGGGTTAGGTTTTCCACCATAATAAGAGGCACACTGTAACCATGCATGTTCTTGGTGATATCATAGGCAAAATTGCTTTTTAGTGACCATTAGTCTTAGGACATAGCTACCACCCTTCTATGATGTTAGTCCCATGGGAAAGTTCAACCCTTGTTCCAGACCAGTTTGAAACCAGCATTTGACACAGCATTGTTGACTGATTTCACTGCTCCCGGTGTCTGTGCATAGTGGATACTGTGGTTGTTATCACAGGGCAGACTAAGGAGCAGCTGAGTCAGAGTAATTTTTTCCTGGGTGATCACTGCCACATTCATAGACCAGTACCTTGTGAATTTGATTTTTGCATCTGTATTTAAATATTTTATCCTTTAAAAATAATTGAATTGCCCTGACACAACCATCAGAAATTAGATGCTGCCTACAGGAAGTATTTTAATTTTGTGAACTTCCTTTGCAGAACACTTGCTGAAATGGCAGCAGCCACATCCGTCCATGTGGTTGCGGTGATTGAACCCATCATTCAGCATGCCGACTGGTTCTTCCCTGAAGGTAATTCTCATTTTGGTTTCACTGAGCACCAAAGCAATGTGATAATCACACAAAAAGTCGTCTTAAAGGAGAAAATACATCTGTTATCCTTCCTCATGATTACATAATTGGTTTTACTTTTTCATGTTTCTTTCCAGCCTTTGTGCATTTGCATTTGTATTTTGACATAAGGGTTATCGTCTTGTATTTCACTTAGTTTCACTAAAACATAGCCAGTCAGTGTACACGGAATACCCACCAAGTGCCATGTGTTTGCTGGTGAGACGTGCTGTCTTTCCTGGGGGAACTCAGGCCACTAGAAAAGAGAGCCCCATGAACAGATAAATTATAACAACGTGACAAATTAGAAGATAGGTGAAGGGAGAAAGATTCGACAAACTCAGGTGCTGGGCAAAGGGAGCCAGGAATTGCTTTTTAGAAGAGCTGTTGTTGAATATGCAGGCGTTTTTCACTTGGAAGAAGGCTTTTTGTTTCTCTAGCGAGGTTATGGATCTGCACATAGGTAGGAGATAAAGCAGGAGATTGATGGGGACAGTTGGTGAAGGCCTGAGTTGGCTGTGTAAAGAATTAATATTTCATCCTGTAGGCAGTAGATTTTCAAACCAGGTTTGTTGCAGTCCTGGGATTCACAGAGCTTCCCATGGCCCCCTTTGGGGATGCTAGCCAGGAAAGTGTTAGAATTCCGGATCCTCCACACCTACTTCCCCCAGAGCAGCCCTGCTGCCATGTCCCGTGGGGTGCAGACCCCAAGATACCCATCTTTTCTTCACCACTTGGCCCATCTTTTCTTCACCACTGTTTTGTCACCATCAAGAATCACATCTCATTCGTATAAGTTGCCCAGTGAAGATGGGATGGATGAATGAATGCTAGCATTCTGCTCAAGATTTCCTTTGAGGACAGTTAGCACTTGATGTTGCCTTTTACTTCTATTTTATATCAGTGTAAATCTCTCTCTCTCTTTTTTTTTTTTGAGATGGAGACTCGCTTTGTTGCCCAGGCTGGAGTGCAGTTGTTCAGTCTCGGCTCACTGCAACTTCTGCCTCTTGGGTTCAAGCGATTCTCCTTCCTCAGCCTCCCAAATGGCTGGGATTACAGGCATATACCACCACGCCTGGCTAGTTTTTTGTATTTTTAGTAGAGACGGGGCTTCTCCATGTTGGACAGGCTGGTCTCGAACTCCTGACTTCAAGTGATCCGCCTGCCTCCACGTTTTCCCAAAGTGCTGGGATTACAGGCGTGAACCACCAGCCTGGCTAAATATCTCTTTTTAAATGATTCAAATAAGTGATCTGTGCTCATTGTTCTCTTCTGTATTCTAGATTTGTTTTTTTCCACAAAAAAGAAAGCAGAAAAGTTGTGTAACTTATATTCTAACTCATGCCTCTTCCCTATCTTGTCCTCTTATATTACTTCCAACTGGTTTGATAGACCATTCTTGGGATGTGAGTGCCAGAAGCTTCCACCTTGAAATAGTGGGGCTGTAGACTGAAGAGTGAGGTTCCTGTTCCAATGAGGGGTGTCTTAGACCTCCCTCACTTGCTGTGTTCAGTGTCTCATGCACTTGTTTATTTTCCCTCTTGCAGAGGTGGAATTTAATGTATCAGAAGCATTTGTACCTCTCGCCACCCCGAATTCTAATCACTCATCCAACACTGGAAACGACTCCGACTCGGGGACCCTGGAGAGGAAGCGGCCTGCTAGCATGGCGGTGATGGAAGGAGACTTGATGAAGAAGGAAAGGTACGATTTGACTGTTCATTTCCAAACCCGCAGTAAATATGTCGTTAGACCTGCAGTGTCTGGTACCACTCAGTGGACTTAGAGAATGGTCCCCATCGACCTGTGACTAATGGCATCCAGATAGTTTCTGGAATTCTGCTGTAGGTCATTCTAAGCACTCATCTCACCATGAAGTCTCTGTGTAGCTTGTCAGTTAACATTTCTTCCACATGCGTTCCAGCTTAACTTGGTGGTCTTGTGGTAAGCCTTGCAGTGGAACGCCATCATACGCATGTTAAAATTTACCTGAATGTACTTGACTGGGGGGAAACAGAAAGGAAAACAAATTTAATAGTGTGGACTTTTGTCCAGAATTGAGTGTGAGAACATCCACCTGTCACAGTGAGTTGAGTGATTTGGTGTTTAAGGAGATATATTTCTGATATAATTTGGCCCCACAATGGAAGCCAACTGATAAATTTGATGTTCAGTGGGAAGAACCTCAATATTTACCAATTCTAGAAGGAAAAAAAATGACAGTGTTGAACTTAGTGAGAAGCATTGTCTCTGTATACTCTTTTCTATGGGCAATTCATGGCATTTTCAAGGGTAATGAAGATTGTTTGTGATTTGTGCCTTTAGATGCCAGCCTGTCCCATGTGTGTGATGCAGTGCCACTGTACTCACTAGGAATGCTAAGAATTAAGAGGCCTGTTGGAAGTAACATGCTTTTCTTGTGTGTATGAAATAATATTACTAGAAATAGTTTTACATTAAAATGAAATGACTAGCTCTTATTTTAATTGCCCAATCTTACTGTGAGGTATGCTGTTTGTTTCTTGTTCTTTGTTTTGTGTTTTTTACCTCTAGCAAAGGAGTATACGTTATTCTGTCCCTATTCTGTCCCTCCAAAATCCACATTTATTCTGTGTAGACACATTACCTCTCTCAACCCTCATTCATACATTTAGTAGTATTTCCTGATGACAAACTCTACCCATAACAAAATTAGCTTTCATGTATTTTAAGCTTCAAAATACAGTGCTATGAGTCTAGTCAGCACGTGAGAGACAATTCTCAGTTACCTGCCTTGTGTATTCTCCCTGCCAGCTGACCAGTAAGCACAAGCTCAGGGAGCCAGGTATCTTTTTACTTTTTGAACTGAAAGAAAAAATTATTAAGTTCATAAATTAATGGGCTTAAGTGAAAAAGTCAGCCTTCCTTCCACTCTGTCTTCCAGCTACATCCAGCCACCATCCCCTTCCCAAAAGCAACAGTTTTCTCCGGTCTTTTTTTTGTTTTTTTGAGACAGGATTATGCACCCAGGCTGGAGTGCAGTGGTATGATCATGGCTCACAGCAGCCTTGACCTCCTGGGCTCTAACAGTCCTCCCCACTCAGCCACCCAACTAGCTGGGACTGTAGGCATGTACCGCCTCACCCAGTTAATTTTCTTTAAAAAAGTTTTTTGTAGAGACAGGGCCTCACAGTGTTTCCCAGGCTGGTCTTGAATTTCTGAGCTAAAGCGATTATCCTGCCTTGTCCTCCCAAAGTGCTAGGCTTACAGCTGTGAGCCACTGCACCCAGCTTTTCCAGCCTTATTTATCTTCCATATGTATTCTTTGCATATACACATAGGATTGTTTCTCTGTCTCATCTCAGTTAAGAGGCAGTATGGTGTGATAACCTTACACTGCCATTGGTAGGCCTTCTGGACTTGGCTTCTGCGTCTTTCCCCAAAAACAGATTTGTGATGGGAACTAGGAAGTATGGAAATAGGCCTCGTGTGGTGACTTATACCTATAATCCCAGCACTTTGAGAGACCAAGGCAGGAGGATTACTTGAGGCTAGGAGTTTGAGATCAGCCTGGGCAATGTAGTGAGACCCCATCTCTAAAAAAAAAAATTGTTTTTAATATCCTGGTATGGTGGCATATGCCAGTAGTCCAAGCTGCTCCAGAGACTGAGGCTGGAGGATTGTTTGAGCCCAGGAGTTTGATGCTGCAGTGAGCTGTGATTGCTCCATTGGAGTGCCAGGCACTGCAGCCTGGGCGGTGGAGTGAGACCCTGTGTCTTAAAGGGGGAAAAAAAAGGCAGAGGAAGAGGAAGTATGGGAATAAACACACTAGCGTGTCATTCAAGATGAGGCCTGCCTGTTTGCTTTTAGCTGCTCACACCCAAATTGATCAAAGACATTGAACAGTACCAGGTTTATTGGCTTTGCTCAGGCTCGAAGCCAAGTGGAGTTGCTTGCCTTGGTGTCAGGGGGCCATTAGACTGATTCTTGCCACTTTACTGTGCACAGGGCAACTTGGGTGGCTGTCCCCATGTATGGTTTTAACACATGTGGACCCATGGGCTTCTGCCTCAGTAGTCTGCTCGCATGGTGTGTTGACTGTTTCTTCTCTCTGTGTAGCTTTGGTGTGAAGCTTACGGACTTCCAGGCCCACCGGCGGGGTGGCACTCTAAATAGAAAGCACATATCCCCCGCTTTCCAGCCACCACTCCCGCCCACAGATGGCAGCACCGTGGCGCCCGCTGGCCCAGAGCCCCTTCCCCAGAGCTCAAGGGCTGAAAGCAGTTCTGGGGGTGGGACTGTCCCCTCCTCTGCGGGCATACTGGAGCAGGGGCTGAGCCCAGGCGATGGCAGGTAAGGAGGCTGACTTCTGCTGGCAATGGAGGCTGGGCACTCCAGCCTTCTTGCAGGTGGTGGCCTTTGGGCACAGCATCCACGCCCAAAGAACTGCTGCAGCATGGAGTGAACAGATTTATTTTCACTCCTCTGGTTGGCAAAGGACAGGAAAAAAGACTATGAATGGCTCGCTTCTTTTTCTGTTTTCCAAAGAAAGCAACATTGGTTTGCATTCTTTGCCACACTGCTTTGGTGCTGGAAACCGGAAGCCGGTGGGTGTCTCGCAGTGTGATATCTCTGTTACCTGTTTAATGTATACTGTCAGCATTAATGTACCATCTGTTCGTTGTCATCCAGTGTGCTAACCAGGAAGCATTTAAGTGTGGCAAGTTGGTTAAATTTTAGTATTCCTGGCATTTATTCACTTGCTCATTGTTTCATTCAGTCGAACAGATTTCCTGAGTCACTGATACGTGCTAGGCACTGTGCTAGGCACATGAGGTGGCTAAGACTCCGCCCCCTACCCTCAGCTTTCAGTCTTGTAGGGCAGTTGATCCATGAGCCCAATGTGGAAAATAAGATGGTAGCTTTTTCTTTTTCCTTTTTTTTTTAAGACTGCATCTTGCTCTGTTGCCCAGGCTGGAATGCAGTAGCATGATCATAGCTCACTGCACCCTCCACCTTCTAAGCCCAAGCGATCCTCCCACCTAAACCTCCCACATGGCTGGGATTACAGGTGCTTGTCACCATGCCCAGCTAATTTTTTATTTTTTTTTGTAAAGATGAGGTAAACATAGATGCACTATATTGCTCCTGGCCTCAAGTGATCTTCCTGCCTTGGTCTTCCAAAGTGCTGGATTATAGGTGTGAACAACTATGACCGACTGGTAGATTTTCTTAAAAGGCTCTTTTAGTTGCTTAACCTTTAGATAAGCCACCTGGTGTGGCTTTGCAAAGTCATTACAACTTTTAATAAAATGCACCTTAAACTTGAGATTTTTTTTTTCTTTCTTTTTTTTTTTTTTTTTTTTTATCGCTACCTCAAGTGTTTTACTTGGTAGAGTTTTTTTGTTTTTTTTTTTTTAGCTAGAGTCCCACTACTCTGTCACCCAGACTGGAGTATGGTGGTGTAATCTCAGCTCACTGCAACCGTCGCTTCCCGGTTTCAAGTGCTTCTCTTGCCTCAGCCTCCCAAGTAGCTGGGATTACAGGCGCCTACCACCATGCCTAATTTTTTTGTATTTTTAGTGGAGATGGGGTTTTGCCATGTTGGCCAGGCTGGTCTTGAACTCCTGACCTCAGGTGATCCGCCTGCCTCAGCCTCCCAAAGTACTGGGATTACAAGCATGAGCCACCGTACCCAGCCAGAACTTGAGATTTTTATTTAATTGGCATTAATTCAGTTCTCCACACTGATCCAGGCAGATGACCACCAGAGGCTACTTCAGGTGGCATCTCTTGTGGTTTGGAACTGGCAGCTGCTGCAGCTGTGCACACATTGTGTGCCAAAATTTTTGTCATATGTTCTGCATTGACCATCTGAAAAGCACTGAATGATTGTATATAAGTAAGATAAATACACACAAAACAAGGACAGACTGTTTATCTCTACATTTCTTTCCCACACAGATACATTTTCCTTGAAAGAACTTTCTTATCGTCCTTGGAATGAGCAAGGGAGAGCCTTGTTGTGTGTGAAACTGCTCATGAGATAGAAATCTTGTTCCATCATGAAAACTGAATGCTGAATGCTTATGCATTCCTGAATTCCATTTTCCTTACCTTAGGAAAGTATACTTTGGGGTTAAAAAAATTTAAGACTTCAAACTTCATAGGGCTTCCCATGCACATCATAGGCTCCATGTTAGTGTGTCAATAATTGCACCCTATGCATGTACTTGTTTTGGCTTAAATTTTTTTTTGTTTGAAGGGAAAAAGTGTAAGTAAATTCACTTATTTTCTTTTTCTTGTTTGTTTTTAATTATCATTATTTATTTATTTTTTGAGATGAAATCTTGCTCTGGTGCGCAGGCTGGAAGGCAGTGGTGCAATCTTGGCTCAGTATAATCTCCCACTCCCAGATTCAAATGATTCTCCTGCCTCAGCCTCTCGAGTAGCTGAGATTACAGGCGTGCACTACCACGCCCAGCTAATTTTTGTATTTTCAGTAGAGATGAGGTTTCACCATGCTGGCCAGGCTGGTCTCGAACTCCTGACCTCAAGTGATCCTCCAACTTCAGCCTCCCAAAGTGCTGGGATTACTGGTGTGAGTCACTGCACCCTGCCTGCTCTTTTTTATACCGTATTCTGTATTTTTATGTACGTTTCATTAATGTTATTCACTCTTTGGTGACCTTGACATACTAGAGCTATAATGTTTGGTATAAAAAGTTCTGGGCCAGGAAACAGGAAGCCTGAGTTCTGTTCTCTATCTTGCTCCTACCAACTCTGGACTTCGAGTAGTCATTTAGCCTCTGAATTCTTCTTATTCAGTTCAAATTATTGATGATATTCAAGCCCTTTATAATTTAGAGTCTTAGTTTGCCATGGCTTTTGCTTAGTTTTGTACAATGTATATGTCAATATCTAAACGCCCTTTTGTGGTATTAAATACTCCCCAATTTAAGTACAAACAGTAGAACTGAAAACTCTGCATTGGTTGCTGTGAAATGGTCTCTCCCATGATACTGGAGTGGCAGAGTGGTTGGAGTCCAGTCTGATGCAATGAATCTCATAAAATAAATAGTCCTATAGTCCCAGCTACTCAGGAAGCTGAGGTAGGAGGATTGCTTGAGTCCAGAAATTTGAAACCAACCTGGGCAACATAGCAAAACCCCATCTCTTTTAAAAAANAAAAAAAAAAAAAAAAAAAAAAAAAAAAAAAAAAGGCAGTCCTATATGGCACCAAGTAAACATTAGCTTTATAAGCCCAGTGTGAGCTAGTTAGAATTTCAAATCCTTTTCCTGCCTGCCAAAGTGAAAACTCTGCCTGGAATCTTATGTTGTATGTATGTACAGTATGTTCAGCTTTTTCAGCTGGGATTTTCTGACATCTAACTTGAGTGTTACTTCTCTTAGTCCTCCCAAAGCCAAGGATCCTGCATCTGCAGCTGTACCTGCACCAGGGAGAAACAACAGTCAGATAGCCTCTGGCCAAAACCAGGGCCAGGCAGCTGCCAGCTCCCACCAGCTCTCCGTGGGCCCACCTCACAATGCCGCAGGGCCCAGCCCACATACGCTGCGCAGAGGTAAGCAACCACCCTCCTCCTTGCCCTCAGGGAAGGATGTGCAGACCTCCTTCAGTTAGTGCAAGGATTCAGATGGTGAGGCTTATGACTAGATCTTTTCTGTGTCTGTTGTAAAATGGCAAGCAGAAAATTCAGTCATTTAAGAGAAAAGTCATAAAAGAAAAAGGAAAAAATAGAGAACAGACAAGCAGACATTTAAAAAAGCGTTTTTCCTTAGGCATGACAAAGCTTAACAAAAAGTTACTTCTGCAGAAATGCTCCCAGTTTTCCTGGTGTCCCAAGCCCTTGCTGTTTAGAGACCACCACAGCCTTCTCAGCTTTGTGGATCTGGGAGCCACTCTTGCCTCAGAATTGGGGTGAGAGCTTTCTAGGTCCTGATTAACAGAATCTGAACTGCTCCCACCTGTCTCCCCTGCAGTCCTCCACCCAGCAGCCAGGGGAATTGCTTTAAAACTCCAGGCAGATTGTGCCATCTCTTGGTTAAACTCTTCAGTGGCTTCCGTGAAAACTTCTCACCCTGGGTTTTCTGTGCTCTCATGGGGCCTCCCTCTGAACTCAGAGCTTACACTCCCCCCTCTCAGGACACTCTGTTCTTGGTTCCTTGAATGCAGTAAACTCATCCCCCCCTTAGGGCTTCCAGAACATTCTGTCTCATATCTTCACATGGTTTCTTCTTACCATTCAGGTCTCACCTCAAAAATCACTTCTTCAAGCTGGGTGTGGTGGCTCACACCTGTAATCCCAGCACTTTGGGAGGCCAAAGCAGGAAGATTGCTTGAGGCTAGGAGTTGGAGACCAATCTGGTCAACATAGTGAAAGCCCACCTCTACAAAATTTTTTTTAAAATTAGCTGGGTGTGGTGACATGCCTATAGTCCCAGCTACCTGGGAAGCTGAGGCAGGAGGATCACTTGAGCCCAGGAGGTCGAACCTGCAGTAAGTTATGATGCACCACTGCACTCCAGCCTGGACAACAGAATGATACCCCATCTCTAAAATAAAAAAGAGAGGGCGGGTTCAGTGGCTGACACCTGTAATCCCAGCACTTTGGGAGGCTGAGGTGGGCAGATCACTTGAGCTCAGGAGTTCAAGACCAGCTGGACAACATGGTGAAACCCCGTCTCTACTAAAAATACAAAAATTAGCTGGGTGTAGTCCCAGCTACTCAGAGGCAGGAGAATCGCTTGAACCTGGGAGGCAGAGGTTGCAGTGAGCCAGGATCATACCACTATACCCCAACCTGGCCAACAGAGCAAGACTCCATCTCAAAAGAAGAAAAGGATTAAATTCACAGAATCTGTCTATGAAAGCATGGTCTTTATAAAGTACTACACAAATGTTAGTGGAATTTCTACAAATTATAGGCAGGGAGGCAAATTCGGGTCTCCTGCTTCGTTGCAGACCCCCACTTTATCCTTCTGAAGGCTGCCTCTCTGGGCCACTGTCTTCTTAATCAGGATCTCAGCTGATTGTTGAGGGAAGTTAGTCTTCTGTACCTGGATTCCAGGTGTGAGTCTAGTTTTGGATTAACAAGACTGTTTTCCACATAGTCACATTCAGAGTCTTTCCTGTTTCCTGAAATCACAGCTCCCAGGCTTCTTTGCAGGATGAGTTTGATTCTTTTTGCCTTCCCCACCACCCAGCGCCTCTAAGGTGGTCTCAGACCAGGCCTCCCTTTCTCCCAGCCCCCTCCCCGACGCTCTGCTCCCATGCTCCCTCCCCTAATCCTCTTCACACCCTTAAATGTCAGGAACCATTTTTTATTCAGTATGAATTTATAATTAGTACTGCTTAGAACAGAAAACTAGACTTTTAAAAATGCTGCTGGCGATCTGGAGTACAGCTAATGTAAGCTGGTTGGTGGTTTCTGTGGGAAAAGATCCTCTGAGTTCCAGAGTTGAAAGTTCAGACGAGTATAGCAGAGTAGACTTTACCCTTTTTTCTATTTTTTCCTTTCTTAGGTTTTTAGAAAGAGGGTCTTTTTCTGTCACCCATGCTGGAATACAGTAGCATGATAATAGCTCACTGCATCCTCCAGCCATTGGACTCAAGTGGTCCTCCCACTTTGGCTTCTCAAAGTGCTGGTACTACAGACACGTACCACCATGCCTGGCCACTTTGTTTTGTTTGTTTGTTTGTTTGAGTTGGGATCTCATTATGTTCCCCAGGCTGGTCTTGAGCAATCTTCCTACCTCAGCCAGTCACATTGCTGGGTTTACAGGCGTGAGCCACCAAGACTTTACCCTTTTTAATCCTGAATTCTGGGTCCTGAAACAGGCAGCCAGGGGATGGAGGAAGGAGGAAGAGGAAAAAGCATCCAGGGAGTCCACATGTCATGGGTGGAGTCTCTGTTTTGCCCCTTACTAGCTATGTGACCTGTTATGAAACATTGGCCCTCTTCAAGCCTCAGTTTTCTTCTCCCTGAAAATGGGGATAACAGTGCTTGCCCTGCAATGAGCTTATGAGACTTAAATGAGATAAAGTATGTAAATTATAATGTGCATAATTTATGTGAAAGGACTTACTTGGTACCGGTGATAGGTGAACAGTGATAAATGTTCATTTCTTCATTTCCTTCTCTTTTTCTTGGGGAACCAGTATGATATTATCAGAGTATAAAAAAGGCTAAAGCCTCTCGTTTCCGCCTACCCTTCCCAGCCCCAAACCAGAGCCCCAGATCTGTTGTTTTCCTTCCTGCCCTCAGTACCAGGTTCCCATCCCTGATCTCAGCCGGTGTAGGGAGGAGAGTGATGTGATTCAGCTCTCATTAGAGAAATAATTATAAGGCAACTCCCAGTTTTATTCATGCTTTTGTCCAGGGCATATGTGTTAACTCAAATGGTTCCAGAATTGGTTAATAAGAATTGGGAATTCTAATAAAACCAGTCAAACTCTCAAGGAGAAGGTGGCTTGGGGACAGGGGTCATGTTATGTCAGGGTGAACCAGTCATCCTTAGTGGTCCCTTCTGGCTGTTCTTACCTCTTTCTGTGTCTTCCCATGGGTCCCTAATGAGGAGGCTGCTAAGTGGGCTGAGGGCAGCACTTCCATGTTGGTGGTGGGGTGGCCTCTGTTAACAGTTTTCTTCTTGAACTTTCAAAATAATAGGCCTTTACAGCCCTTTCAGATGTTCATAATGTACTTAATTTTTAAAATAAACTTACTAGTTTGGAGTAATTTTGAATTTATAGGAAAGTTGTGAAGCTAATGCTGAAGTTCCCATACACCCCTTACCCAGTTTCCTCTGTTGTTAATATGTTACATGACCATGGAATCTTTATCCCAGCTCAGAAATCAACATTGGGCCATTCTCCTTTTTTTTCTTTTTTTGAAATGGTCTCACTCTGTTGCCCAGGCAGGAGTGCTGTGGTGTGATCACAGCTCACTGCACCCTTGAACACCCCAGGCTCACGTGATCCTCCCACCTCAGCCTCATGAGTAGCTGAAATTATAGGTGCATGCCACCATGCCCAGCTAATTTTTGTATTTTTTTGTAGAGATGGGGTTTTGCCATGTTGCCCAGGCTGGTCTTGAACTCCTGCACTCAAGTGATCCACCCTCTTTGTCCTCTCAAAGTGCTGAGATTACAGGCGTGAGCCGTCACACCTTGTGGTTCATTACCATTAACTAGACTCCACATTTTGTTCAGATTTCCCTAGTTTTTCCACTTTTAGTCTCCTGTGGTCTGTGACATGTTCTCCGTCTTTCTGTGATTTTCTGTGGCCTCGATGGTTTTGGAGAGTACTGGTCAGGCATTTTGAAGAAAGGCCCTCAATTTGTGTTTGTTAGATGTTCTTCTGATGGTTAGACTGGGGTTACGGGTTTTGGGGAGGAAGACACAAGAGTGTGGTGCCCTCCTGACCTCCTCTCATCAGAGGCATGTGATGTTGCTGTGGCTTATTACTAGTGAGGTTAAATTTGGTCTCCAGGCCAGGGTGGTGTTGGTTGCTGCCTCACTGTTCCTACTGAAAGGTGTTTTTTCTCTCTTTGTGCAGCTGTTAAAAAACCCGCTCCAGCACCCCCGAAACCAGGCAACCCACCTCCTGGCCACCCTGGGGGCCAGAGTCCTTCAGGAACATCTCAGCATCCACCCAGTCTGTCACCAAAGCCATCCACCCGAAGCCCCTCTCCTCCCACCCAGCACACAGGCCAGCCTCCAGGCCAGCCCTCTGCCCCCTCCCAGCTCTCAGCACCCCGGAGGTTCTCCAGTAGCCTGTCTCCAATCCAAGCTCCCAGTCACCCACCGCCACAGCCCCCTACACAGGCCACGCCGCTGATGCACACCAAACCCAATAGCCAGGGCCCTCCCAACCCCGTGGCATTGCCCAGTGAGCATGGACTTGAACAGCCATCTCACACCCCTCCCCAGACTCCAACCCCCCCTAGTACTCCGCCCCTAGGAAAACAGAACCCCAGCCTGCCAGCTCCTCAGACCCAAGTTGGGGGTAACCCTGAGACTGCACAGCCACATGCTGGAACCTTACCGAGACCGAGACCAGTACCAAAGCCGAGGAACCGGCCCTCCGTGCCCCCACCCCCCCATCCTCCTGGTGTCCACTCAGCTGGGGACAGCAGCCTCACTAATGCAGCACCAACAGCTTCCAAGATAGTAACGGGTAAGTAGAAAATCAATGTCCATATTTCCCCATCTCCTCTACATTACTTTTGTACTACATTTCAGCTTTGATTTATAGCAGGTGTCAGCAGACTACATGTGCAAGCCAAACCTGTCCTGCAGCCAGTTTTTGTCATTAAAGTTTTATTGGAACACAGCTATACCCATTGGCTAACAAATTGTCTATGGCTGTGTTGGTGCTAAAACAGCAGACTTGGGTAGTCGTGACCAGAGATCATATGACCCACAAAGTTGGAAACATTTACTACCTGGTCCTTTAAGTATTCTGACTCCTGATGTGTTTAAGACCTGTATACATTTACATTTTTCTAAACATAATGACTTTTAATCCAGGTGGAAGGTGCTTTACAACACGAGCATGAACTTTACTTCTTAGTGAATTTCTCATTAAAATGCTTAAAGAGTACTTCTAAGAGTAAAAATGTTCATATTAAGTACAGAATTTCTAATATAACTTTAAAAAACATGATTTATGCCAAATCGAATGCTCCAAAAGGGATATCTCAGGACTCAATCATATCAGAGTGCTGGCCTCTAATGGCTTAGGAGGGAAGAGGCAAGATTTCCCTGTAGACCCAGTGGGAACCTGTTTTGAAGGTGGTGGTGACTGTGCAGGCTTTCGTGGACTGCCTAATGGCATATTTTTTAATAGTCTAGATCATGACCATTTTATTTAATTATGATTTCAAAAATATTTCCATCCCAAATGCTCTAATTTACTGTTTAATTAAGGATGGATATGGGTTTTTTTAGTATGGTAATTAGGGCCTCAAATCATTTTTTACAGCAGCCTAGTTTAAATTGTTCTAAGTGGAGGACTTTTGGAAAAGACGCTGAACTATACCTCGGGCCTTTCTAATCATATTGAGTGACTTCGCAGCTGAAAATGTGCTAAAGGTTTCCATTAACCCAGAGGGTGACGGTTAACTGATTCTAAAAATATCTTTTAAAAACTGGTTTTCAGGAATATAATGCATAATTTGCACATGTTATAAATGGTTAATAACTTTTTTTCTGATGACATCAAGAGCCTGCTTTTATTTTGAAAACAGCAAAGCCATATTGGTGTCTTTGTTTGTTTCCCAATAGATACCCTTCCTAGTGCCCTCACAGGTGGGGAAGGTTTCCAGGACTAAGGTCTGTAACGCCCCTGAGCAGCTTGCACCACAGCTGCAAATGCTCCTGCTTAGCTGTGTTCCGCTTATGTGCTTTTGACCGTGTGCTCAGGAACAGCCATTTCACCCTGTGCCCGGACAGCCAATGGGCCGTCCATTCTGTAGCATGTAGACATTTCTTTATTTTTATCAGAAGCACTTTGAGCTGCAGTGCTTCGAATTCAAGGAGTAGATGTCAGTAAATCAAGAGCCTGATTTCAAGCCGCTCAGATGAGAGTATCTTCTTTCTTAGGGTCAGGCGCAGTGGCTCATGCCTGTAATCCCAGTACTTTGGATGACTGAGGCAGGAGGATCGTTTGAGTCCAGGAGTTCAAGACTGCAGTGGGTAGTGATTATGTCACTGCACACTGCATTCTAGCCTGAATGACAGAGTGAGACACTGCCTCTTTAAAAAAAAAAAAAAGAATATCTTCTATATTTTTGGTGAGCCTCTTACCAGCATTCTACTCTTCCCAGTGTGATTTACCTGTCACAGATGGGCTCACCAGCCTCCAACCAAAGAGGACCCAGCTGCAGTCAGCATGGGAGGAAATTGTGTCCTTTGTGTCTTGAGCTTTAATTTTATTTATTTATTTATTTATTTTTTTGAGACGGAGTTTCACTCATGTTACCCAGGCTGGAGTGCAATGGCGCGATCTCGGCTCACCGCAACCTCCGCCTCCTGGGTTCAGGCAATTCTCCTGCCTCAGCCTCCTGAGTAGCTGGGATTACAGGCATGCACCACCATGCCCAGCTCATTTTTTGTATTTTTAGCAGAGACGGGGTTTCACCATGTTGACCAGGATGGTCTCGATCTCTTGACGTGATCCACCCGCCTCGGCCTCCCAAAGTGCTGGGATTACAGGCTTGAGCCACCGCTCCCGGCCTGAGCTTTAATTTTAAATTTTTGTATCTTAAGTGCAAGTTAACTGCATGGAGCTTCTTAATTTGATATTTTAAATTCTCAAGACTAAACAGTTAAAAAAATCTTCCCCTGAATACCACTGAATTCTTTGAAATTCCTTTGCATTCTAGCATACTTACATATTGCTTTATTAAACCATACGAGCTTTTTAAAAGGCCCTGTGAGCTCATCTAATTCTGCCGTTGGGTCTCCATGTGGACAGCATAAGGCCCTCATTATGTGTACAGCTGCTTTAATCAGCTGACATGAGCCTTACGCCTGTTGTGGGCCCCTTAGCCGGAGTGCTCACAGCTTAGGTCTGAGTAAGACTTTCTGTAGGAACCAGAAGTGGAAAACCAGAGTGTAGCCTTCAAAACAGGGAGGAGTCCCGGGCGCGATTCCACAATTTCATGCTAGTGACACACCAAAATGTTATTCTCAGATGTTTCTTTTTGTTTAAAGAAAGACTGCAAATCAGAATTATCACCTGGGGTGTATGTATTCCAGAACGTTATTTTACTGATCTGCTACAGCACTGTAATGTGCTGCCTATAATTATTAGATAAGTGAAATTTTACATTAAAAATGTTTTCCTAAGATATTAGCTATTTAAAAACCAATCTGTTATAAATTATCCTAACTCAGGAAATTCTAGGTCACCACAGTTATCTTTATATTACAGAATTAACCTGTACTACCTTAAATCCCCTGGCCTGCCATTGGAAGTACACAAAAGGCCAACATTTAGAATTTTTGAATCTGCTAGTGTTGATCATGTAGCTATTAACCATTCTTGGATATAGCCATTGGATTTTCCAAGAAGGAAAAAAAATATAACTTCCTTGGACAGGATGGTCCTTTATTATGGCATAATGTTTTCACTTAGAAAACTTTAGATGGACAGATTCCTGAAAACAGGTTATTCCTTTAGAGTTGGATTAAGTTAGAGTTTTAAAGAGTTGGGTTAAGGCTAATGGGATTGAGAAACTTTTGGGGGAGATTATTGCTGCCAAGCAGGTTTGGCAACCAGCTTCTCACAGCTCAGCACCGGCACTGGAGGATGCCGGGATTCTGGCGTCATTTTGATTCTCCTGTTAATTGTGACTCTGGAGAGCAGTAAGAGTTTTAATTCCCATGTAAAAGAGTTTATATCTTGCTATTTTTGAAGTAATAGATTTTAGCAAAGAGTATTCTAATTTAAACATTTTATTAAATAATTTAGATGTATGATCCGCCATATTCAGTAAGAACTGAGATTGGAATATTTAATGGTAAGGAAAAGGCACCTGATTGGCCAATGCATTTTTGCTACTTGATCATATTTGTGCACTCATGCCTGTTACTAACCGACCACCCTAACCCTGCCTGCTTGCATCCCTACTAATAGTGCATGCACTGAAGGAGGACTGGCTTTGTTGATGCTTGCTTCAATCATTCAGAATACTAAGTGTGTGCCCAGACGTGTAACAGGTGGTTACAGGGCTGGCCTTGTTACTTCCTTAATTTCCATTCTTTTCTATATCAGGCAGGCTTGAAATATAGTAGAAAAAACATATATCGTGGAGTCGGATCTGACTGAGTTAGAATTTCAGCTCTTAGTATAACATTGGTATTTCATGAGCCACCATGCCCAGCCTATCTATCTATCTATCTATCTATCTGTCTATCTATCTATCTATCTATCATCTATTTATTTATTTATTTTATTTTATTATTATTTTTTTTTTTTAAGACGTAGTCTTTCTCTGTCACCCAGGCTGGAGTACGGTGGTGCAATCTCAGCTCACTGCAACCTTTGCCTGCCGGGTTCAAGCGATTCCCCAGCCTCAGCCTCCCAAGTAGCTGGGACTACAGGTGCATGCCACCATGCCCAGCTAATGTTTTGTATTTTCAGTGGAGACAGGGTTTCACCATGTTAGCTAGAATGCACTTGATCTCCTGACCTCGTGATCCGCCTGCCTCGGCCTCCCGAAGTGCTGGGATTACAAGCATGAGTCACTGCACCCAGCCGCTGTTCATCATTTTTATCTAGAAGAAAATAGTTTTAATCAGAGTTATATATTAGAGTCACATGTTGGGGTTTTAAAAACTCAAATGCCCCGACCTGGCCTTCTAGGACCCAAACACGAGATTAGGGGTTTGGCCCCGGTGTCCATATTTTGATCGTGTTGCACCACTTGGCTTTTTGAATCTCAGTTGTTTCATGGGTTAAAAAGACAATGCTCTGCAGAAGGAGTTAAGAATTACAGTCATAGAATTTAGCCTGAGAATATCTGAGGTGGTAGTCCACTGTACCACAGATAGACCACATTACTCACATAGTAGCCATAAGCCTGGACACTGCTGGCTAATTTCATAAGTGTTTGATTTTTAAACTCTCATCCTTCTTATGTCATGAAAGTAATGCCTTTTTTAAAATAAGCATGAGCCGGGCACAGTGGCTCACGCCTATGATCCCAGCACTTTGGGAGGCTGAGTTGGGCAGATCACTTGAAGTCAGGAGTTCAAGACTAGCCTGGCTAACACTGCAAAACCCTGTCTCTACTAAAAATACAAAAAATTAGCTGCGTGTCATGATGGGTATCTGTAATCCCAGCTACTTAGTAGGCCGAGGCAGGAGAACCACGTGAACTGGGAGGCAGAGGTCACAGTGAGCCAGGACCTTGCCACTGTACCCCAGCCTGGGTGACAGAGTGAGACTCCATCTGAAAAAAATAAAAATAAGCATGGATATTAAAACTCTTGAGAAATGGAAATAAGAAATCAACTGTAGCTATACAATTGAAGAATTCTATCATTTATATTCTACATATTTCCTTTTAGTTTTTCTAAAAGGTATGAGGTGCATGATAATTATTTGACTTATACAGACTTGGATCCTGCATTTTATCTTACTTTACATCATATGCTCTTTCTCATGTGATAACATATTTTTAGAACCGTCTTTTTCAGTGACTCCATGTTTCATCAGGCAGATGTATTATTACTCCTAGTTGGATATTTAAATGGCTTCTATTTCTACTTGCAGTTTATTTTTAATAAGTAGATATCAAAAGTTTCTCATAGCCCTAGAAAACTGCTGAGAAATCATCAGTACCTGATAAAATTACAAAATTTTACCTTGGCCGAAGAGGATCAAAGCCAGATTAGTTAGACTGTCATTCTTCTATTTATTTATTTTATGTATGTTTTGCTCTGTCCCCCCGGGCTGGAATGTAGTAGTGCAGTCTCAGCTCACTGCAACTTCTGTCTCCCGGGTTTAAGCAATTCTCTTGCCTCAGCGTCCCAGGTAGCTGAGATTACAGGTGGGTGTGGCAACGCCCAGCTAATTTTTGTATTTTTAGTAGAGATGGGGTTTCGCCAGGCTGGTTTCGAACTCATAGCCTCAAGTGATCTGCTCGCCTTGGCCTCCCAAAATGCTAGGATTACAGGCATGAGCCACTGCACCTGGCCCCATCATTCTTAACCAACCTAACATTTTCCCTCTTTCTCAAAAGAGTTTTGTATGTCCTTGGGTGAGGATCTTGAAGGTAAAGACATTATCTGAGGAAATAGTGGTTTGGGTCTTAAACACTCTGGCTTATTATAAAAAGGAGAAAAAGGTTATTTTAGAAAGATACCCTTTAGAGCTTGCTTTTTTTCCCCCCCCACCCACAGAGTCTCACTCTGTCACTCAGACTGGAGTGCAGTGGTGTGATCTTGGCTCACTGTAACCTTCACCTCCCAGGTTCAAGCGATTCTCCTGCCTCAGCCTTCTGAGTAGCTAGGTCTACAGGCATGTGCCACCATGCTTGGGTAATTTTCTATTTTTAGTAGAGACGAACCATGCTAGTCTCAACTTGTGACCTCAGGTGATCCACCTGCCTCAGCCTCCCAAGGTGCTGAGATTACAGGCATGAGCCACTGCACCCGGCCAGAACCTGCTTTTTAAAAAGCGCCCTAAGCCCTCTTTGGTTGTAAGTTTATATATTTTCTGCCTTCCAAGGGCTGGTTTTTGAGGATATTGCTTGGGACTAAGTTCATACAATAGATGTTTTATTTAAAAAATAAAAAAACAAGAGAGGCCAAGTGCAGTGGTTCACGCCTGTAATTCCAGCACTTTGGGAGGCCAAGGCAGGCAGATCACAAGGTCAGGAGTTCAAGACCAGCCTGACCAACATGGTGAAACTCTGACTCTATTTAAAAAAAGAAAGAGAGAGAGACCTCCAATAAAAGATCTCTTGTTTCGTCTGGTTTTTTTGTTTGTTTGTTTTGATTGAAATATACCTGTCATATAAACTTAGCTCCAAGCAGTATGCTCAAAGACCAGCCCTTCTTGGAATGCAAATAATACATAAACTTAGAGAGGTTTAGAGGTGTTTAAAGAAAAACCAGATTCTTACAGGTGTCTTTCTAAATTAACCTTTATTTATTTTTTACACAATCAGCCAGAGTGTTTTAAGACTCAAGCCATTAACTGGTGAAGGAAGCCATTCATGAGACCCTAGGTTTGAGAAGAAGAGAGATGGTGGTGGGGAGGGGGAGTTTATTCATCTTGCAGTTGTGCCTGCACCACTTAATTTCAAGGGCATATTTGGATCTGTTACTTGTCAAACTGGCTATCAGAATGACCTTGGACTTCTTGAAGAGGTGGGTTTACAACTGAAAGCACATATTAAAAATTGTTGAAGTAATAAGTAAATCTTCTAGAACCATACTCTTAATGATAACATTCCACTTCTAGCTTTTAAATGTCCACTTTTGTTTCCTGGATAAGATATTCATTTCAGGAGGGAACCTGGGTTACATTTGTCAGAGCCCCAAATCTATGATGAATTACATCAAGTTCTGCCTTTGGGCTGAGGCTTGTTACTGGAAGTCATCCTCTGTTTTTCTTTTTTCTTTTTTTTTAAGAGACAGGGTCTTGTTCTGTTGCCCAGGCAAGAGTACAGCCATGTGATTATAGCGCACTGCAGCCTTGACCTCCTAGGCTCAAACGATCCTCCCAAGTAGCTGGAAGGTGGGGCTAGAGGCATGCGCCACCACACCCGGCTAATTTTTGTATTTTTTTGTAGAGACAATCTCATGTTGCCTGGGCTGGTCTTGAACTTCTAGGCTAATGCCATCATCCCCCCATGGCCAGCCTGTTTTGTTTTTTTAGATACAATATCTGTTGTATGAATTTAGCTCCAAGCATATGCTCAAAAGTCAGCCCTTCTTGGAGTGCAGATAATATACAAGTTCGTAGCCAGAAAGATTTAGAGGTGTTTCAGACAAACCAGGTTCTTACAGGTGTCTTTCTAAAACAACCGTCTTCTCCTTTTTACAGCATGCCAGAGTGTTTAAGAGTCAAACAATGATCTCAGATAATGTCTTTGAGGACCCTCACCAAGGGATTTACAGACTCCTCTTGTGGAGGAAGGAAAATGTAATGTGAAGAACCAGAGTTCAACCAAATCTGGCTTGGATCCTTTTTGGTCCACACTGGCTGTGTCACTTTGGGCAAGGAATAGAGCCTCTGAGTCTCCCTTTCTTATTTCTGCTGCTTTAGGGTTAATGAGGGTTCAGTGAGACTGTGTGATAAAGTGCAGGTGTATGATACAGTCTCCGGTGTAAGTAAGTGCTCTATAATAATGTCAGCTATCAAGGCTGGGCACGATGGCTCATGTCGGTAATCCTAGCACTTTGGGAAGCCAAGGTTGGAGGATTGCTTAAGGCCAGGAGTTCAAGACCAGCCCAGTCAACATGGTGAAACCTCGTCTCTACCAAAAATACAAAAGAATTAGCCAGGCATGGTGGCATGTGCCTGTAGTCCTAGCTAATCGGGAGGCTGAGGTCGGAGGATCACTTGAACCTGGGAGGTGGAGGCTGCAGTGAGCCGAGACGCACAACTGCGCTCCAGCTTGAGCAACAGAGTATGACCCCATCTCAAAAAATTGTTTTGGCCAGGCATAGTGGCTCACACCTGTAATCCCAGCACTTCGGGAAGCCGAGGCAGGTAGATCACAAGGTCAGGAGTTCAAGACCAACCTGGCCAACATGGTGAAACTCCCTCTCTACTAAAAATACAACAATTAGTGGAGTTACAGTGGCACACATCTGTAATCCCAGTTAGTTGGGAGGCTGAGGCAGGACAATCACTTGAACCCGGAAGGTGGAGGTTGCAGTAAACTGAGATTGTGCCATTACTCTCCAGCCTGGACAACAAAGCAAGACTCAATCTCAAAAAAAAAAAAAAAAAAGGAGAAAAAAAATTTTTTTAAATGTTAGCTATTGTGATGAAGTCTCCTTCTGAAAACTGGTTCTATACAAGTTGCCGTAATTCTTTCTACTTTTTGTATGTAAACAAATTCATTGTTTTCTTTCAGGGAATGATTCATGTAGGAATAGAGAGGGGCTGGGGAAACCAGATGGGGCAGGGTGAGAGGCAGAGGAAGGGATTTCCTTTACACCCAACTGCACATTTTTCCCCCTTGAGTAAAAAATGTGTTTGGATCATAAATAGAAAAATTCAGAGAGGCACAAATCTAGAAATTATCTGTGATGTATGAGAAAAAGAGAAAGAGCAGCTGTGGAAGGGCTTGCTGGCTGATATGTGTTAGCTCACCTGTGAGTACAGATATTAACAAGTAGAAATCTCATCTGTATGTACAGTATCTCTGAATCATGCATTCCTCGCCAGGTCATGTTGGTTCCATAGTTTCTGGTAAACTTTGGGCTGAGAAGAGATACAGGCTGGTAGCCCCTTCTGTTTTGTTGGGCCAGGATAATGGGGAAAGGATTGCATTTGCAGTAATTTTCTTATACTAGTGTCGTCTTCAAGTCACAGCTACTTATGACTTCATTCATTCATCCAAACATCCAAGTGTCCAGCTACAAAATTTATTGAACATATGCTATTTGCCGGTCACTGTTTTAGGTACTGAGGACACTCTGTAAGCAAGACAGACACAGTCCCTGTCTTCGTTGACTTCCATTCTGCTTAGGACAATCCCAAGACATCACCTATTCTGTACACACAGGCCACCTTTGACTGCACTGTAGGCTGGTACAATTCTGCGCAGTATAGCTGGTTTTATAGTTATCACAAGGCCTGAATTGTCTGAAATGACATTCAGCACCTGAATTCTTGGACACCTTGGCACCTCCATAAATCTAGAAATTTCTCTGAGTTGTGTGCATAGGAAACCTTGAGGGACAACCCAGGAGTCACTGTGAGGAAAAGGATGCGCCAGAGAGTAAGTAGATGTCACAGCTCAGAACTGTAGGGACAGGAGGGTGGAAGGGGTGGGAGCTGGACCAAGTCTTCAAGCGGTGAGCTCCCCCAAAGTGTATCAGCGTTTTCAAGCTGTGCCCGTGTAGATGGGAGTAGGTCAAACAGAAATACAGTCAAAACTAGCTCCCGGCAAGGACACAGTTCCTTTACTGCTGCCTGCCATAGCCACCCCTAACCCAGCAAAGCAAAACCACAGCACATCGAAACATCTCTCTTCTCTCTTACACTAGCCCTAAAATACCTAATGAGGCTCTCATAATTTGCCAGAACCCACATCTACTAGAGAAGCCAACCCTTCTGTCTTAATTAGGATCCCCTTGGCTCGCCCACTTGACTGTGGGCTTCATTGAGTCTGTGCCTGTCTTGTTCACTGTTGCGTCCTCAGCAGGTAGAATGGTGCCTGGCACCTGGGAGGTGCTCAGTAAATATTTGTTCATGCATAAATGAATCTGAAACCCACTGGCCTCTGAGAAGAGCATAGGAGAGGGGGACAACAGCATGAGGACCATATGTTTGCCACCTTGCTGAAGGAATTTCAGCCAATGTAATAAGACATGAAAGTGGCATTCGAGGTATATTAGAGAAGGGGAAGGAGACTTAGTCTGCCTTAGTGATGTCAGTCAGCAGTGGTTGTGATTTCCCAGGGGACACTCAGCAGTATCTGGAGACATTTTAGTTTAAACTTCCCCAATGATCCATGATGCACAGGAGACATTTTCTGTTGTTACACTGTGGGAGGAGGCTGTGTGTTACTGGCATCTGACGGGTGACTCCTACAATGCACAGGACGGCCACAACAAATAATTCAGCCCCAAGTGTTGCTAGTGCTGAGGGCGAGGTCATAGTGTTAGTAACAGGAGGAAAACCCAGCAGTCTCAAGGAGAGACCTCTTCCTAGGGCAGCCCAGGGGCCATGAGGAGGGTTCATCTCATCATTAGAGGCCTTGATAAAAATGAGGCTTCCTTTCCTCCATCAAAGCAAGGAAATCCTTTGAAAGCTGCCTCTCCACAGGCTGCCCTGGGCTCATAGCAAACAACATCAGAGCCTGGAGGTGGGGCTGTACCACTCAGCCACCCTCTGGGATCTCAAAGGCTCCACTTGGCTTCTAAGAGCTGATGAGGGCCTCTTGCAAGGGACTCTGTGTGCATGGGCTGACTCTGAAACTTCCCAGCCTCTCTCCTTCTCAGAGCACCCTCAGGTGGCCTCTTGGGCGTTACCCTTCATTGATACCATGTCTTCTTGTGTTTTTGTCCAGACGCCAATTCCAGGGCTTCAGAACCGCTTCAAAGCATCTTTCCTGAAATGCACTCAGACTCAGCCAGCAAAGACGTGCCTGGCTGCATCCTGCTGGATATAGACAATGATACTGAGAGCACCGCCCTGTGAAGAAAGCCGCCTCCCAGCCCTTCACCCCTTCCACCCTGGCGAATGGAGCAGGAGCAGGCAAACCTCTTTCTTTGCAGACCAAACAGTGAAAAGCTTTCAGTGGAGGACAGAGGAGGGCCTCACTGTGCGGGACTTGGCCTTCTGCACGGCCCAAGGAGAACCTGGAGGCCACCACTGAAGCTGAATGACCTGTGTCTTGAAGAAGTTGGCTTTCTTTACATGGGAAGGAAATCATGCCAAAAAAAACTAAAACAAAGAAATACCTGGAATGGAGAGAGTATTCCTGCTGAGACGTGCGTCAGAAGCTTTTGTCCCTGCTCTGAATGCAGGCAGCACCTACAGCAACTTGGAATGAGTCAGAAGCAGTGTGTTAACTATTTAATAAAATGCGCTCATTATGCAAGTCGCCCACTCTCTGCTACCTGGACTTTCATCCTTATGTATCAGGAGGGAGGCACCTCTCCTTCAGACTTGCTGCAGAATCATTTTGTATCACGTATGGTCTGTGTCTCCCCAGTCCCCTCAGAACCATGCACATGGATGGTGACTGCTGGCTCTGTCACCTCGTCAAACTGGATGTGACCCATGCCGCCTCGTTGGATTGCCGGAATGTAGACAGAAATGTACTGTTTTGTTTTGTTTTTTTTAAACAGTGTAATTGCTACTTGATAAGGACCGAACATTATTCTAGTTTCATGTGTAATTTGAATTAAATATATTCTGTGGTTTATATGAAAACTATAATTCTTGTAGACAAATTGAGTGTGTGTGTGTGTGTGTGTGTGTGTGTGTGTGTTGCCACTCAACCAAATAAAATTGTGGCTGGGACATCTTGGGAGAGAGGGTCTAAGTGTAGCTGTAGGAGTTTGAAGAAACAGCCACGTCACAGCAGTGAAAAAGGCCACCAGGTGCCCCAGAAACCTCTTAGCCTGGCCATCCCTCAGCACGCAGGTTCTGGTCAAGGTGCAGCCTTGGTCCTCTTGTCCTGGCATCCCTTTCTTTCCATCTAGAGATACTCAGACTTCAGGAGCCGCTCACAGGAGCTCAGCCCCACTGGGTTGATGCATTCATCAGCAGCTGTGAATTGCCATGGAGTGCCCCTTTACCAATGACTGATTGCTTTCGTGCCCTATCCAAGGCATGAAAATCATCCCATCTCTCCCAGGATTGAAATACTAGGGAAGAGCCGATGGGGAATTGGAGCAAAGTGAGGCCGAGGCCCTTGATGGCTGGTCTCACGATAGCACCTTCCCGGTGACCCAGATAAGGCTATTTTCTCTTGGCAACAGAGCGGGACACACGCTGCCAGAGTTGGCTGCCCTGAGCCCGCTACTGATCAAGTTTGCTAGATGTGTCAGTGTCTGCTCCCTGCTTAGAAGACTTTCCACTATGAACTGACAAGCCTGATTTTAAAAGGGTAACCACATTTTCCATTTAGTTGTTTTTTTTTAAATAGATCTAACTCTGTGGCCCAGGCTGGAGTGCAGTGGCACAATCATAACTCACTGCAGCCTCCAAACTCCTGGGCTCAAACAATCCTCCCAACTCAGCCTCCCAAGTAGCTGAGACTACAGGTGCATGGCAATACACCCAACTAATTTTTAAATAATTTTTTTCTAGAGACAGGGGTCTTGCAGTGTTGCCCAGGCTGGTCTTACAGTACCGGCCTCAAGCAGTTCTCCCACTTCAACCTCCGAAAGTGCTGGAATTACAGGCATGAGCCACCATGCCCAACCCACCATACTGTTTCCTATACTCTCAAAGTACTCCCTATTATTAATTACCTTGAAATTACCTTCTTGTTAATAAGGTAATAACTACCTTATTAATTACCTTGAAAATATGCTCCTATAAGCCCATTTTTTGAGATAGAGTTTTGCTCTTTTTGCCCAGGCTAAAGTGCAATGGCATGATCTCAGCTCGCTGTAACTTTCGCCTCCCAGATTCCAGCGATTCTCCTGCCTCAGCTTCCCATGTAGCTGGGATTATAGGCACACGCCACCAGACCCAGCTAATTTTTGGATTTTTAGTAGAGACA
>NW_016107400.1:7414691-7416506 GCF_001604975.1 Cebus imitator | reverse complement strand
AAAAAAAAAAAAAAAGAAAACAGCTAAGTGTCATGTTGCAAATGGTCTATAAACACTTGGAAGCCTTGTGGTAAACAAACAAAAGCTTTATTTTTTTTTCTTTCATTAAAAAAATGGAGCATTGAAGAGAAACAGTTTGGACCCCTGGGTTCACCCCACACTAAGCAAAGTAGCCCCAGATAAAGATGGCGCAGCTCACGCAGAAAATGAGGTTGACATCCAGAAGAGTCTTCACCAAGGGGTTTTCTTCCAGGGAAACTATGGCGGGTTCTGCTCTGGCTGGGAGCTCTTCCTTGCCCTTGTCCTGTATTCCGCAGAGCCATAGGATGGCCTTCACCACTTTGGACTGCTTCCGGGTCACGTCACCTAGCAAGAACCCAGCAAAAGAAGACCATAGAGGTGGTTTGTGTCTCCCAGAGAGGCGAGAAGGGAACACTCACCAGGTGTGTTGAAGTGCTGGAATTACAGACGTGAACCACCATGCGTGGCTGAAATCTCCCAATTTTTTTTTTTTTTTTTTTTTGAGACAGAGTCTCACTCTGTCACCCAAACGAGTGCAGTGGCACAATCTCCGCTTACTGCAACCTCCACCTCCCAGATTCAAGCAATTCTCCTGCCTCAGCTTCCCAAGTAGCTGGCACTACAGGCATGCATCACCATACCCCGTGAATTTTTGTATTATTAGTAGGGATGGGGTTTCACCATGTTGGCCAGGCTGGTCTTGAACTCCTGACCTCAGGTGATCCACCTGCCTTGGCTTCCCAAAGTGCTGGGATTACAGGCTTGAGCCACCGCGCCCAGCCAAAATCTCTCAATTTTTAAATGTTAATTCACATTTTATTAAAACTGTAGGTGGGCTAAACCAAAATATGTCTGCAAGCTGCCAGTTTAGCAGCACTAACAGAGAAGGCAAGTCATGTTCCTGTCTATCCATGTGGGGTGCGTGAGGATGAAATGAACCATGCAGGCACTCAGCAAATGTTTGCTCTTAGTACCCATAGGAAGCTTCTGTTGAAAGTTACTAAAAACTCCTTTCCCGTGGCCAGAGCGTGGGGACGGATCAGACACTGGAGCCAGAGGATGATAAAACTCCAAGTCTGCCCGCTTTCCTGGTGATTTGATGGGGGGGCAGGAAGTCCCTTTAACACGTAATGCTTCTCACTGTAACGGAGGACAGAGGCTACTTACAGCTGTGGGTTTTAGACATGTTTTCTGGAACCATCTCGAACTGGACCCTGCTACTGCTGGCCTCTGGCATCCCATTGTGAGAGAGGTTAAGAGACAAGGGAGTTGCTGGCGGCCCTTGTTCCTTCTGGACCACGGGGTCATGACGAGTAAACCAGGTCAGGTGGCTGACCTAAGGAGCAGGGATAATGATGATATTTGTGGTGGAGGTGGGGGAGGGGGTTCTATCCTTTTCTCACACTCCCACTCCACCCCACACTCAGGCTTTGTGTCTGAAGAATCTACTCCCAGCCCTACCCTCCCACCCCATCCTCCAACAAGCGTCACGTCCCTGCGCTCTTCAGCATCGGCGCACAGCTCCCCCACTCATTCCCACGTCTTTCTCTGATAAACCCCATCCTCATGCTGCTGGGATGTGATTATCCCTCATTCTAATCCTCAGAGCTTAACCCTCACGCTAGAGTACTGCAGAATCCCAGAATCGATCGTTTGGGCTCATCCATTTCTCTGGCCACAGGGACTGAATTGGTTCACGGATGAGCATGTGTCCTAAGCTGATTCCATCAATGGGAATCTAGAACTTTGCTAGAAATTCTGGGATAGAAATGCTTATGTTTACTTTTTTTTTTT
>NW_016107400.1:7410796-7412736 GCF_001604975.1 Cebus imitator | reverse complement strand
TGATTCTCCTGCCTCAGCCTCGGAGCAGCTGGGATTACAGGCACACACCACCATACCTGGCTAATTTTTGTATTTTTGCTAGAGACGAGGTTTCTCTATGTTGGCCAGGCTAGTCTCAAACTCCTGACCTCAAGTGATCTGCCCACCTTGGCCTCCCCAAGTGCTGGGACTCCAGGTGTGAGCCACTGCACCAGCCCTCTCATTGCTTTTTTTGCAAAGTTCAGATAAACACCCTCCCTGTATCTTCCACCGTGGAACTCCCTGTCAGCACCCAAGTCCAGCCTGTGTCATCCTTCAGCGCCCTCCCCTCCCATCCTATCCCAGTCCTTAAGGGGCGGCACTTGGTTCTGGCATAGTGGGAGCTGTCCAGAGCTACCTTTTCATTGGTCCTCTTCCAGAAACATCCCATGATGAAGACCACTGCCACGGGCGGCTGCAGGTAGGAGCTGATGGACTGGATGTAGATGAAGAGCTGGCCACCCTGGCTGGCCTGGACCACAGGGATCCAGAGGATGGAGACCAGGACCAGCAGCATCACAAACACCCTGGTGCCAGCGAGAGGCACAAATTAGCATCATCTTCCCTAAACATCTCCTCTCTCTCTCTCTCTCTCTCTCTCTCTCTCTCTCTCTCTCTCTCTCTCTCTGTCTCTCCTTAAATAGCTAGGGTCTTGTTCTGTTGCCAAGGCTGGGGTGCAGTGAAGAGAGTGTAGCTCACTGCAGCCTCCAACTCCTGGGCTCAAGTGATCCTCCTGCCTCAACCTCCTGAGCTGGGACTACAGACACATGCCAACACTCCTAGCTTATTTTTATTATTTTAATTTTCTTCTCTCTCTCTCTCTCTCTCTCTCTCTCTCTCTCTCTCTCTCTCTCTGTCTCTCTCTTTCTTTTCTAAGACAGAGTTTCTCCCTATTGCCCAGGATGGAGTGCAATGGTGTGATCTTGGCTCACTGCAGCCTCTGCCTCCCGAGTTCAAACGATTCTCCTGCCTCAGCCTCCCAAGTAGCTGGGATTACAGGTGCCTGCTAGCATGCCCAGCTAACTTTTGTATTTTTAGTAAAGATGGGGTTTCACCGTTTTGGCCAGCTGGTCTCAAACTCTTGACCTCATGATCCGCCCACCTTGGCTTCCCAAAGTGCTGGGATTTCAGGTGTGAGCCACTGCACCTGGCTGAATAGTCTTGCTCTGTCACCTAGGCTGGAGTGCAATGCTCACGGCAACCTCCACCTCCCTGGTTCAAGCGATTCTCCTACCTCAGCCTCCCAAGTGGCTGGGACTACAGGCACATGCCACCATGCCAGCTAATTTTTTTTATTTTTAGTAGAGACAGGTTTTCACCATGTTGGCCAGGGTGGCCTCTAACTCCTGACCTCAGGTGAACCACCTGCCTCGGCTTCCTAAAGTGTTGGGATTACAGGTGTGAGTCATCACACTGGCCTCTATTACTTTCATTTTAATTTAATTTTATTTTATTTTGTTTTGAGATAGAGTCTTGCTCTGTTGCCCAGGCTGGAGTGCAGTGTCGTGATCTCAGCTCACAGCAAGCTCCGCCTCCTGGGTTCAAGTGATTCTCCTGCCTCAGCCTCCTGAGGGAATACAGGCACATGCCACCACGCCCGGCTGATTTTTGTGTTTTTGGTAGAGATGGGGTTTCACCATGTTGGTCATGCTGGTTTCGAACTCCTGACCTTGTGATCTGCCTGCCTTGGCCTCCCAAAGTGCTGGGATTACAGGCATGAGCCACCATATCCGGCCAATTTAATTTTGTTTTCTTACTGAGACAGGGTTTCACTGTCACACAGGCTGAAGTGCAGTGGCACGACCATGGCTCACTGCAGCCTCCACCTCCTAGGCTCAAGTAATCTTCTCACCTAAGCCTCCCAAGAAGCAGGGACTACAGGTGTGCACCATCATGCCCAGCTAATTTTTTTTTTTTTTTTT
>NW_016107400.1:7401196-7410201 GCF_001604975.1 Cebus imitator | reverse complement strand
TGAAACAGCTAATATACTTTTTGTCTCTGTGGGCTTGACTACTCTGAAAATTTCACATATAGAGAATTATATAATATGTGGTCTTTTGCATCTGATTCTTTCACTAAGCATAATGTTCGAGGTTTATCCATGTTGTAAGATGTGTTGGTATTTCATTCCCTTTTATTATTGAAAAGTATTCCATTGTCATGGATATGCCATTGTTTTTTGCCATTCAGTGGACATTTGGATTGTTTCTACTTTTCGGCTCTTATGAATAGTGTTTCCTGTTTAAAACATTTTTTTATAAAGATGGGGTCTCACTATGTTGCCCATGCTGATTTCAAGCTCCTGGGCTCAAACGATCCTCCCACCTCAGCCTCCCAAAGTGCTGGGATTACAAGCATGAGCCACCATGTCTGGTGTGAACAGTGTTTCTATGAACATTTGTGTACAAGTCTTTGTGTAGACATGTTTTGATTTCTAGGAATGCAGTTGCTGAGTTACATGATAAGCTTATATTTAACTTCTTAAGAAACTTCCTGGCCAGGCACAGTGGCTCACACCTGTAATCCCAGCACTTTGGGAGGCTGAGGCAGGTGAATCACTTGAAGTCAGGAGTTCGAGACCAGCTTGGTCAACATGGTGAAACCACGTTTCTACTAAAAATACAAAAATTAGCTGGGCATGGCGGTAGGCACCTGTAATCTCAGCTACTCAGAAGGCTGAGGCAGGAGAATTGCTTGAACCTGGGAGGCAGAGTTTGCAGTGAGCCAAGATCACACCATTGCACTCCAGCCTGGGTGACAAGAACTAGACGCTATAAAAGAAAGAGAGAGAGAGAGAGAGGAGAGAGAGAGAGGAGGGGGGGAAGAAAAAGAAAGAAAGAAAAAAAAAAAAAGAAGGAAGGAAGGAAGGAAGGAAGGCAGGCAGGCAGGCGGGGAAAGAAAGAGAAAGAAAGAAACTGCCCAACTTGAACAGTTGAAGCATTTTATGTTCTTACCTGCAGTGTAGGAGAATTCCAGTTTCTCCATTTCCTTCTCTCTCTTTTTTATGGTAGCCATCCTAGTGGCTGTGAAGTGGTGTAGTTCTAATTTGTGTTTCCCTGACTAATGATGTTGGACATCTATCCATCCACTTATTAGCCATTTATGTATTTTCCTTGGTGACATGCCTAGTGCAGTCTTTTGGTTGGTGGTCTTATTATGTTTAAGAGTTCTTCATATATTCTGCAAGTCCTAATTTGTCAGGTATGTAGCTTGCAAATCTTTTTTTCCCCATTTTTGGCATTTCCTTTCATTTTCTTGACGGTATCTTTTGAAGTGGAAATGTTTTAAGTTTTGATGAAGTTCAATGTATCTTTTTTGTTGTTGTTTTAGAGGCGAGGCAAGGTTGTCCGGGCTGGAGTACAGTGGTGTGATCACAGCTCATTACAGCCTTGAACTCCTGGGATCAAGCGATCCTCCCACCTCAGCCTCCCGAATAGCTGAGACTATAAGCACACGCCAGCATACTTGGCTATTTTTTTATTTTTATGTTGAGATGGGATCTTGCTATGTTGCCCAGGCTGATCTCAAACTCTTGGCCTCAAGCAATCCCCCCACCTGCGCCCCACTAATGTGCTGGGATTGTAGGCGTGAACCATCCGCCTGGCCTTTTTTTTTTTCTGAATTGTGTTTCGGTGTCACATCAAAGAACGTTTTTCCTAACCCAAGGTGGAGACAGCCTCAAGGTGCATCTTCCTGAGTGACTGAGCCCCAAGGTGTTTATTTGCATATGTTTTCCATAATATTTACGTGCCATTCATCTCAGTCATTTTAGTTCCTCCCATTAGCCATTAGGACTTTGCAGAAACCTTTCCCCCAATCCCCAAAACACCTTTCTCCCTCTTACCTGGCTAACTCCTATGCATCCCTCAGCTCCCAATCCAGGTTGGGTGTTCCTCCTCCGCCTCTCCAGGTCTCCTGACTCCCCTGTCATACCTGCCACTGGGTTGTAATTATTTGTTTTTTTGTGTACTGGAGTGCAGTGACGTGCCTCCAGTACACAAATCGCCTCTAGATTCAAGCAATTCTCCTGCCTCAGCCTCCTGAGTAGCTGGGATTACAGGCGTGAGCCAGCACAGCTAGTTTCTGTAGTTTTAGTAGAGACGGGGTTTCACTATATTGGCCGGGCTGGTCTTGAACTCCTGACCTCAAGTGATCCACCCCTCTCAGCCTCCCAAAGTGCTGGGATTACAGATGTGAGCCACTGCGCTCAGCGAGTTATAATTATTTGCTTATTCTCCTCTTTCCCTAGCTCCGTGAAGGCAAGAACTGAGCCCTCTCATGGTTATCTGCCCAGTGCCTGGTCCACAGTAGGTGCTCGTTGAACATCTGAATGAATGAATGTCTTGCACGTGGAGTCCTAATGCTCTTAGGCCTGGATAAGTTGCTGGCTGGACCTGGACTTTGCCTCTGGGTGGGCTCAGCTCTCTCTTCCCCCTGCCCCGGCCCCACCCAGTGGGGACTTACCTGCCCACAATCATGAGCTCCTTCTCAGATGCCCGAGGCCGGAGGTGATTCCAGAGGTCCATGGTGAAGATGGTGCTGGCACTGTTAAAGATGGAGGTGAGGGAGGACATGAGAGCCGCCACCATCACAGCCATCATCAGCCCACGGAGCCCTGGGGGTGCGGAAGGGAGGTCATGGGCCTTGGTCCTTTTCTGCCAAAGCAGCCGATCCCAGTGGGCTCAACTGGAGGAGGCAGAACCTCGGGGAGGATGGCGGGGCAGAGCTTCCTGCAGGACTTAGCCTTTCTTGGGGAGCCTAGAGCCTGTTCCTCCCCCCAGCCCTTCCTTTTTGACCCTGCGTTAGATCAGAGCCCAGCCTGTCATCTCCTCTCTGGGTGCTCCAGGGGACTTGATTCAGGGGCGAGAGGACATTACCTGTGGGCAGGAGTTCCAGCACGAGTTTGGGATACGCGATGTCAGAACAGCCTGAGGGGTTGCTGCAGACCTTCTGGCAGATCTCTGGATCTGCACAAGCCACTTGATCTACGGAGGAAACACAAGCCCAGAGCTGAGCAGCCAGGACCCCACAGACTCAGGCCCAGGCAACATGGGGACGGACATAGGTTTATTATATAGAAGTTTATAGCTCAATGAAACAAAAGAGAGTCTAGACTTTGTAAGCTGTGACCTTGTTACTTAAGCTGTACTTAAGTTGTAAAACTAGGCTAATAACATGACTTTACAGGAAGTGCTGGAAAAACTTCAACTATTGTTATCATAATCCAGATAAAGCTGGGACACCTAGTAGCCAGTCTTACAATAGTGTCTTTTTTTTTTTCTTTTTTTTGAGACAGAGCCTCTTGCTCTGTCGCCCCAGGCTCACTGCAACCTCCACCTCCTGGGTTCAAGTGATATTCCTGCCTCAGCCTCCCGAGAAGCTGGGATTACAGGCACACACCACCAAACCCGGCTAATTTTTGTATTTTTTGTAGAGATAGATGGGGTTTTGTCATGTTGGCCAGGCTGGTCTTGAACTCCTGACCTCAAGTCATCTACCCATGATCATTAACTCACTGTTCAGTAACAGCTGCTTACCTGTCCTGGGTTAATGAATCATTTCTATACGGAGAAGTTAGAATGCTTCACACCCACCGATGTCTGAAATAAGATGCCTCTAGCCCAGTCAAATCCAAACTTAACACAAAACCCCTTTCTTCCACAAACCCAACATTAACTGAAGCTTCACTGCGATTCAGGGCCTGCAGCAAGCTTTGTACATACGCCTCATTTAATTTTCACAGCTCTACGGGGAAGATGCTGGTATTATCCCTATCTTAAAGACAGGTAAACTGAGGCCCAGAGGTTAAATTGCTTCTCCAGACTATATTGCTAGTAAGTATTATGGCCAAGAGGCAAACACTTAGTTTATTCCAAAGCTCAAGTAGAGAAGATTGGCTTTGTAAATACTGCATTTCTAGACTGTGTGTGTGTGTGTGTGTGTGTGTGTGTATGTGTGGTTCTTTGTTGTTTGTTGGTTTTTTGAGACAGGGTCTTGCTCTGTCGCTCAGGCTGGAGTTCAGTGGTGCGACCTTGGCTTACTGCAATCCCAGCTTCCCAGGCTCGAGTGATTCTCTTGCCTTAGCGTCCTGAGTAGCTGGAATTACAGATATGTATCACCACACCCAGCTATTTTCTTTTTCTTTTAATTAATTTTTATTTTTTATTTTTTCTTGAGCCCAGACTAGAGTGCAGTGGTACAATCTCAGCTCACTGAAACCTCTGCCTCCGAGTTAACTGATTCTCCTGCCTCAGCCTCCCAGCCTGTAGCTGGTATTACAGACACGCTACCACACCCAACTACTTTTTTTTTCTTTTTAGTAGAGATGGGGTTTCATCATGTTGCCCAGGCTGGTCTCAAACTCCTGGCCTCAAGTGTTCCTCCCGCCTTGGCTTCCCAAAGTGATGGGATTGTGTCTTGATGGTTGTTTTGCTTCTCTTTTAATTTCCATATAAAGTTTATTTTAAAATATGTGCCATTTCTCATGGATGAAGCTGGAAACCATTATTCTCTTCAGATTAACACAGGAACAGAAAACTAAACACCACATATTCTCACTCATAAGCGGGAGTCGAACAATGAGAACACATAGACACAGAGAGTGGAACATCACACACTGGGGTCTGTCGGGGGGTGGAGGGCAAGGGGAAGGAGAGCATTAGGACAAATACCTAATGCATGCGGGGCTTAAAACCTAGATGACGGGTTGATGGGTGCGGCAAACCACCATGGCACAGTATACCTATGTAACAAACCTGCGCTTTCTGCACATGTATTTCAGAACTTAAAGTTTAATTAAAAAATGAAACGTGCCAGTTTTCAGATGGACTTAGTGGAAGAGGGTTTTTTCCAGGCTCACAAGAACTCAGGATCAGAACATACTTTTAGGCAGCTGTGGACCCAGTTGAAGATTTAGGAGGGAGCTGGTGGAGCCACCATGGAGAGAGAAGTGCAAATAGGGAGGCAGAGTGCTTGGCCCTGGGGTTTAGGAGCACTTTAGGCCTGAGGTTCTCAATCTTCTAGTGGACTTGTTAATAAACAGGTGGCTGGCACAGACATAGGAAAACATGCTTAACATCACGAATCATCAAGGAAATGCGAATCAAAATCTCATCTCACCCTAGTTAGAATGGGAATCATCAAAAGGACAAAACCTAATAAGTGCTGGTGAAGATGTGAAGAAGGGAACTCTCATACATCGTTGGTAGAGATGTAAATTACTACAGCTAGTATCGAAAACTGTATGGAGGTTCCTCAAAAAACTAAGAGTAGAACGACCATATGATCCAGCAATCCTGCTACTGGGCGTATATCCTGATACGGTTCGGCTCTGTGTCCCCACCCAAATCCCGTCTCAAAGTGAGTCGAGGGAGGGAGGTGACTGGATCATGGAGGCAGTTCGGGGAACTGCTCTGGAACCACAAGACCTTAACTTAGTGGTTTCCAAAATATATAGTTGAGGCAAGATCCCAGTTGAGTCTCCACTCAATTTGGCCTAGGATACCTATAGAACTTGCCTGTTGAACCAATGTTGAGAAACAGCGTAGAGTCACTAGATGCCTAGATAGAGATCTCATCACTAGGAAAGGACTCTGTGGCCAGGCGTGGTGGCTCATGCCTGCAATCCCAGAATTTACGGAGGCCAAGGCAGGAGGGCCACTTGAGGCCAGGAGTTAGAGATCAGTCTGGGGAACATAGTGAGACTCTGTCTTTACAAAAACTTAAAAAAAAAATAGCCAGGTATAGTAGTGTATGTCTGTAGTCTCAGCTACTTGGGAGGCTGAATTGAAAGGATCCCTTCAGCTCAGGAGTCTGAGGCTGCAGTGAACTATGATCATGTCACTGTACTCCAGCCTGGGTGACAAAGTGAGACCCTGTCTTTAAAAAAATGCAAATAACAACAAAAAAGGACTGGGCATGTTGGCTCATACCTGCAATCTCAGCACTTTGAGAGACCAAGGCAGGAGGATTGCTTGAGGCCAGTTCAAGACCAGCCTGGGCAACATAGCAAGACTGCATCTCTACTTTTTAAAAAAATTAGCCAGGCATGTGATGCAAACCTGCAGCTGCAGCCACTCAAGAGGCTGAGGTGGGAGGATTGCTTAAGCCCAGTAGTTCAAAGTTACAGTGAGCTATGACTGCACCACTGCACTTTAACCTGAATGACAGAATTAGACTGTCTTAAAAGACAGAAAAGACTGTAGTCCCATTCTCTTGAGGCTTCTAATAATAGGTTTAGAACAATTCACAGGATCTGAGGCTCACATACTGATGACCTCTTCCCCCGACTGTGTTCTCACCTGGGAAGAGGATGCGGCTGGCCATCCCAGGGAACACCATTATGAAGAGGGGCAGCACTTTCAGGTACGCGGCCATCAGAGCACCTCCTTTGGCATGGGACAGGTTCTTGGCAGCCAGAGTCCGCTGGACAATCACCTGGAAAAGAGCAAGAGGGTTGGAAACTGGGAATGCCGATATGGTTTGGCTGTGTCCCCACCCAAATCTCATCTTGAATTGTAGTTCCCATAATTCCCACAGGTTGCGGGAGAGATGGGGTGGGAGATAATTTAATCATGGGGGCAGTTCCCCCATACTGTTATCATGGTAGTGAATATGTCTCAGGAGATGTGATGGTTTTAAGAGGGGAAATTCCTTTTGCTTGGCTCTCATTCTCTCTTTCCCTGCTGCCATCCATGTAAGACGTGACTTACTCCTCTTTGCTCTTCTGCCATGATTGTGAGGCCTCCCCAGCCATGTGGAATTGTGAGTCCATTAAACCTCTTTCCTTTATAAATTTCCCAGTCTCAGGTAGGTCTTTATCAGCAGTGTGAGAACGAATTGTATTAAGAGACTTTTTCTTAAGGCAAACAGGCTGTGTATAGTCTCTTGGTAGGTGCAGGAGACTTAGGATCTTGGTTTGCCAAGCTCCTCTTTGAGGAAACATGTCTTTCCTATGCTGAGTTCCTGTGGTCTAATTCGGGTAGCTATGACACCCACCCCGTTCCCTCCCTACTCCTTTATCCATGGGTTACGCTTGGCCAATTAGAGTTCTCCACAGAGTTATTCCACCTCTCTGGCTACCATGATCCATTAAGGAAAAGCACATTCCCAAGGCAATCCAACCACAGCTCTCCATAGAACTTCTTCCTTAAAAAGGCAAAGGAGGCCAGGTTGTTGAGGGAAACAGCAATGGAGGAAGGGCTTACGGAGTGCCCACATAACATGGTTACAAGGACTGGGAACAATGAACCGCGGCAAACTGCGTCAGGCCTCTGGGGAGGCAAACTTCCCTAAGCCTTCATGTTCCAGGTGCAGAGTGACCTTGACTCTGTTACAGTACTTTACCTGCTCAAGGACTTAAAACCCCTTTTGTAGCAATACAAAGTCACCAGACTTGTAGTCTCCCTGTGAGATTCACTCCCTCCAACTGCACCTAGAATGCAGTCTATAGATAACCACATGCTTCTGCTTTTCAGTTTCCCACAGAGCCGCCACTGCTAGCAATCTTTAGAATGACAAGCCCAATTCCTGTTCAACAAAGATTGCTCCACCGTCAGGCCACCCCCTCCCCACTACCACCTCACCTTCACCCCACCATCTGATGACTGCTCAGTGATTGTAACCAATAAATACTGTGGGGAACCTAAGCTCAGGGCCTTCACTGCCTCCATTACAAGTGATGGTCCCTGGTCCCACTTTCATTCTTAAGCTGTCTTTTTCTCATTCCTTTTTTGCCACTGAACTCGGGGTACCCATGGGTGGGGTATGGGGGCTGGCTCCCTACATTCTGGCTCCCAACTGTGGGGGCTCAAGAATTTTGGTGAAGGCACACCTGAGCGTGGTAAAGAGGAGGAACGACGGACAGAGGACTCCCAAGGACGAAACTGATCAGCTCTACAGGTGAGTCGGGCACTCAGAAGGATACCAGGGTAACAATGGGACAAGCTGAAAGCAAGGATGTTACTTATTCACACTTAGTGAAGCACCTCTTAAAAAGAGGAGGAGTTAAAATTAGTACTAGCCACTTGCTCTGTCCATTGTGTTCAATGAGTCTGTGCTTTCTTACTCCGTTCTTCTGTTGCTTTCTTTGACTTTCATTGCTTTATCAAGAAGGAGCTGGGGAAGAACGAGACTATAACTGGCATGAGGAAATTAAAGACAACCCAGTTAAGAGAAAAGAAAAAATAAATGAGGAAAAAGAAGGAGTCCGTCTGTCAGCCCCTCCTCAGTATTTTATCAAGGAGTTGCCAGAACCACTTGACATTCCTCCATTAGAGGAATTAGAGGCCGTTTCAAAAGTGAAACTTGCTGCTCCAGCAGCAGCATCCAAGCCAATAGGCTCAGCCCAAGGCCAGCAAATGCTGCCCGGGTGCGGGAAGTGAGCAGCACAAGCGAAACGCCAGCAAAAGGGTGCAAGCAACAAGCAGCCGCTGGGCGGGGCCGGCACGGCTGCCATCCTGGGACCCGTCGCTGCAGCCTCTGGTTCCATGGGTGTCCCACAGTAAAATTCTGTGTGTTCTTTGTAAACAAGTGACATCCAAAATTGTAATTCTCTGCTAAGGTTTCAGTAAAATTTAAATTCGAATAATAACTACTGTGTTATCTCTAAGGTAACTCTTTTAAAATCCAATTTAAGTAAAACAGTAACCTCCAAAGGGAAAAAAAATTACAGTTAGTTCACAAATTAGTTAAAAAGCAATTAAAAGCTAAGCATGTAAAACCACACCCTTTAAAGAAAAACTTTACACCAAATTAAATAATAGTAGTTAAGTTAAAAAGTAAAAATGTTGGGGCCGGGCGGGGTGGCTCAAGCCTGTAATCCCAGCACTTTGGGAGGCCGAGGCGGGTGGATCATGAGGTCAAGAGATCGAGACCATCCTGGTCAACATGGTGAAACCCCGTCTCTACTGAAAATACAAAAAATTAGCTGGGCATGGTGGTGCGTGCCTGTAGTCCCGGCTACTCAGGAGGCTGAGG
>NW_016107400.1:7397136-7400394 GCF_001604975.1 Cebus imitator | reverse complement strand
GCCGTCTGGGTTCAAATACTCCTTCCCCCCTTCCCACCTATCTGACCTTGGGCAAGCAACTTCACTTCTCTTGGCCTCTGTTTCCTCATCTATGAAATGAACATAATATCAGGGCGGTTTTAACAATTACAGAAGTAAAAGCACTTAGAATACTTAGAATATGACACATAGTAACTGCTTCATAAATATTAGTTGTTACCACTGTCATTAGCCACCTCTGGACTCCCCATCATGTAAGTTTTTAAAAATGCCTTTTTTTTTTTTTTTTTTTTTAGAGATGGGGTCTCACTCTATTGCCCAGGCAGAGGTGCAATGATGTGATCATAGCCCAGCCTCAAAGTCCTGGGCCCAAATGATCCTCCCACCTCAGCCTTTCAAGCAGCTGGGACAACAGGCATGAGCCACTACACCCAGCTCATTTAAAAATTTTTTATTTAGAGATGGAGTCTTTACCGTGGAGGCTGGTCTTGGACCCCTGGCCTCAAACAATCATCCTGCCTCAGCCTCCCAAGTAGCTGTGTCACCATGCCTGGCCAAATTTTGTGTTTGTCTTTACTTTTTGTACAGACAGACTCTCACTATGTTGCCCAGGCTGGTCTCCAACTCCTGACATCAAACAGTACTACTGCCTCAGCTTCCCAAAGCACTGGGATTATAGGCATGAGCCACCACACCCAGAAAAAACAAAAAAAGAGCCTTTTTATGCTTAAAGTATTTTTTTTTTCACAGAAACAACTAAACAAATCCTCACTAAATCATCAAAGAACCCTAAATGGGAAGCGTGTGGGAAGGTAGGACTTGCTGCAAACTCCATACCACAGCCCCAATAATTATTTTAGATTTCACAGCACATTTTGGTTGGGAGAGAGATGTCCCCTTGGGTGGCGTTTCATCTGCAGAATCCATGGGACTGAACCTTGTCAGAGACAGTTGCCCAAAGACATCAGTATGCTTGAGGACAGTGTGAAATATGCCGCTTTTGCTAATGACCTAACTGCATTAGCAGTGACACCGGGTTTGGTGGACAAGTTTCAAGGACAGGTACCCATACACACTGGATGAAACACATTCAGCCAGTCAGAACTCAAAAAAGCTCTGGTCACAAGCTGGCTGTCCAACTGAGGGGTTTTCTTTTCTTTTCTTTCTTTTTTTGAGACGGAGTCTCACTCTGTCGCCCAGGCTGGAGTGCAGTGGTGAGATCTTGGCTCACTGCAGCCTCCACCTCCTGGATTCAAGCGATTCTCCTGCCTCAGCCTCCCGAGTAGCTGGGATTACAGGAGGCTGCCACCATGCCCGGCTAATTTTTGTATTTTTAATAAAGATGGGGTTTCACCATGTGGGCCAGCTGGTCTTGAACTCCTGACCTCAAGTGAGCCACCCACCTGAGCCTCATAAAGTGCTGGGATTACAGGCATGAGCCACCATGCCAGGCTGGGTCTGTTTTCTGTAACCATCAGAAGCTCTTTTTTTTCCCCTTTGGTTTTAAGAAACAGAGAGTTTAACAGGCAAGAAAGAAGGAAGAAGCTCCCCTGTACAGAGACAGAAGGAGGGGGGCTCCAAAGTCAAGAGGACTCTAGCAGCTTTTTAACAGAGAGAGCAGTTGTGATTATTGTCATTGTTACCATCATTGCTGTTGTTAGATGAAACCAGAGAAAGAAGTTCCAATAGGTCAATGAAATAGAAGAGGAGGCGAGGATTAGACAGTGGAAGCTGGATCAAAGAGCTGTAGGTCTGAAGTTTAGAAATCTGGCCAGGCATGGAGTGAGACCTCAAAGGAGGGCTGGCCATGGATGGGACCTGGGTTTCATTCTCAGTAAAGTCTCCTGCATCAAATCATTGATCCAACACCATGATTACTGCTTTAATTAAACTCTCATCAGCCCTCACTACGGTGTAGTCTAGCTCCCCAAATGGCACATAGATCTCTGATGTTTAACATCACAGAAAAAGAATATTTGAACAAGTGATATATTCACTCAGTTTAAAACCTGAGACAATAATCGGCTCCCATTCATCCTTCCCACCCTCCCTGCCTCCCTGCCCACGGGCATCCACTCCTCTTAGTTTTATACACATCTGTCCAGAGTTTATGCACATATAACTAAATGAAAATATTGATTCTATTCTCCCCACCCCCCGCTTTTATTATTATTACTATTATTTTTTTAACACGAAGGGGCTTCTTATAGACATGGTTCTGCTTGTTTATTTTCTCCTTTCTTTTTTCATGCCATTTATGCCTTGGCTCTGTCTGTTCCTTCTGTTGCAAACTCTTCCTCCAAAAATCACAGGGAGCTCTCGCCCTTCTACAAATCTTTGCTCAAAGGTCACTTCTCAATGACACCTCCCCTCCGCACCCTATTTTATTTGAGACAGGATCTTGCTGTCTCAAGGCTGTTGCCCAGGCTGGAGTGCAATGGTGCAATCTCAACTCACTGCAGTTTGACCTCCTGGGTTCCAGCGATCTCAGCCTCCCGAGTAGCTGGGATTACAGGTGCACACCACCATGTATGGCTAATTTTTAATTTTTTTTTTCTTTTTTGGGACAGGGTCTCATGAAGTTGCTCAGGCTGGTGTCAAACTCCTGGGCTCAAGTGAGCCTCCCGCCTCAGCCTCCAAAGTGCTGAGATGGCGGGTGTGAACCACTGGGCCAGCCTCACTCCACTTTAAATTGCACTCCCACACCCTCAGTCTCCTTCACTTCACTCTACTTTTTAAAATGACATTTATCATATTTTAACATCTCACAATTTGCTTACTGTCTCTGTCTACTCTCATTGGGAGAAGGGAAGCTCCACAAAGGGCAGAGTGCTTTGATTCATTAGCTCCTGGTTTTCAGTGCCCAGAGGAGTATCTGGTATGCAGAGGATACCCAGCGTGCATTTGTTGAACAAATGATGTCCAATCGGAGTTTTAACCCCCATTTAAAAGGCATCATCTCCTTTGCTTACTGAATCTTCATAAAGCAGAATGTATTAGGCTGGGTGCAGTGGATCACACCTGTAATCCCAGCACTTCGGGAGGCTGAGGCAGGAGAATCACTTGAACACAGAAGTCTGAGAGCAGCCTGGCCAACATAGTGAGACCTGCATCTCCACTAAAAAATAAAGATAAAAAAATAGCTGGACATGCTGTCATGTGCCTGTAGCCCCAGCCACTCAGGAGGCTGAAGTGGGAGGATCTCTCAAGCCCAGGAGATGAAGACTGCTGCGAGCTATGATCATGCCTCTGACTTCCAGCCTGGGTGACAGTGAGACC
>NW_016107400.1:7391254-7397052 GCF_001604975.1 Cebus imitator | reverse complement strand
AATGTGTTGAGTTTTCCCCTTTGCAAATATCATCAGCTTTGGATTTGTCATTCATATTCACAAAAGTAAGAAATAAAATAGCACGTAGAGCAATGGAAAGCAGGAAGCAGTCAAGGAGGCAGGGAAAACGCAAATGAGAGTAGAAATGGAGGAAGAAAAAAGCACCAGCTTCAGCCACCCTAAGGAAAGAAACAGAAGGAAGAAGCTTGCTCAGGCCACTGTCCTGTACCTGGTCCGTGCACCAGTACCAGAGGGATGGGATGGACATTCCAAATAGGACCCCTGGCCATGGCAGATCAGATGTCAGCGGATCTCGGAAAATATGGAAGGCATCTTCTCGGGGCAGCCCGCAGCTGCTGTTCTCGCTCCGGTTGCTAGCCAGGGCCAAGAAGTACTTCTCCTTCAGGCCTTCCATCCCACCAACCGCAGCAAAACCTAGAATTCAGGGGAAGCCTGTTTGCCAGGGGAACTCAGCTAGGTCCGTGGCAAGTGACGAGGAGATGGCTGGAGATTAGTGAAATTCTAGTAAGAGCAGAGCCACCACCAAAAAATGTTGATCCCCTTAAGGGTTCTTAACCTCCCCACCCCCCACTTTTTTTAACTTAAAAAATAATAATAGAGTTTTATTGGACTATAACTGACCTAGCCATAAATTGCAAATATTTAAAGTATAAAATTTGATAAGTTTGACATCAGTATTCACCCATGAAACCTCTGCCACAAAGTAATGAATGTATCTCTTCAAGTTTCCTTTCTTTTTTCTTTTTCTTTTGAGACGGAGTCTTGCTCTGTCGCCCAGGCTGGAGTGCAGTGGTGTGATCTTGGCTCACTGCCACCTCTGCCTCCCAGGTTCAAGTGATTCTCCTGCCTCAGCCTCCCAGGTAGCAGAGATTAAAGGCATGTGCCACCAAGCCTGGTTAATTTTTGTATTTTTAGTAGAGATGGGGTTTCACCATATTGGCCAGGCTGGTCTCAAACTCCTGACCTCAAGAGATTCTCCTGGCCATTGTCCCAGGCCATTGTATGTTCTTTAAGCCCATTGACTTCCCCCCAAAATAATTTACTACCTCCTAAAATCATCTATACTTGCCCTAAGAAGGGTGTCAATTATTTGTAACCTGAAACTCCTGGGCTTAAGCAATCCTCCTGGCTCAGCCTCCAGAGTAGTTAGGACTACAGGCATGCACCACCACATCCAGTGACTTTCTAAAGTTTTTGTAGAGACAGATCTCGCATGTTGTCCAGGTTGGTCGTGAACTCCTAGGCTCAAGCAATTCTCCTGCCTCGACCTCCCAAAGTGCTGGGATTATAGGCATGAGCCACCTTTTTTGATTCTTTTCAGAGAAATAGATATTGGGTGGGGCGAGATTGCTCATGCCTGTAATCCCAGCAATTTGGGAGGCCGAGGCAGGCAAATCACCTGAGGTCAGGAATTCAAGACCAGCCTGGTCCACATGGGGAAACCCTGTCTTTAGTAAAAATACAAAAATTAACCACATATGGTGGTGTGTGCCTGTAATCCCAGCTACTCGAGAGGCTGAGGCAGGAGAATCACTTGAACCCGGGAGGCAGAGGTTGCAGTGAGCCAAGATCATGCCACTGCACTCCAGCCTGGATGACAGGGCGAGATTCCATCTCAAAAAATAGGCTGGGAGCGGTGGCTCATGCCTGTAATTCCAGCATTTTGGGAGGCTGAGGCAGGTAGATTGCTTGAGCCCAGGAGTTTGAAACCAGCCTGGCAACATGGTGAAACCCCATCTCTTAAAAAAAATTGTAAAAATTAGCTGGATGTGGTGGTGCACACCTGTGGGCCCAGCTACTTGGAGGTTTGAGCTCAGCAGGCAGAGGTTGCAGTGAGCCAAGATTGTCACTGCACCCCAGTCTGGGCGGCAGAGTGAGACCCTATGTCAAAGCAAACAAACAAAACCTTCTGTAAGTAAGAGCTGTCTCTTCATCTTCTTTTATTTATTTATTCAATTATTTTTCCATATCAGTATAGAAATAGATTAATTTTTACTTAAACAAAAAACAGTTCTAGGTAGGGTGGCTTTGGGAGGCTGAAGCAGGAGGATCACTTGAGGCCAGGAGTTTGAGATCAGCCTGGGCAACACAGTGAGACTCCATCGCTACAAAAAACCAAAATAATAAAACAATTAGCTGGACATAGTGGCTTATACCTGTAGTCCCAGCTACTCAGGAGGTTGAAGTGGGAGAGATATTTGAGCCCAGGAGCTCAAGGCTGCAGTGAGTTGTGATCACACCACTGCCCTCCAGCCTGAGTGACAGAGCAAGACCCTGTCTCAAAACAAAAAACAAAAACAGTACATTTCCACAGTAAGCACAGTTCTCTTCTAGCCAAAATAACTGTGGTTCAAGCAAAGCACCCATGACAAAAATCCCCCAGTAGTATGCTCTTTGACAGCTGGGTTTGCCTCTCACAGTGATGAGAGTAGATATCCCTGCTTCAGAGAGGTGCTATTGTCCACCCAAGTGACCCTGGGACCCCACTTACTGTAGCCCATCAAGGTGAGTGCTCCTACAAGCATGATTAGCGTCTGCAGAGCATCTGTGTAGATCACGGCAGCCAGGCCACCTGGTGGGATGAGTGCAGAGGTGAGGCTCAGGAAGTCTGAAGAGAAGGGGTTACTCTGGGTCACCAAGGGAGCCTGGAAGGCCAGGACCTGACGGGAGATTTTGTGGTGCTGACTGATTGCAAAGATGGCCATGATCACTCCTCCCTGTGTGCATGCCCATTTTGCAATGTGACTTTGCCGCTCCTTTCATGATGAGGAAAATTGATTTCTCTACTTCTCAAAGGGGCTTGGCCATGTGACTTGCTTTGACCAATAGAATATGGGGGAAGTGATATTGTGCATCTCCAAGCCTGGGCCTCAAGGGTCCCTGCAGCTTCTGTACTTACTCTCCTGTTGCCCTGAGACCATTTGCTTTAAGAAACCTGGTCTAGGCTGGGCATGGCGGCTCACACTGCTGTAATCCCAGCACTTTGGGAGGCTGAGGTGGGCAGATCACGAGGTCAAGAGATGGAGACCATCCTGGCCAACATGGTAAAACTCCGTCTCTACTAAAAAACAGAATCAGCCAGGCATAGTGGCGCATGCCTGTAATCCCAGCTACTCGGGAGGCTGAGGCAGGAGAATTGCTTGAACCTGGGAGGTGGACATTGCAGTGAGCCGAGTTTGCGCCACTGCACTCCAGCTTGGCAACAGAGTGAGACTCTGTTTCAAAAACAAACAAACAAACAAACAAAGAAAAGAATCCTGGTCTAACCTAAAGGAGGAAGAGGGCCCCCACGGAGGGGAAGCCCAGTCCACAGCCCAAGCTAACACCAGCTATGTGAGTGAGGCCATCCTGTTCCAGCCAGCTGCTCCACCTGCCAGCTGCTCCACCTGCCACCTGCTCCACCTGCCACTGAACTATAATTCACAGAGCCAGGTGAGACCAGCAGACATCCACCCAGGCAGCCCATGGACTTTAGGGGAATAAAAAAACATTGGTTTCTCAAGCCCCTCAATTTGTGCGTGGTTTTATAACACAGCAGTTTTCAACTAATATAGGAAGCGGTGCTTGGGCCACCGTCCCCAAGCTCTGAACGCCTTTATTTATTTATTTATTAGAACCAGGGTCTCACTCTGTTAACCCAGACTGGAGTGCAGTGGTGTGATCATAGCTTGCTGTAGCCTAGACTTCCTGGGCCCAAGTGATTCTCCCATCTCAGTCCCCCAAATGACTGGGACTGTAGGCATGGCCACCACGCGCAGCTAATTTTTAAATTTTTTCTAGAGATGGAATTTTGCCATGTTGCCCAGGGTGGTCTCGAACTCCTGGCTTCAAGTAGTCCTCCTGCCTCAGCCTGCCAAGGTGCTGGGATTACAGGTGTGAGCAACTATACTCAGCCAACACCTTTAAGACTGAAAAAAAGGTTGTGAGTATTAGGTATTCAGAGGCCCCATAGACTTCCTGAAGAGGGTCGTGGTGGTGCCTCAGAGGACTCTTGTTGAGTTTGCCACCTGCAAAAATCTTTGAAATGGGTGGGGCAAAGTGGCTCATGCCTGTAATCCCAGCACTTTGGGAAGCTGAGGCAGGGGTTTGAGACTAGCCTGGCCAACATGGTGAAACCCTGTCTCTACAAAAAATACAAAAATTAGCCAGGTGTGGTGGGGCATGCCTGTAATCCCAGCTACTGGGAAGGCTGAGACAGGTGAATCGCTTAAACCTGGGAGGTGGAGGTTGCAGTGAGCTGAGATTGCACCACTGCACTCCAGCCTGGACAACAGAGCAAGACTTTGTCTCAAAAAAAAAATCTTTGTAATGATGATACTGGTAGCAAATCCATCAGCATCTGGATAGAGCAATCTTTCCAGTCTCTTCCTTATACCTCCATTCTTCCTCTTTCCCTGAGAAGGGACACTTATCTGATAGGAATATGTCTACTGGAGGGCACAGTCACTGTGCAATTAAAAAAACCCAGTGCCCCGAGGTCAAGAGATCGAGACCCTTTTGGCCAACATAGTGAAACCCTGTCACTACTAAAAATACAAAAATTAGCTGGGCGTTGTGGGGCGCGCCTGTAGTCCCAGCTACTTGGGAGTCTGAGGCAGGAGAATCGCTTGAATTTGAGAGGCAGAGGTTGCAGTGAGCCTAGATCACGCCACTGCACACACTCCAGCCTGGCAATAGAGCGAGGCTCCGTTTCAAAAAAAAGAAAAAGAAAAACCATGCCCATGGGTGACATGTTCTCCAGGATCCTTCCTTCCTTGCCAGCAGGAACAGGACTCTCTCACAAAGGGGAGGAGACCTGGCGTTGATTCTGGCCCCGTTCCCTGCTGTTCACTCACGCTGTGAGTCAGCCTGAGTGTGGCGAGGTCCTGGTGTTGGGTACCATTTAACCCCACCATCCTTTCTAAATTAATAGTGATGAGGATCTCCCACATGCCAGGCACTGTGGGGAGCATTTCATTCAGTCATTCACAAAATAGCTGGTGAGCTCCTCACCAAGTTCTACATGGTAGAGATGCAGAGGCCAACAAAACGGCATGTTCCTTGCCCTCATAGAGCCCACAGCCTAATGGGGGACACAGACCTCCAGACGAGGAACACCAACATTCATCAGCTATGGCAGCCTGCCCTCCCCTTTCCCCCTGTCCCAGGCACATGGCTTCTGCTGGTTCTGAGAACTCATCCAAGGTCTTTCTTCATCAGGGGACTTTACATATGTTAGATTTCCTCAATTTTCTGTTTAGAGCATCCAATAGTGTTCCATGGCACTTAAAACAAACGCTAGGCTCAGTTTATTTCCTTCAGAGCTCTGGTTTCTGCCCTTTCTCCAATCCCACTCTTAGCACCAGGGTTGCTGCTACGGTGCCGGGGTTGCCATTTTCACTCTGCTTGGTGTGAGTGGCACCTCTGGAGTGGAATAAGACACAACCTGCATAACCACTTGCTCGAGCAGGCTCTCATCTCAGAGTCCTTACTGCAGCCCTGCCCTCAGCCTGGAATTCTCCTCCCCTGCATTGCCCGTGGGTGTTATTAAAACCTGGTTGAACTGGTCGAGGTGGCTCACACCTATAATCCCAGCACTTTGGGAGGCCAAGATGGGTGGATCACCAGGACAGCAGTTCAAGATCAGCCTGGCCAACATGGTGAAACTCCGTCTCTGCTAAAAACACAAAAAATTAGCCGTGCATGGTGGCAGGCGCCTGTAATCCCATCTACTCGAGAGGCTGAGGCAGGAGAATTGCCTGAACCTGGGAGGCGGAGGTTGCAGTGAGTCAAGATCA
>NW_016107400.1:7386530-7390859 GCF_001604975.1 Cebus imitator | reverse complement strand
AAAAAAAAAAAAAAAAAAAAAAAAAGAAAGAAAGAAAGAGAGAAAAAGAAAGAAAAAGAAAAATACAAACCACTACCACAATGAGATACTATCTACAGCAGTCAGAACAGCCTTTTTTTAAATTATTTTTTTTTAGACGAAGTTTCGCTCTGTCACCCAGGCTGGAGTGCAGTGGTGTGATCTTGGCTCACTGCAACCTCCACCTCCTGGGTTCAAGTGATTCTCTTGCCTCAGCCTCCAGAGTAGCTGGGATTATAGGCGTGCACCATCACACCCAGCTATTTTTTTTATTTTTTATTTTTAGCAGAGATGGGTTTTTGCCATGTTGACTAGGTTGGTCTCCAACTCCTGACCTCAGGTGATCCACCTGCCTTGGCTTCCCAAAGTGCTGATATTATAGGCATGAGCCACCACACCTGGCCTGACATTATTTATTGATTTCTCTGTTCATTGTTTGTCTCTCATCCTCACTTAATTTCCTCTGGAGTAGAGATATTTGTCTTGTCTACATCTGTGCCTGACTCCCTAGCATGATGTCTGGCACATAGTTGGAAATGTATATACACATACGCATGCAAGTATATGTAAATACATAATATATAGATACAAGGTACATAATATATCAACACCAGGTGTGTGTGTCTGTGTGCGTGCACACACACACACAAGCACACACAGACACACACATATATATGGAATGAGTTACATTATGCCAAGAGGAGGCAGAGAAGGGTGAACATAGAGTGGAAGATAAGATAATGGATATTGAAAAACAGGTACTTCTCAAGACCCTACTGTGTGCCAGGCACTCTTCTAGGATACAGGTGTAATCGGGAGAGATGAGGTTATCTGCCCTCAGGCTTTAGGATCGAAGTAGTTTATTACACAGCCTTGTATTGTGCCTGTGACTGCACATGGCTCAGCAGTTAGTAGGTGCTCAAGAAACAGCTCTGGAATACATGATCGGGAAAAATATTATGCCATTGTGGCGTATTTTTTTAATGCTTTATCTTTTTTTTTTTAGATGAAGTCTCACTCTATCACCCAGGCTGGAGGGCAATGTCATGGTCTTGGCTCACTGCAACCTCCGCCCCCCAGGTTTAAGCAATTCTTCTGCCTCAGCCTCCTGAGTAGCTGGCATTACAGGTGCCCACCACCACATCCGGCTAATTTTTGCACATTTAGTAGAGATGGGGTTTTGCCCTGTTGGTCTGGAATTCCTGACCTCAAGAGACCCACTTGCCTTGGCCTCCCAAAGTGCTGATATTACAGGCATGAGCCACCATGCCTGGCCTAAAATGCTTTTCCTTATCAGGCAGCCGTCTTCCTTTGGATAATGGTCAGGAGAAATCTTTTTATCTAGGGTAAAGGAGTGACGTTTAATGAATAAATGGGTCTTAGCATCATGGAACATCAGAAGATGGGCAAGGAGAAGATGGAGTGGCCCACAGCCCCTGCCCACTGCCTCTGCCAGGTGTTACCCTCCATTCAGTCTTACCAGCAACTGTGTATACAGCAGTGATGGCTAACAGCCCCACTATGGCCAGGTACAGATCCAGGTGCAAAGACTCCTGGATAAAGATGGCACCTGCATACATGTCTACCTGTGGAGAAAGGAAGTTGATGGATGAATGAATTAATGGACATTTGCGGCACAGGTCTCTGGGATCAGGGCCTAGCCAGACTCTGACAAACACAGAAGAGTCATGCATGTCCCTTCTTCATCCATCGCATCCCAGATCAGGGGTCTTATGCCGGAGCCCTGCGCGCCCTGGGCTAACGCAGCAGCCTCCTCAATGGTCTTCTTGCTTCTGCCTTTGGTCCTCTTACACTCCATCCTCCACACTGCAACTTTCTTCAGACACCATCATGATCATATTATCCTTCTCCTCCCCATTCAAACTCTTAAGTGACTCTCCCATTGCCCCCAAGATAAAGGCTAAATAAATAAGGCTAAATACTCACTTCTTACTCCCAGTCCTCCACAGACTTTGAAATATCCCCCAATTTCTCCAACAATATCCTACATTTCTCCAACAAGTCATGTGTACCTGGGCCTCCCAGATTTCGTTTGTACTGGTGCATCCTTCTGGAGGGCCAATCCCCTTTCTCTAACTGGTAAGTTCCTCTGGGGATGTGACTTCCCCTAGAAGGCTTCCCACAACTGCAGCTTCCCACCAGACTGCTAGTGAACATTCTAGAAAGGAGCTTCTGTGTCTGTCCTGCAGTCTGGAGCTGGTGTAGAGTCACTTACTGTTTGGATTCAATGGAACCCCTTCTGCTCCCCTTACCCCTTTCCATAGGACAAGCTCCTCCCTTCTCCCCAGCTGGAAGTGGAAACAGCTTCTGCTGTGGGGTAAGTGTCTGGAGGTTGCCATACACCTGTTCTTTGCCACTTCCTAGGAGATCTGCCCATCCAAAGGTCAGGGTGGGGCAGAAGCAATCAGCCATCAGCACATCTAATAAATAGCTGATCAATATCTAATTACAGGAGGAAGACAACAGTCCTATCCAAGGGTTGGCAGGGTTCTTGGAGTCCCATTGAGCAACCCACACCATCTTGAGATGTTGCCAAAGAAACTTTGGCAGGAGTAGGAGAGAAAGTCCTTCCTCCTTTTCTCTACCTTTTCTCCTTTTTTTTTTTTTTTTTTTTTTTTTTTTTTTTTTCCTGTTTTTTTTTTTTTTTTTTTTTTTTTTTTTTTTTTTTTTCTGAGACAGAGCCTTGCTCCGTTGCCCAGGCTGGAGTGCAGCGGTGTGATCTCAGCTCACTGCAACCTCCGCCTCCTGGGCTTAAGCAATTCTCCTGCCTCAGCCTCCCAAGTAGCTGGAGTAGCTGGGACTACAGGTCTGCACCACCACGCCTGGCTAATTTTTGTATTTTTAGGCAGAGATGGGGTTTTGCCATGTTGGCCAAGCTTGTCTCGAACTCCTAACCTCAAGTGATACACCTGCCTCAGCCTCTCAATGTGCTGAGATTATAGGCATGAGCCACTGAATCCTCTCTGTCCACACTTACCTTCCCCCAACCCCTTCTTCCTCTAACCTCCCTGCAGCCTACGAAAGAGGAGAAAGGGGATGGGGAGGAGACGCTCCTGAGCAATGACCTGTGCCTTATCTTCCCCCCAGGCTGCGTCCCTGCCTTACCGAGATCTTGGTGAAGATGTAGATAAATAGGTAGAGTACGGCGAGGATGATAGGGATTCTGGTGCCACCGAAGCGCTTCCGTAGGTATTCTGGCATCGTGGTGACCTGAGGGCCAGAGCTGAGATTTCACCACCAGCTGACTTCACCACCAGCATGTGACCTTCCCACACCAGCCCTTCCCATCAGCTCCTGCCCACCCTCCAACTCAGAGGCACAGATGTTCTTCTTGGGAGTCTCAATCAGAGACTTAAGAAGGGACGAGAGGGGCCCAGCGTGGTTGGTTCTCATCACTTTGGGAGGCTGAGACAAGAGGATCACTGGAGTCTAGGAGTTCGAGACCAGCCTGGGCAACATAGTGAAACCCCATTTCTACAAAAAATACACATTTAGTCAGGCGTGGTGGCAGGTGCCTGTAGCCCCAGCTACTCAGGTGGCTGAGGTGGGAGAGGATCACTTGAGACTGAGCCCAGGAGGTCGAGGCTGCAGTGAGCCATGATCATGCCTAAGTGACAGAGGAGAGCCTGTCTCAAAAAATATACATATGGTAGACAAAAATAAATTCTTGGTGGATAATAGGTTTAATTGTGAGGCCACATATGGTGGCTTACATCTGTAATCCTAGCACTTCGGGAGGCCAAGGTGGGAGGATTGCTTGAGCCCTGGAGCTCAAGACCAGCCTGGCCAACATGTCTATTGCTACAGTAAGACCCTGTCTCTATATTTTTTTGAGATGGAGTCTCACTCTGTCACCAAGGCTGGAGTGCAGTGGTGCGATCTTGGCTCACTGCAACCTCCACATCCAGGTTCAAGCGATTCTCCTGCCTCAGCCTCTCAAGTAGCTAGGACTACAGGCATCTGCCACCACGCCCGGCTAAATTTTTGTATTTTTAGTAGAGACAGAGTTTCACCATATTGGTCCGGTTGGTCTTGAATTCCTGACCTTGTGATCTGCCCACGTCAGCCTCCCAAAGTGCTGGGATTACAGGACGTGAGTCACTGAGCCCACCCCCATCTCTGTTTTTTTTTTAATAAAGACATATAACCTAATAGAAAAATGGACAAAAGTCCTAAACAAGTTACTTCCTCAAAGAGGAAATCCAAACCGCCAGAAAATGTACAAAAAGAGTTGCCAATTAAAAGCAGTGAGATGGCCAGGTACAGTGGCTCATGCCCGTAATCCTAGCA
>NW_016107400.1:7381857-7385310 GCF_001604975.1 Cebus imitator | reverse complement strand
AAGCAGAAACATAGGCTGGGCATAGTGGCTCATGCTTGTAATTCCAGCTACTCAAATTGGGAGGCTGAGATGGGCGGATCACTTGAGCCCATGAGTTCGAGACTAGCCTGGGCAACATGGCGAAATTTTTGTATTTTCGACTAAAAAAAAAAATACAAAAATTAGCTGGGCGTGGTGGCGTGCACCTGTGGTCCCAGCTGCTGGGGTGGCTGAGGCGGGAGGATCGCTTGTGACCAGGAGGCGAAGGCTGCAGTGAGCCGAGATTGCACCACCCCATTTCATCCTGGGGACACAGCCAGACCCTGTCTCAAAAAAAAAATGTGCAGAAACATGTTGTGATTTAAACATTTAAAAGAAATCGTGAGCTTTACATTTGTGTTTTGGTATTTACCATTTTTGGACTTCAAATACCCTCTGTGTGCCTTGGATATTGGGTACTGGGGGAAGTGCTATGGACTGGGTTCCTCATTGTCTCACCTGTGGATCATCCCTCCTTTTTACTGGGGCCTCTGAGTGGCAATCTGATGGATGACCATAGGCAGGAGGGAGGGATCACAGAATGAGGGAGGGACTGCAGGGCTGATATTCCCAAAGCATCTTTCAATTCTACAGCATCCCAGCGCCCCCCTCCCCAACTCACCTGACCAGCAATGTAGATGGGGAGGAAGATCCAGGCCAACATCAGCACAGAAAACAAGCCCTGCTCAAGAAAACACAGTCAGGACCTGGCCCCAGCTCACAACAAGGTGCCCATTTGGATTTCCCTCTGTGTCCTGAGGCAGCCTGGCCTGAACTCCACCTGTGGTGTAGTCTCTTACTTGCTGAGTGATTCTCCTTCACTGGCCTTCATATTTCCTTTTTTTTTGGAGATGGTGTCTCACTCTTGTTGCCCAGGCTGGAGTGCAGTGGTGCGATCTCGGCTCACTGCAACCTCCGCCTCACAGGTTCAAGCAATTCTCCTGCCCCAGTCTCCCAAGTAGCTGGGATTATGGCATCCTGCATTATGCCTGGTTAATTTTTCGTATTTTTAGTAGAGTTGAGGTTTCACCATGTTGGCCAGGCTGGTCTTAAACTCCTGACCTCAGGTGATCCTCCTGACTTGGCCTCCCAAAGTGCTGGGATTATAGGCATAAGCCACCGTGCCTGGCCCCACCATTCTATTTTTAAAGTGCAGGGCATTCACACAACTTTCCCCTGAGATCTACCTATGAGGTAGATGTAAGATGTCATCTATGCCCTGGGTAAAATACTTACATTAAGCTCATAAGCTGACACAGAAAGGCCTGTAGCAGCACCTGACCCTGCGAGGCCAATGAAATGTCCACTTCCAACATTGCTGGCAAACAAGGATGCGCCCACCTGTGGGGAGATGGACAGATCAGATCTTGGGGACAAGGTCGAGGGTAGCTGCTCCCCTCCCCCAATTCTTTCCATGCTCCAAAGGGACAGAGAAGAGAAGTGGAGGAAGGCAGGGCCATCCCTAGACTATCTATCTGTCATTTTTGTTTACATTAGCATGAGATTCTCCTTCCCTAAGACTCTTACTTGGTCAGAGTCCACCTATCAGAAATTGGTAGATAAATATTCATGTCCACAGGACCTAAAATGCAGATCACACCCCCTATGGTTGTGCAATGCACAGCTTGAACAACTATATGCGGCATGCCTGTGAGGATTGGGGGGAAGATGACGGGTATTGTAGAAAGTGATTCATGGTGAGAATCAGGAAGCCTGTGTTACTCTCAAGACCGGTTTCTAACTTAGCAAAGAACACAGTCCTCCTGGCAGAGCACTCAATGGCTGATGCTGTATTTGATGACTCCAATCCCTGGTGTCAGTTGATCGGTCTGGACAGGCCTGGGTGCCTGGCCCAAGGTGGGCAAATTATATTCTCTTTCCTGGGAATTTGGAACTAGGACATCGTCTCTGCTGGTCCCTTGGACTGGAGATGTGTAAACCAGGGAGGCGTGTGAAGGAGTGGTGTGGAGGCATGTTTTACCATGTGCTGTTCATCACTGCCAGTTCAGAGAGAAGGGAGAATGAAGACATGCACAGAAAGGTAGGTCCAGCTGGGCACTCTGGCTCACTTCTGTAATCCCAGCACTTTGGGAGTCCAAGGTGGGTGGATTACTTGAGGTCAGGAGTTCAAGATCAGCCTAGTCAACATGGTGAAACCCCGCCTCTACTAAAAATACAAAAGTTAGCTGAGTGTGGTGGCACACGCCTGTAATCCCAGCACTTTGGGAGGCTGAGGTGGGAGGATCATCTGAGGTCAGGAATTGGAGACCAGCCTGGCCAACTTGGCAAAACCCTGTCTCTACTAAAAATACAAAAATTAGCTGGGCTCCTAGCTACTGCGGCGGGGCAGAGGGTGGGATAGGGACTGGGTAAGGCAGGAGAATTGCTTGAACCCAGGAGGCGGAGGTTGCTGTGAGCCAAGGGCATGCCACTGCACTCCAGCCTGGGCAACAGAGTGAGACTCCCTTTCAAAAAAATTTTAAAAAGCAGTGAGATACTACTACACATGCACCAAATTAGCAAGAATTCTTAAGTTGGAGAATATCAAATGTCATTAAGGATACAGCGAATTGCAGGAAAGGGAATTTTCATACGCTGCTGGTGGTAATATAGCCTCAGCCTACAGGCTCAAGTGATCCTAATCCTCCCACCTCAGCCCCTTGAGTATCTCAGACTGTAGGTGTGGATCACCACACCCAGCTAATTTTTGTATTTTTTGTAGAGATGGGATTTTGCCATGTTGCCCAGGCTGGTCTCAAACTCCTGGCCTCAAGCAATCCATCCAACTTGGCCTCCCAAAGTGCCAGGATTACATACATGAGCTACCGTGCCCAGCCTACTTTGTGTATTTTTTTAACATTTCCATAATAAAAAGCTAAAATCAGTTATTGCTTTATGAACAGCACTGTGATATTGTGTGATCCTGCCATGTGCAGTAGAACATCTAGAACAGAGTTAGGTTTAGAAAGTATGAATGATGCAATGCTGCCAATGAGATCATAGATGATTTTTTAAAAACTGCTTTTCAAAGAGTCAAAAGCAGCATTAGTTTGCACTAAAACATTGACATTTTGTATCAGTCAAAAATAGCTCAATTATTATAGTTTTGTATGCAAAGGAAGAAAAAAATCACAAAATCATGTATATATAATTTTTAAAATTTGGGCTGGAGTGCAGTGGCATGATCTCAGCTCACTGCAAACTGCAACCTCTGCCTCCTGAGCTCAAGTGATTCTCATACCGCTTCAGTCTCCTGAGTACCTGGGATTACAGATGCATACCACTATGCCTGGCTAATTTTTGTATTTTTTTTAGTAGAGATGGGTTTTTACAATGTTGTCCAGTCTGGTCTCAAACTCCTAGGCTCAAGTGATCCACCCACCCTGGAAAGTGCTGGGATTATAGGCATGAGCTATATACTTTTTTTTTTTTTTT
>NW_016107400.1:7378952-7380723 GCF_001604975.1 Cebus imitator | reverse complement strand
ACAGTTAAAACCTGTGCATACTTCGCAGAGTTCTCGTATTGTATTCTTCAGTTGCATTAGTTCACTTATATTCCTCTCTAGATTGTCTATTTTCGTTAGGATTTCGTCAAACCTTTTTTCAAGGTTCTTAGTTTCTTTACATTGGGCTAGAACATGTTCTTTTAACTCACAGAAGTTTCTTATTATCCACCTTCTGAAGCCTAAATCTGTTAATGGAACGCACTCGTTCTCCACCAGGCCTTGTTCCCTTGTTGATGAGGAACTGTGATTCCCCTGTAGAGGGAGTGGCATTCTGATTTTGGGTATTCTCAGCCTTTTTACGCCGGTTTCTTCCCATCATTGTAAATTTATCCACCTGTCGTTTTTGTAATTACCGACTTTCAAATTAGGTTTCTGAGTGGACATCCAACTTGTTGATTCCCAGCACCGGAATCTGAGCAACCCACTCCTCCGGCCAAAACAGGGGCGTTAAAATTCGTGGTGCTTTTCTGCCCAGGAATCTCCGGTCTGGCTTCCCTCTTGAGTCCCTTTTTCTACCAGCTGAATGGGCGACTCTGCCTTCCCGGAGCTCCAAACATCGACCAAAAGGGGACCCAGTCCTGTTTACTCTGCACCAAGAACCGCCGCACCAGGACACCGGCAAAATCACCGCGCCAGCCACAAGAGTCGTGCTGGTGACCCATGGGGCTCCTCCGCTGGGAATCTCCTGGTCGGTGAGCAACAAAAATTCACCTGAAAGTGTGGCGTCCTCTCGTTCTCTGTGCTTTCACTGGGAGCTAGGATCCTGAGCTGCTAGTAATCAGGCATCTTGGATCTCTCTCAATACTTTATTCTTTTGATGCTGTTGTAAGTGGAATTACTCTCTTAATTTCATTTTCAGGTTGTTCCTTGTTAGTGTATAAAAATACAATTAATTTTTAAAAATTGATCTTATAATCTGCCATCTGGCTAAACTCATTTATAATGTCCAATAGTATTTCTCAGGTTATTTAGAACTTTCTGTCTTATACAAATACAAGATAGCTTTGTTTCTTCTTCTTCAATATGGATACTTTTTACTTCTTTTTCTTGTGAATTGCTCTGGCTAGAACCTCCAGGAAAATGTTGAATACAAGTGGCAAAGGGGACATAGTTGTCCTGTTCCTGATCTTAGCGAGAAAAATTTCAGTCTTTTACCACTAAGTATGTTAGCTGTGGGTGATTTTGTAGATGCCCTTTATCAATTTAAAGAAGTTTTCTTCTATTCCTAGTTTGTTGAATGTTTTATAATGAAAGCGTTTTAGATTTTGTTAAATGGTCTATTGAGATTATCACATTTTGTCTTTTATTCTATAATATATATGGTATATTACATTGATGGATGTTTTTATATATTGAACCAAACTTTCATTCCTAGGATAAATCTTTCTTGGTGTAAATTCATGTTTATATGTTACTAGATTTGGTTTCTAGCCAGACGTGGTGGCACATGCCTGTGGTCCCAGCTACTTGGGAAGCTGAGGTGAGAGGGTCCTTTGAGCCCATGAGTTTGAAGCTACAGTGAGCTATGATTATACCACTGCCCTCCAGTCTGGGCCACAGAGTGAGACCCTGTCTCTTTAAAAAAAAAAAAAATTGATTTGCTCAGAGCTTTTGAATCTACATTCATAAGAGATATGTATCTGTAGTTTGTGCGTGTGTGTTTTTTTAATATCTCTGGTTTTGGTATTCGGGTAATACTAGCCTTACAAAATGAGTTAGGAAGTGTTCTCATTTTTTTTTTTTTTTTTTT
>NW_016107400.1:7376047-7377217 GCF_001604975.1 Cebus imitator | reverse complement strand
TTTTTTAAGGCAGGATTTCACTGTCACCCAGGCTGCCATGCAGTGGTATCATCTTGGCTCACTGCTACCTCAACCTCCTGGGCTCAAGTGATCCTCCCACCTCAGCTTCCTAAGTAGCTGGGACTACAGGTACATGCCACAACACCTGGCTACTTTTTTGTATTTTTGGTAGAGATGGGGCTTTGCCATGTTATCCAGGCTGGTCTTGAACTCCTGAGCCCAAATGATCCACCCATCTTGGCCTTCCAAAGTGCTGGGATTACAAGTGTGAGATACCATGCCCAGCCCTATTTGTATCTTTGATCTAAGTATATCTCTTGCAGACAGCATACAGTTGGATCATGTTTTTTTAAAAAAAAATCCATTCTCTGCCTTTTGATTAGAGTGCTTAATCCACTTAAATTAATGTAATACCGGCAAAGTAGAATTTACATTTTCCATATTGCCATGCAATTACTATATTTCTAATGTCTTTATTATTCTCCTGTTCCTCCATTACCTTTTGTATCAGATATTATCTAGTATGCCATTTAAATTCCCTTATTAAAACAATAGTTTCTGTTACTATTTTCTAAAATTACTTTCTTAGTGATTGCTCTGAGGATTATAATTAACATCTCATAAAAATCAATTTTGGATTACTAGCAACTTACCGTCAATAGTATACAAAAGTTTTGCTCCTATATAGGTCTATTTCCTTCCTCCTCCTTTGTGCTGCATTGTCACTCAAATTACATCTTTACATACTGTATGTCCATAAAAGAAACTCTATAATTAGCTGTTTATGCTGTTGTATTTTAAATTAGATAGAAGAAAAAGAGAGTTACAATCAAAAACCAATTTATATTGTATGTTATATTTACTTACATAGTTACCTTCACTAGTGCTCTTTGTTTATTTTTTTCATGTAGACTCAAGTTACTCTCTGATGTCTTTATTTCAGCCTTAAGGATTGCCTTTAGAATTTCTTGTAGGTCTTCTACCAATGAATTTTCTCATTAAAAGAAAAAAAATCTAGGAATGTATACATTTCTCCCTTTTTCAAAGGATAGTTTTGCTCAATATAAAATTTTTGGTTGATAGGCTTTTTCTTTTGGTACTTTGAGCCTCCATGGTTTCTGATGAAAAACCGGCTGCTAATCTTATTGAATACTTTTTTTTTTTTTTTTT
>NW_016107400.1:7370391-7374605 GCF_001604975.1 Cebus imitator | reverse complement strand
AAAAAAAAAAAAAAAATTGCTGATTTAAGGCCTTTGTTTAGTGAATCTAACATCTGGCCTTCTTCAGGGACACTTTCTGTCAACTGCTTTTTCCACCCTGCAAATGGACCATACTTTCTTGGTTTTTTTTTGCATGTCTTATAATTTTTTTGTTAAAGGTGGGCATTTAAAATAATATCACTGAATACTCTAGAAATCTGATCATTCCTACTCTTCAAGGTTTATTGTTGTTTCTTCTGTTAATTCTTGCTGCTGTTGCTGCTTCTACTGTTTCATGATTTTCTTAATTAAGTTTATAAAGTCTACATTCTTTGTCATGTGTGGCCACTGAAATCTATGCTCAGTTTATTGGGCAGCTAATGACTGAACAGACATTTTCTTAAATCCTTGAAGCCTATAATTTTCCCAGTCTTTGCAATTCTCCCAGCTTATAATTCTGCCTTAGGCTGCACTTCCTGCTTGTGTAGAGCCTCAAGGTCAGCCAGAGGCAAGAGCTTAGGGCTTTCTCAGGTCTTTCCTGAGCATGTCCAGTACTTGCCCTGTACTTCCCTCTTTAACCAACAGAATGTGGTAGAAGTGACACTGTATGACTTCCAGGCCAAGACCTTAATAGCCTAGTAGCTTTCATTTCTGCCCTCTTGGAATTCAGATACCTGGAAGAAACAAACAAACAAACAAAAAACCTGGGCTAGGCCACTGAATGATGAAAGAGCATAGGAAGAGACTGAAGTCCTAGCATTCCAGCCACCCCTCCCAAAGCCCCTGAAATGTGGATAAAGCCATCTTGGACTTCTATCTAGCCTAGTCATTAACTAAATGCAGCTGCATGAATGTTCGGAATAGAAAAGCACATTTTTTTCATTTTATTTCTATATGATTCCCTGCTTTTCTATGTAGAGCAAATGATACTGGTTTTCTATTTGAGGTTGTGATTATATATATATATATATATATATATATATATATATAAAATTACATATTTATTATAGCATATATAACTGTATTTAATATATATAATTATATATTATATATTATATGTAATTATATTGTATATTTTATTATAATTATATATTCATGTATATATGTATATATTTATATGAATATATAATTATATAGTTATATATTCATGTATATATTTATATATGAATATAATTATATAACAATATATAATACATAGTTATATATTATATATTATATATAATTATTTATATAACTATATTTGTATTATATTTATATAAAGTATAAAATGTTAATTATAAAGTATATAATATATGTAAAATATAATTTTATAAAGTAATATTAATTATAAAGTATATATTATATAAAAATGTATATTTATATAAATGTAATATTTATATTATATTTATATAAAGTATATTGTGTATTTATTATATGTAATAATATATATTATTTATATACTTTAAATATGCAAATATTACATTTATATAAATATATTTTTTATATATTATACACTTTATATAAATATAATACAAATATTATATTTATATAAATATATATATTTAAAACCTAACTCCAGATTTTTCCCTTAGGTGGGCTGATGAATTCTTTTCATTGTTTAAACAAATTTGAGCTGGAGCTATGCCTTCTCTAGTTTAGACAATGACTTCCAAACAACATGAAACCAGAGAGCGCTGAGAGATCAAAGGCTGTACAGAATCCTAGCACTTGAAGATTCTTTAAGAAGTGACTTTAATTGAACCAAAGACCACTTACTGGCCACCACACCATGTCCCCTCCAGCCAGGAAGTAGCCTTTCACTGTGTCTCTTTTGGTCTTCAATGTAGACTGAAAAAAAGAAGAGAGGTGGGTGAGGGAGACGTCAGCAATAAGATGCATCTCAAAATGTCCTAGGCCAGGGATTGCAAACTGGGAGTCCTGAGGCCAGATTCAGATACCAGATATATTTTGTTTCTCCCACAGTTTTTGAGAAAATTTTAATTTGGGTGTCTTTAGAGGAGACATAAACTCTTCAGATCAACATAGCCCCTGCCACTTGTTGCTACAAACATTTATTTTATGATAACCTACTTGGTCTCCCTAGACATTTGATTCTCAGGCTCATGACTTGTCTATGATAGTTTATAACGGATACCATTTATTGAGTGTTTATTATGTGCCAGACACTGTGCCAAGCACTTTATATGCATTACCTCATTTAACGCTTACCAACCCATATGAGGTTGGTGTCATTAGGCCAAAATGATAGAGGAAGAAACTGAGGGTCATGTCTCAGTCTATTTTGCACTGCTATAACAAAATACCCCAAACTGGGTACTTTTTAAGCAACAGAAATTTGTTTCTTACAATTCTAGAGACTGGAAAGTCCAAGATCAAGGCACCAAGAGGTTTGGTGTCTAGTGAATGCCTGTTCCTCATAGATAGTACCTCCTCTGTGTCTTCACATGCCAGAGGAATGGAAGGGCAAAAAAAAAAAGAAAGCGGAGGGGGTGGTAAAACTAGTTTCCTTGAGCCTCTTTAATAAAGTCTCCAATTCCATTCATGAGGGCTCAGTTCTTTTGACTTAATCGCCACCTAAAGGCCCCATCTGTTAATACTATCACATTGGTGATTAATTTTCTCTTTTCTCTTCCTTTCTTCCTTCCTTTCTTTTTTCTTTCTTCTCTTTTTCCTTTCTTTTCTTTCTTTCTCTGTCTTTTTCCTTCCTTCCTTCCTTCTTTCTTTTCTTTTCTTTCACGGGTTCTCTCTCTGTCACCCAAGCTGGAGTGCAATGGCATGACCATGGCTCACTGCAACCTTGAACTCCTAGGCACAATCAGTCATCCTGGCTCAGCCTCTCAAGTACCTGGGACTACAGGCATGTGCCACCATGCTCAACTAATTTTTGTGCTTTTTATAGAGACGGTGTCTCAGTATGTTGTCCAGGCTGCTCTTGAACTGAGCCTAAGCAATCTACTCACTTCAGCCTCCAAAAGTGCTGATATTACACATGTAAGCCACTGTGCCTGACATTTTGTCTCAAATGTTAATGTCCATAATATATAAAGAGCTCCAGGAAATTGATAAGAAAAAGAAGAAGAACTTAATAAAAATAAGGCAAAAGATATGAAGCCATAGTTCACATAAAGAAAATGTAAGTGGTGTTTAAACATATGTAATGGGACCCAGCCTCATTTATTATAAGATAAATGCATATTAACAGTACTTTGAGATATTATTTTTCCTAGTCTGAAAAAAGTGAGTTTGACAATACATTGTTGGTGAGAATGTGACAAAACAGACTTTCTGATCATTTCTGATGTATACTCCCAAGGAGTGCAATTTGACACAAACTAGCGTAATCACAAATGTGTATATTCTTTAACCGGACAATTCTGCTACAAGGAATTTATCCTATATTATAGCTATACTCCCAAATAATTAGTGTACAGAGTGTGTTATTTATTTATTTATTTGAGATGGAGTTTCTCTCTTGTTTGCCCAAGCTGGAGTGCACTAGTGCCATCTCAGCCCACTGCAACCTCCGCCTCCCAGGTTCAAGCGATTCTCCTGCCTCAGCCTCCCAAGTAGCTGGGATTACAGGCACCCACCACCATACCCAGCTAATTTCTGTATTTTTAGTAGAGACAAGGTTCCACTATGTTAGCCAGGCTAGTCTCAAACTCCTGATCTCAAGTGATATGCCCACCTTGGCCTCCCAAACTGCTGGGATTACAGATGTGAGGCTCCACGCCCAGCCAGGGTTTGCTTATTTTAGTACAGTTTGTTATAGTAAGAGATTGGAAACAATCCAAATGACCCTCAGCCTGAGACTAGTTTAATAAATTACAACACAATCATCTAAGGAAATATTGTGGAACTTTAAAGAGGATAAGGAATGTCTATGTGCTAATGTGAAAAGATATCTAAAACATACTGAGAAGTGAAAAGTAGCAGGTTAAAAACAGTATAAGCTATCTTCTGTTTAAGAAAGCAGGAAATATGCATATTAAAATTTGCTTGGGGCCGGGTGCGGTGGCTCAAGCCTGTAATCCCAGCACTGTGGGAGGCCGAGGCGGGTGGATCACGAGGTCAAGAGATCGAGATCATCCTGATCAACATGGTGAAACCCCGTCTCTACTAAAAAATACAAAAAATTAGCTGGGCATGGTGGTGCGTGCCTGTAATCCCAGCTACTCAGGAGGCTGGGGCAGGAGAATTGCCTGAACCCGGGAGGTGGAGGTTGCGGTGAGCCG
>NW_016107400.1:7368746-7370201 GCF_001604975.1 Cebus imitator | reverse complement strand
AAATTTTTCTTTAAAAAAAAAAAAAAAAAGTTGAGCTGCTTGTAATCCCAGCACTTTGGGAGGCTAAGCTGGGAGGATTGCTTGAGCCCAGGAATTTGAGACCTGAGCAACATACTGAGACCCCATTTCCACAAAAAAACTTGAAAATTAGCTACCTGAGAGGCTGAGGTAAGAAGATCACTTGAGCCCAAGAAGTCGAGGCTGCAGTGGGCTATGATCACCACCACTGCATTCTAGTAGGTTGGGCAACAGAGAGAGATCCCATCTCAAAAAATAAAAAGAACATGAGCTTCAAAGTAAGGTAGATAGCTCTCCTAACTTACAGGATGAGGATCTTAAATTCTTTGGGCCTCTTTTTCTTTTCTTATCTGTAAAATGGGTATCAAAATAGCATCTTTCTCATGGGGCCTGTGAAAATTACATGAGAAACATAAGTGAAAATGCTTAACACAGTGTCTGACAATAGTCCACACCCAATGCATGTTTAAAATTTTAGAGTTCTGATTACTCTATAACCTTGCGTTACTTTCTTCCGCTCTCAGTATCTTAGCTCTGAAAGGATGAGGTTAACTCTGGACCTCTGAACAGACATTCCTTCTCTCTTCATCCCCCATCCCCCAGTGGCCTTGCTTACCCATAGTCCAACAGCCAGGACAAAGAGGAAGTACAGAACCAGCACCGCGATGTCCCCAGCCTGTAAGCCCTTCTGGGGAAACGCATCCAGGGGATCTGACTGTGGAGGCTGAGGGCTGCTGGTGCCGCTCTCCATGGTCCTGAATGAGCCCTCTGGATCCTGAGGAAGTGCAAATGCCAATCAGATGCCAGAGCCTCGCATTGCTCTTCTCACCCTTTCTGTAGCTACCTCACTGGGCCATTTATAAAAGAGGACCCATGTGGAGGAATGTGTGGTGGAGACAGATCTTTAGGGAAGACAGATCCATCCATCCATCCACCCACTCATTCATTCAACAAATATTCATAATGAAGTCACATCAAATCTGCAATTTTGTCACTCACTTGGCAAAATGGAAAGAAGCATAAACAACTGAAATAGTACAGCCTTGTACTATTTGATGAGAAGCGAGAAGGTGGGCAGGGAGGTTATTCTGGAGGTAGGGACTCAGGCCTGAGACCATTCACAGGCAGGGGTTAGTCCATTCCTGCTGCTATAATAAAATACCTTAGGTGGTGTAATTTATAAATAACATAAATTTATTGCTCACAGTTCTGGAGAAAGTCCAAGATCAAGCTGTCAGCAGATTCAGTGTCTAGTGAGGGCTTGTTCCTTACAGATAGTACTTTCTAGCTGTATCCTCACATGGTAGATGGATGGGTCAAGCTGGCTCCCTCAAGCCTTATTTATTTTGAGACAAGGTCTCACTTTGGTGTCCAGACTGGAGTGCAGTGGCACCATCACTTTTCTTTTATTTCTTTTTCTTTTTTTTTTTTTTTTTT
>NW_016107400.1:7322969-7368586 GCF_001604975.1 Cebus imitator | reverse complement strand
CTCTCGGCTTACTGCAACTTTTGCCTCCTGGTTTCAAACGATTCTCCTGCCTCAGCCTCCCGAGTAGCTGGTATTACAGGCAAGAGCCACCACGCCTGGCTAATTTTTGTATTTTTAGTAGAGGTTGGGTTTCAGCATGCTGAGCAGGCTGGTCTCGAACTCCTGGCCTCAAGTGATCTGCCCGCCTTGGCCTCCCAAAGTGCTGGGATTACAGGAGTGAGCCACTGCGCCCAGCCCCCACTTTTTCTTTTCTTTTCTTTTTTAACAGACAAGAGTTTCACTCTGTTACTCAGGCTGTAGTACAGTGGCACAATCACAGCTCACTGCAACCTCGGCCTCCTGGGCTCAAGAGATCCTTTTGCCTCAGCCGCCCAAGTAGCTGGCTCTACAGATGCACCACCATGCCTGGCTAGTTTTTTGTTTTTTTGCTTTTCTTTTTTTAAGAGATGAGGTCTCACTATAATTGCTCAGGCTGGTCTCAAACTCCTGGGCTCAAACAGTCCCCCCAACTCGCCTTCCCAAAATGTTGGGGTTGTAGGCATGAGCCACCATACCTGGTCTGAAGCCTCTTTTACATAGGTGCTAATCCATTCATGGGGGCAGAGTCCTCATAACCCTAACCCTCCCAAAAGCCTGCCTCTTAATACTATTGCATTGGGGATTTAGGTTTCAGTGTAAAAATTTGGGGGCAGAGGGATATGCACATTCAGACCATAGCAGAGGGAGTAGATTAGAGATACAATTTGGAGGCCAGGTGTGGCGGCTCAAGCCTATAATCCTACCACTTTGGGAGGCTGAGACAGGAGGATCACTTGAGCCCAGGAGCTTGAGGCTGCAGTGAGCTATGGTTGCCTCACTGCATTCCAGCCTGGGAGGCAGAGACCTTGCCTCAAAGAAATAAACACAAAAAGACTAACCTAACCTAACCTTTCTCTGTGCAAGAAAGTGGGAGGGAGGCCGAGAGTTGGAGACTCCCTTTCAGGGTAAGGGTGTAGGCTCTCAAGGTAGGTTCCAAGCAGGAAAAGCATTCTGGCAGCTTTGGGAGGTGGGGGTGAGGGGACCCTTGTGGGTTGTCTCAAGGGTGAATAAGTAGTGTTCTCATCAAACTTTACAGGGGAGAAGGCTGGCACAGTGGCTCATGCTTATAATTTCAGCCCTTTGGGAGGCCAAGGCAGGAGGGTCACCTGAGGTCAGGAGTTTGAGACCAGCCTGGGCAATATGGTGGAATCCCATCTGTACTAAAAGTGCAAAACAATTAGGTAGCTGTGGTGGTGAGCACCTGTAATCTCAGCTACTCAGAAGGCTAAGGCAGGAGGATCACTTGAACCTGGGAGTCGGAGGTTGCAGTGAGCCATGATTGTGCCACTGCACTCCAGCCTGGGGGAGAGAGTGAGACTCTGTGGGGGGCGGGGGAGGGAAGGGGAAGACTTTACAGAGGAGTGATGGTTTTGAGAGGTTAAGTCGTGTCTGAAGTCACATGGCTGGCAAGTAACAAAGCCAGGACTTGAATCCAGTCTGATTTCAGAGCCTGTGTTTTCAAACACTTCAACCTGCTGCTCCAAAACAGGATTTAGGGGAAGATGAGCAGCAGAAAAGTGCAGGAAGCAGGTTTAGGTGGAGGTTGATGCTGAATTGGGGAGTGGGGCAGAGGAGGAGGGAGGAGGGGCGGCGGCTGCCTGGTGAAACAGCCCTCCCCGTCCCCACCCGCCCCTTCCAGACCTCTGCCTGCCAGGCACCGAGAGAGCGGTGGGAGCAGCTCCAGCAGATAAACAAGTTATTCATCACCGCCGTGGGGCCCACAGCCGGCGAGGCTGGCACCGATTCCGAGCTCTTCCTGAGTCTCCGGGAGGTGGGGCCCAGCCAGGGGCCGCGAGGGACGTGGCTCCATCTTCACGGTGGAGACAGGAACAGTGACCAAGGGTGCTGTGGAGCCTTGGCCACAGGCTCCCAGGAGGAGCTCTTGATGCGCTCCGCCTTCTGCAAATCCATGCAGTAGGTACACTGAGAATCAGCCCTAATGTTTGTTGAGCACAATTTCTATTTGAGTGTCAGGCATGGAACACAGCCCTTTGAGGCAAACGTGATTTCGCCTCTATTTCACAGGTGGGAATCAGAGGCATGAGAGGGGAAACTGAGCCTAACTCAGGCATGGCTCTGCCAGTTGCTTCTAGGCCAGTCAGTGCCATGGGTGGGATCCCAACCCTGGTTTGGAGGTGGCCACTCCTGGCTAGGCTGTCTTTCTTTCCTCCCGCCCTTTTCTCCTTCATTCTCTCTTTCCCTCCCTCTGGCTCCATTTCTTTCCCACAAACATTATTAGGCAGTAGCTGTGTGCCAGGCTCCATGCCAGGCCCTGGGGACTCAGTGGAACATTTATTAGTCACCAGCTGTGTGCCAGGCTCCATGCCAAGCCCTGCAACTCAGTGGAACACTTAGTCACCAGGTGTGTGCCAAGCTGTGTGTTAGGTCTTGTAACTCAGTGGAACAAACATTATTAGGCATCAACTATGTGCCAGGCTCTGTAGTATGCTCTGGGGACTCAGTGAAACAGACATTTATTAGGCCCCAGCTAGGTGCCAAGCTCTGTGCTAGGCCCTGGGGACTGAGTGCAACAAACATTATTAGGCACCAGCTGTGTGCCATGCTTTGTGCTAGGCTCTGGGGACTCAGTAGAACAAACATTTGTTAGGCACTAGCCATGTGCCATGCTCTGTACTAGGCCTTGGAGATTCAGTAGAACAAACATTTATTAGGCATCAGCTGTGCTCCATGCTCTGTACTAGGCCCTGGGGACTCAGTGGAACATTTATTAGGCACCAGCTGTATGCCATGGTCTGTGCTAGACTCTGCTGACTCAATAGAACAAACATTTATTAAGCACCAGCTGTGTGTCATGCTCTGTGCTAGGCCCTGGGGACTCAGTGGAACATTTATTAGGCACCAGCTCTATGCCATGGTCTGTGCTAGACTCTGCCGACTCAATAGAACAAACATTTATTGGGTACCAGCTGTGTGCCATGCTCTGTGTTAGGCCCTGGGGACTCAGTAGGACAAACGTTTATTAGGTGCCAGCTGGCTCCATGCTCTGTACAAGGCCCTGGGGACTCAGTGGAACATTTATTAGGCACCGACTATGTGCCAGGCTCTGGCTAGGCCCTGGGGACTCAGTAGAACGTTTATCAGGCACTGGCTATGTGTCAAGTTCTGTGCTAGGCCCTGGGGACTCAGTGGAACAAGCATTTATTAAGCACCAGCTGTGTGCCAAGCTCTGTGTTCAGCGTGAAGGATAAATCAATGAAAAGCATAGACTTGGCCGCGTCCTCTGCGTTGTCATCTCAGTCCCCTGGCCCTGTGTGTACCTGGACCCACTCGGTGAAACGACCCCAGGCACCCTCTGTCCCTTGTATGGTGATGTTTGGCTCCCAGGCTGCCTCAGGAGGGCCTAGCTGTGGGTGGCTCCTTCTTCACCTCTTGTGAAGAACCCTCCCTGTGTGTGGGGAGGATCCACGGCAGCTTGTGTTACAACAAAGGCTTTGTTGGCAAGAACAGCCTACCCTTGAGGTTGCTAAAGCACAAAAGGAAGCTCAGTGGAGCAGGGGCTTCTCTCATCCCTTCCTTTTGGCCGCTGACATAATTTGCTATGGTAGATGTGAAAATTTTCCACACCCCAGGAGATGCAAAAATTTTCCATGCCCCAAGAGATGTGAAAATTTTCCACACCCCAGTGCAAGGAAAAGATCAGAAAATAGGTTCCCAGGCCACATGTGTGGGAGGTGAGCTCTGATTGTATTTGCCGAATTTCATGCCTTAGGCTGGCTTCTGGATGTGCATTATTCTTTATAACTTTTGTGTGTCTGAAACTTTTCATGATGAAAGAAAAAGGAGGGAAAGAAACAACACAATTTATAGCATGAAGCCGTCTGCGTATATTAGAAGCACTCAAAGACACAAAATAGTACTATTTTGCCAAAGTGCAGGCATATTTCCAGACCAATATCAAACACATTAGAGGGGGAGGCAGGACTTGGGGGAGAAACAGAGAGAGGAGAGAGAGAGACAGACAGAGAGACAGCGAGACAGAAAGAGAGAGAGAAACAAGAGAAATTCCCTGCCCTGAATAAAAATGACAATGACTAATTAAATATTTTAATTATGAGCAACAGACTCTCCAGGAAATAGACCTCTTGTGATAAAGTGTAAATACTCAGAAACCGCACTACCCCGGCTCAACTCCCAGCTCTGCCTCCTATGAGCTCCATGATCATGGGCAGATCACCTCCCTGAGGCTCAACTTCTCACCTACGATATGAGGTTAATAATTAGACATACGTCACGGGTTTGTTAAAAGCAGTAGACATGTTCATCATATGTGTGACGTGATTAAATACAGAATACTTGGTCTGTTTCTGTCCACTTTACAAAACCATTTTTTTTTTAAAAAGAGAGCGTGACTTGGGAGGCTGAGGCAGGAGGATTGTTTGAGCCCAGGAGTTTGGGGGGATTGTGTGTGTGTATATTTGTTTGTTTTGATGGAGTCTCACTCTGTCCCCCAGGCTGGAGTGTAGTGGTGCAATTTTGGCTCACTGCAACCTCCGCCTCCCAGCTTCAGGCAATTCTCTTGCCCCAGCCTCCTGGGTAGCTGAGATTACAGGCATCCAGTACCATGCCCAACTAAATTGTGTGTATTTTTAGTAGAGACAGGATTTCAACATATTGGCCAGTCTGGTCTCGAACTCCTGACCTTAGGTGATCTGCCTGCCTTGGCCTTCCAAAGTGCTGGGATTACAGGCATGAGCCGCTGCCCTGGGCCCAAGCCCAGGCGTTTGAGACTGCAGTGAGCTATGATTGTGACACTGCATTCCAGCCTGGGTGACAGAGTGAGACCCTAAAAACAATAAAAATAAAAAGAGTATAAGCTAGGCCGGGTGCAGTGACTCATGCCTGCAATCCTAGCACTTTGGGAAGTTGAAGCAGGTGGATTGCTTGAGATCCAGGGTTTGAGACCAGCCTAGCCAACATGGTGAAACCCTGTCTCTATTAAAAACACAAAAATTAGCAGGTGTGATGGTGGACACCTGTAATCCCAACTACTCAGGAGGCTGAGGCAGAAAAATTGCTTGAACCTGGGTGGCAGAGGCTGCAGTGAATGAAACCGCGCCACTGCACTCTAGCCTGGGCAACAGAGCGAGACTCCGTCTTAAGGAAAAAACAGTGCATAAACTTTGTGGTCAGGCAAACCTTGGCCACTGACGCACATGAATCACGTTTTGAAGTCACAACCCCCCTAAGAGACAGGACTCTGATTAACTCCATTGCACAGGTGAGGAAAACAAAGCTGAGGCCAGGTCTAAGGCCATACTGCTGGTAAATGACTGAACCAGGGCTCCAACCCAGGTTTAACTCTAGAGCTCCTAACTGCTCTGAGACGCACGGACCTTGGTGGGGAAAATTCCAGATGTGATATGGACTGGCGCGGTCACACCTCCCAGGCGGGAAGCCACTCATGCCCTTTCCTACCACTCCTGGGCTGCAGTGGAGCTGACTGCCTGCTCCACTGCAACAAGCTATGGGTGGCCTGGCCTGGGTCTAGGGAGGCTGGTGGAGGCTGCCCTACACGAGGGAAGGGTCAATCCTGGAAGGCAGAGAGGGGCTGTTAGTGACTAGAACTGCAGGAAGAAGGAGCTAAATGACCACCCCTGCCCCCCGCCATCAGTTGATGCCATGGGGTTCATAGAAACAGAGAGGTCTCTAGAAAAATGCCAAAAAGACAGATCCTGGCTGGGCTCAATGGCTCATGCCTGTAATCCCAGCATTTTAGAGCATTGAGGTGGGAAGATTGCTTGAGCCCAGGAGTTGAAGACCAGCCTGGGCAATGGAGTGAGACCCTGTCTCTACCAAAAATTTTAAAAATTAGCTGGGCATGGTGGTGCATGTCTGTGATCCTATTTGGGAAGCTGAGGCAGGAGGATTGTGTAAACCCCAGAGGTTGAGGCTGTAAGAAGTTATGATTGCACCACTGCACTCCAGATCCTGTATCAAATAATAAATAAAGACATCCCAGAATTTGAGCTGGAAGCAGAGGCCAGGATCACCCCTAGTCTATGAGGAAGATCTATAGCTTCAGGTATCTGAAAGAAATTCTAGGCACTGCAAGGCTGGGCAGTATTCCCTGAATGTTCCACAGCAGGGTAACAGGGCATATGCCCAATGAGTGCAGGGGACCCAGCAGAGCATTGTCCACCTGCCCTGCCCTTTCAGGGATGACCTTGTCTATTCTAGAGAGAATAGACATCACAGAGCACCTTCTGAGCCCAGACCTGTCCATCCAAATGTCAATGTGGCATCTCTCATGGAGACTTTTTTTCTCTAGGCAGAGTCTTGCTCTGTTGCCCAGGCTGGAGTGCAATGGCGAGATCTCGGCTCACTGCAACCTCTGCCTCCTGGGTTCAAGCAATAGTCCCACCTCAGCCTCCTGAGTAGCTGGGATTACAGGCACGCACCTGTATTTTTGTATTTTTTAGTAGAGACAGGATTACAGGCACGCAGCTAGTTTTTGTATTTTTTAGTGGAGACAGGGTTTCACCATGTTGGCCAGGCTGGTCCCAAACTCCTGACCTCAGGTAATCTGCCTGCCTCGGCCTCCCAAAGTGTTAGGATTATAGGCATGAGCCACCGCACCCAGCTTCTCATGGATACTTAATAGATGTCTTACAGTTCACATGTGTGAGTTAGAGATCAAGCTCTCCAGCCCAAGCATGTGCTTCTTCCAATCTTCCCTATCTCATTAACTGGCAGCTGCATCTACTCTGCCACTCCTGCCAGAAACCTAAGGCATCCATTCATTTGTTCACTTATCAAGTGGTCTGTGAGTACCGCTGTGTGCCAGGCAATACATCTAATCAGCAAGAGTGTCTGGTATGTAAATGTCTCTTCAAATAATTTATAGCATCTCTTTCTCACCTCCCAGAATCTACTCATCCCCAATACCATTCTCTCCTACTTTCAAAACATAACAAACCCATGCATTTTTCCTCGTTTTTAGTGCTATCGCCCTCATCTGAACCACCATCACTTCTGCCTAGTTAGAGCAAAACCCTCCAGTTTTGCATCCCCATCACCCATTCTTGCTTCCTTTTTATTTTATTTTATTTTGTTTTAATGTATTTAATTTTTAGAGACAGGGTCTTTTTCCCTTGCCCAGGCTGGAGTGCAATGGTGTCATCATAGCTCACTGTGGCCTCAAACTCTCAAACATCTGTGCTCACGGGATCCTCCCACCTCAGCCTCCCAAGTAATTGGGATCACAGCTGCATGTCACCATGCCCAGCTAATTTTTTTTTTTTTAAGACAGGGTCTTACTCTGTGGCCTGAGCTGAAGTACAGTGATACAAACACAGCTCACTGCAGTCTCGACCCCATGGGCTCAAGCAATCTCTGCACAGCTTTGAGATTACAGGCATGAGCCACCATGCCTGCCCTCCGGCTTTCTATTTTGTAATTTTCGTAGAGACGGGATCTTGCTATGTTGCCCAGGCTGGTCTCAAACTCCTGGCCTCAAGCAATCTTCCTAATTTAGCCTCCCAAAGCACTGGGATTACAGGCATGAGCCACTGCATCTGGCCTTCCTTCCTTTTAATTCACCCCTCACATGGAAGCTAGAGAAATCATTTATTTATTTATTTAGAGACAGAGTCTCACTCTGTTGCCAGACACCAGGCTGGAGTGCAATCTCAGCTCACTGCAACCTCCACCTCCCGGGTTCAAGCGATTCTCCTGCCTCAGCCTCCTGAGTGACTGGGACTACAGGCACACGCCACCATGCCCAGCTATGTTTTGTATTTTTAGTAGAGACAGGATTTCACCATGTTGGCCAGGGTGGACTCCATCTCTTGACCTCGTGATCTGCCTGCCTCGGCCTCCCAAAGTGCTGGGATTATAGACGTGAGCCACCGCGCCCCGCCTCAGAAATCTTTAAATATGAATCAGATCAGATCATTTTCCTGCTAAAACATCTCCATGCTGCTGAGCTGCTTTGTTGCACTGCAAACCCCACCACACACTAGCATTCATTTTACTCCTGGAACACGATTTCTGGACTCAGGGTCTTTGCCATTCTGTTCCCTCTGCCTGGGATACTCTTTGCACTATTTGCTGGACAAGCTCCTACTTGTCCTTTAGATGTCAGCCTGTTATACATCCCTAAAGGAGCCCCCTCTTGGCCTCAATATAAAAATTGGGTCCCCAAGTTATTCACTCTCATGGCAAACACAACTTCTCATCACAGTTTAATTAAGTGTGTGTGATCCTCTGATTATCCCTTTGTCTGCACTACACAGCAAGCCCCATGAAGGCAGGGACCATGTCTCTGTCACTCTGTTGTGTCCCCAAAACAGGCATGCAATAAATGTTGGTACAACAAACAAATGTGGGATTTTAGAGCCTGTGCTATAGAACCTTTGTACACCGTGACCCCCCAAAAAAAGGGACGGCATTTTTCCAAGTACTATCTGCAGAGTGTCCGATGGGCTAGCATATTGCCTAGAATAATTCAGCAAAATTTGAAAACCACTGATTGGTGGGGTGCAGTGACTCATGCCTGTAATCCCAGCACTTTGCAAGGCCAAGGTGAGAGAATCACTTGAGTTCAGGAGTTTGAGACCAGCCAAGGCAACACAGAGAGACCTCATTTGTAGAAAAAATAAAAAAGTTAGCAGGGCATGGTGGTGTGCCTGTAATCCCAGCTACTCAGGAGGCTAAGGCGGGAAGATCACTTGAGCCCAGGAGTGCAAGGATGTAGTGAGCTATGATCGCACTACTACATTTCAGTCTGGGCAACAGAGCAAGACGCTGTGAAAGAAAATACAGAAAGAAAAGAAGAGAGAGAGGGAGAGAGAGAGAGAAAAAAAAAAAAGAAAAGAGAGACAGAGAGAGGAAAGAAGGAAGGAAGGAGAAAGAAGGAAGGAAAAAAGAAAGGAAAGAAACAAGGAAGGAGGGAAGAAGGAATAAAGAAAGGAAAGAAGGAAGAAAGAAATAAAAAGAAAGAAAAAAGAGGTGGGAGGGAAGGAAGGAAGGAAAGAAGGAAAGAAAGAGAAAAAGGAAGAAAAAAGGAAAGAAGGGAAGAAAGAAGGAAAGAAAGAAAAGGAAAGAGGAAAGAAAGAAAATAATAAAAAGAAAGAGAAAGAAAAATACTGATACTGTAGTAAGCTCATGGCCACAGGAATTGAGTCTCAGCTTGGCCACTCACTATCTGTATTACCTTGAGCAAGTTATTTAATGGCCCTTAGACTCCATCTGTGAATTGGGGGTGGCCGTGCCTACCTTCCTGGGTTTCTGTGTCAGTTAGATGAGATCTGGATGTAAAGCTCTCTGCATGAGTCTGACACGTACCAGTGAGGACTTGTATTTGCCTTGCAGTTAATAGCAGCTGCAGTTGTAGTAAATACATTTCTCTTGCTTTTTGCTGCTTATGTGGATATATTTACCTTGATTATCTCTGAGTAACACACCTGTGGGGTTAGGCCAGCCTGAGGTTCGTATTCCCATTTGACAGATAAGGAACCTGAGACTCGGGGAGGCAAAATGTTTGGCTTAATGTGTCTGACCTTGGTTACGTGGAAGAGCTGGATCTCACGTACAGTGCTGCCGGCTGCCAGCTGGTGGCTTCATACCAATGTCCCCCCACCAACCCAAACACACTCCATTGTCCTGGTAGGTGACAAGCTTTCTCTGCAGAGAGGGCTGAGCTTCCCTTGCCCCACAGGTCACAGCTGGAGTCCTTCTGACAGCACCTGTTCCCAGACCAACTTCCCAGTTTGAAGAGTGGGTACCTGCCTGGGGGCAGGGGGATGTCTTACCTTAGTTCAGATGCAGGGCTCACCTGCCCTGGAGGCTGTCAGTGGCTTCTAAGGTGCCAGGAGGTGGTGGTGGCTGTAAGGAGGGAGACACTGGAGGGAGACACTCCAAGAGCTTCAAGAGATAGCAGTGACCCTTCCTCCTGTATCCCTGCTGCTGAGAGAGCCTCCAAGCGGGTCAAACTCCAAACTCCAGCTTAGTTCTGGTGGGGAATTAAAGGAAATGTGAATGATCTCCCCCGGGTCAGAAGAGAGGCTGGGGCCCAGCCCAGGACCCTTGAACTCTGACCAGGTGGGGAAGGTGACATGCCCCACACTCTGCCCACACCATCCTCCACCAGGCCCCTCACCTGGGGAGTGGGGACCCACAGCGTGGAGAGGTTAGGGGATGATGGAGCCCAGGCACCATCCTGCTTCACTCACCAGCTCTTCCACTGTCCCGCCTCCTCTCTGGGGACAGGCAGGCTTGGGACGAGCTCGGGGAACGGGGGGAGGAAAAATGCTGGCGGGGGATGCAGGGGACAGAGGCAAAGTGCCAGGAGGGACGTCCAGCCACAGCCCTCACCGCAGCGGCAGCAACAGGAACAGCAAGCACTGCTTGAGCCACCCCTTTCCATGCGCTCCTCCAGACAGAGGCACGGCAAAGAAGAGGTGTCTGAGGCCCTGAAAAACTGTCAGGAGTGACTGAGCCATGGTCAGGAGCCACATTGGCCTCAGGACATCAGGAAAGCAGCGGAGCACAGCGAAGGGATTCTGCTGGAGGCTCAAAACATCCAAAACTCATTTTTTTTTTCTTTTGAGACAGGATCTCACTCTGTCACCCAGGCTGGAGTGCAGTGGTGTGATCACAGCTTCCTGCACTTTTCCTGTTGCTGCCACTGTGGTGAGGGCTGTGGCTGGATGTCCCTCCTGGCACGTTACCTATGGCTGTCATGATCACAGCTTACTGCAGGCTCAACCTCCTGGGCTCAAATGATCCTCCCACCTCAGCTTCCCGAGTAACCGGGACTACAGGCATGCACCACCACACCCAGCTAATCTTTTCATTTTTTTGGTAGAGACAGACTTGCTATATTGCCGAGGCTGGCCGAGAACTCCTGGGTTTAAGTGATTCTCCCACCTTGGCCTCCCCTTCTCACTCCTTCACTGCACCTGCCAGATTCTGGGGGCCCTCAGCTGAGGTCCCTGTCCCGGCATCAAGTAGCCAGAAATAAAAGCAGTGATGCACACGTGCCAGGCTCTGTTCTAAGTGCACGACGTGCCTTTACTCACTTGATCTTTCCAACAACCCTCAAAGATGGGTCCTGTTTCCTCTACTGCACTGCCTCTCCTTCTTTCCTTCCACTGATCAGTTTCTGACAGTCTACACTTGTGGCTCCCTGTGGGATGCACCCAACCTCCCTGGAGGGTAGGCATTCACTGCACAGCTGCTGGGACAGTGTGGCAGATAGGAGAATTGCTTAAACCCAGAAGGTGGAAGCCAGGATTGTGACACTGCGCTCCAGCCCGGGTGAGACAGAGTGAGACTATCTAAAAAAAAAAAAAAAAAAAAAGGTAGCTGACAAAGAGTACAGTTCTTATGATTTCATTTACATGAGGTTCAAGAACAGGAAAAATGGATTTGTGGTGACAGAAGACAGAGAGCAGGGCCCAGTGATCAACTGGAAGAGGGTGGGAATGTGCTCTCAGAGGTGATGGAAATTTCTATTATCTTGAATTGGGTAGTAATTATGTGGTATATACAATTGGCGAAACCCATTGAATTAAATGATTAAGATTTATGCTTTTTTTTTTAGATGAAGTGTCACTCTGTCACCCAGGCTGGAGTGCAATGGTGCCATCTCAGCTCACTGCAACCTCTGTCTCCTGGGTTCAAGTGATTCTCACCCTCCCAAAGTGCTGGGGTTACAGGCGTGAGCCAACCCCCCCCACCCCCCTCCGCTGACTCAAGCATTTTATTGTATGTAAATTATACCTTTAAAAGTGAGAGCAAATGGCTGGGTGGGGTGGCTAATGCCTATAATCCTAGCACTTTGGGAGGCTGAGGTGGATGAATCCCGAGGTCAAGAGATCGAGACCATCCTTGGCAAACATGGTGAAACCCCGACTCTACTAAAAATACAAAAATTAGCTGGGCATGGTGGTGCACACCTGTAGTCCCAGCTACTAGGGAGCCTGAGGCAGGCGAATCGCTTGAATCCTGGAGGCGGAGGTTGCAGTGAGCCGAGATCATCAACATTCCAGCCTGGAGACAGAGCAAGACTCCGTCTCAAAAAAAAAGAGAGAGAGAGAGAGAGAGAGAGAGAGAGAGAGAGAGAGAGAGAGAGACAGCAAGCAAATATACAAGCAGTGAGTTTATATAGAGCAAATAGTTATTGCAAGTCTGTCTCCCAGATTTTAGTTCCAGCCCTTTGTTACCACATAAGAAAGTAGGTCTTATGTTGCCAGCCTTCCTTTTTCAAGAGAAACCTCAAAGTCTGGGTTTTCTTTTCCTTTCTTTCTTTCTTTTCCTTTCTTTCTTTCTTTTCTTTTCTTTCTTCTTCTTTTTTTTTTTTAAATAGGAACTCTGATGACTTATAAGGTTTGACAAATTCAAAAACAACAAAATTAGTTAAAATGCTGGGTGAGTCAAAGGATGTACAGGGCTCTGTTTGGAACCGATATCCCTAAGTCACCCGTTCTCCTAGTCAGTTGAAGATGTGATTTCCTCCTGGATTTTCTACAGCCTTTTAAAAGCAGGCCTTCACCCACCCACATCCCTAACAACCCAAATGTTGCTATTTGTTGCAAGAATTGAAAAGAGTAAACCCTCAAAGCTGAAATAGATAAACTTTCCTAGGCAACATGCACGCCTGAGAGTCCCTGTTAAGACAAGATACATTTTTTGACTTAGTAACAATGGGACCTTGGGAAAGTCACTCAGCCTCTTTGAGCAATCAATTTCCTCCCTCCCTCTCCCAAAATGATACAATCCCCCAAGTTAATCATAAGCTGCCTACCTAGCATTTAGCTGACACTGAGAATTTCAAGGTTTATTCTTTGTCTTTAGGGTGGCTTCAAAGAGGGAAAACTGTACTTTCTTTTGTTTTTTTTTTTTTTTTTTTTTTTTTTTTTTTTTTTTTTTTTTTTTTTTTTTTTTTTTTTTTTTTTTTTTTTTTTTTTTTTTTTGTTTTGTTCGTTTCTGTATCTCTGTAGTGTCACAGTTCTCACAAACCTGGGTTGCTTTCATCCACAGTAGTGCAGGAGCATGTGTGGGTTAAGAACTCAGAGATGGGGCTGGGTGTGGTGGCTGACACCTGTAATCCCAGCATCTTGGGAGGCCGAGGCGGGCAGATCACTTGAGCTCAGGACTTCGAAACCGGCCTGGGCAACATGATGAAACACTGTTTCTACAAAAATTAGAAAAAATATAACTGGGTGTGGTGGTATACACTTATAGTCCCAGCTACTTGGGGGGCTGAGTGTAAGGATCACTTGAACCCAGGAGGTCGAGGCTGCAGTGAGCTGTGATCACGCCACCGCACTTCTCCAGCCTGAGTGACAGAGTAAGACTGTCAAAAACAAAAAACAAAAAAAATTCAAATTCAGAGGGGAGTCAGGTAGACCCACGTCCTCATTCCAGTTCCCCGCCTCCTAAATGTGTATTCTCAGGCAAATGATTTTTCTCATCTGAAAAAAAAGATGTCGTAATAGTAGTACTTAGCTATTTTATTGGGAGGATTCAATGTGATAACACATACAATGTTCTTCTTCTCCCTCTTCCGTTCTCCTCCTCCTTCTGTTTTTCCTCCTTCTCCTCTTCCTTCTTCTTCTTCTTTCTTCTTCTTCTTTTTTTCTTTTTTTTGAAGTGAGTCTCACTCTGTCGCGCAGGCTGGAGTGCAGTGGTGCTATCTCAGCTCACTGCAACCTCGGCCTCCTGGGTTCAAGCAATTCTGCCTCAGCCTCCCAAGTAGCTTGGAGTATAGGCGCCCGTCACCATGCCTGGCTAATTCTTGTATTTTTAGTAGACACGGGGTTTCACCATGTTGGCCAGGCTTGTCTCAAACTTCTGACCTCAGGTGATCCACCCACCTCACCTCCTAAAGTGCTCACTGCCTAAAGGTGTGAGCCACTGTGCCTGGTCCTCTTCTTAATACTAAGTTGTTGTTTTTTTTTTCCTCTCTATTCATGAAAGTCTAGTGTAGTTTTCCAGAGACTAAGTGACATGAGCTGCAGTAACAGACTGAATACAGAAGCAAATGCAAGACTCCAGCTGTCTTAAACCAGGCATTAAAGAGATTTGCAGAAACAAAATGATGCCACTCTTTCCACTAAATCTTTTGGAAAAATATGAGATTTTTTAAAAATAAAAAATTATTTAACATGCAGTGGGTTGATTATTCTTTAAAAAAGCAGGACATGGGCCAGGCATGGTGGCTCATGCCTGTATCCCAGGACTTTGGGAGGCCAAGGTGGGGTAGATCACCTAAGGTCAGGAGTTCAAGACCAGCCTGGCCAACATGGTGAAACTCCGTCTCTACTAAAAATACAAAAATTAGCTGGGCATGGTGGTGGGTGTCTGTAATCCTAGCTACTCAGGAGGCTGAGGTAGGGGAATCACTGGAACCCAGGAGGCAGAGGTTGCAGTGAGTTGAGGTCATGCCACCGCACTCCAGCCTGGGTGACAGAAGGAGACTCACCTCAAAAACTAAAAATAAAAAAATAAAGCAGTACATATTTAAAATTGTTTCTTAATTTAAATGTCTAATCTGGTAAATATCTATAGCTATAGTCCAAGCTCCTTGAGTCCCTCGGTGTTAGGGGGCCTTGAGACCAGTTTTAGAACTTCTGTTCTATGGCCAACTTGTATGAGCCTGTGCATCTAGGAGAACTCTTGTAAATGTTATGTCTAAACCCAAAGCCACATAATCTGTTAAAAGGTGTCTTCTGATGAAAATAGACCCTTACTGGAAAACCTATTTATGGCAGTAGATTCTGTTGGGGTACAAGCTGTTTATATCTCAATAGAGCTTGCTGGTTAGTGTATAGTAGATTGTTAATTAATCAACAATTAATCACTCTTTTAAAATTAATCACTAAACACTTTAACAGTAGGTCAACCACGGCAGAGAGGTTAAAATTTGGAGTGTGACTTGAAGACGCGGGAGATTGCTGGAGTGGAACAAGATCCTACAGAAGACAGTTGACCAAAACTTCCACCAGCACAGAGCTGGGTTACAGCAGGTGGTTTTACTGATGACCTACTGCCACGGGCATTGGTGGCGAGTTCCAGCATGGGGACAGTTGTGTGGCATGTAGGTAGGTACCTGGGCTCTGCCTCCAGTTTTTAGCTAAATCCTGGCTCTACTGACTTTGTGACTTATGGTAAGTGTCCCCATTCACTGCTCTGTGCCTCAGTCTACCCATTTGTCAAATAATTAGGGCTGTTGTAAGGATAAAATAAAATAATGATCTGGGGTGGGAAATGGCCAGCCAAACCTGCCCTTCTCCCTTACTGGGCACAAGGCTGACTATACTGGGCAGCCCTGAATTCTGTCTAGCTGTGGCTAGCTCTTGCCAATGGAACTAAAGGGAATGTGATCCATGCAATTTCTGCCTCCCGTGATTAAGAGGGAGCTCCCTGCCCTTGTCTGCACCCCCACCCCCTTTCCGCCTTCTTGCTGGTCAGGATGGTGACTGCCAGAGTGCCCTTGCAGGCTGTGTATATGGAACACAGTAGAGCTGCTAGCAGCCTGGGTTCCTGTTGGAACAGAGAAGCCACTGACTTGGAGCCTCCCGTGGACCGAGACATGGGACAGAATGAATTTCCTTATTTTAGCCGTGTTATTGCTGAGTCACTTGTTACAACAGTGCAGGCTTTCACCCTAAAACATTCACACACATTGTTTGCAAGTGTGGCTGCTCATGATAAACACTGTGTAAACTTTGCAATCAGGACCCCGCTGTCTTGCTCTGGAAGGATACAGCTACTCCAGCCTCAGCACAGGAAAGAGACACAGAACATATATATGTGTGTGTGTGTTTATGTGTGTGCGTGTGTGTGTGTGTGTGTGTGTGTGTGTATTTTAAGACAGGATCTCACTGTGTGGCCCAGTCTGGACTACAGTGGCACAATCTTGGCTCACTGCAACCTCTGCCTCCTGGATTCAAGCAATTCTCCTACCTCAGTCTCCTGAGCAGCTGGGATTACAGGTGTACACCACCACACTGGCTGATTTTTGTATTTTTAATAGAGACAGGGTTTCACCATGTTGGTCAAGCTGGTCTCAAACTCCCAACCTCAACTGATCTGCCCACCTCAGCCACCCAAAGTGCTGGATTACAGGTGTGAGCCACTGCACCCGAACACAGAGAACACATTCTGAATCTTTTGCAGTGTTGCAGAGACACATACTTTGCCTTTAGACTCCACGACTCACTAGGTATGTGGCACGGGCAAGTTACTTCACTTTTGCGAATCTGCTTCATTATCCATTAAATGAGGGAGAAATAACACCACCTCCCTCCCAGGGTGGTGGTGAGCCTTCAACAAGGTAACACTTGTAAACTGTTGAGCTTTCTTCTGTAAGTGCTAAATAACTATGTGCCACTATTTTAATGACCATCTTCTGTATTCCTAGTAGGGACTAGCTTATGAATTGCCACCTGTTGAAGCTGTGCTGAATTCGGGGTTGGTTGCTGCATCTTGCAGCTGCTTTGCTCAGTGGGATGATCGCCTGATAGTGAAAAACATCTGGTTTCCAGTCCCAGGGCCTTCCCTGTCCCCACGCAGCCAAAGCCCACTAGGAGCTAGAATAAAACAGAGAAGGCAGATATGGAAGGCAGATATGGGACATGCTGGCCACACCTTAGGAAATGTCTCTGTTCTCATGGTGCCTGTTGATGTGGCTACAGTCTAGGCCTTAATGCAAGCCTGGCTCTAAGAAGCAAATTATCCCAATTGTGTGGGGTTTTTGTTTTTGTTGTTGTTGTTTTCTGAGATGGAGTCTTGCTCTATCACCCAGGATGTAGTGCAGTGGCGAGATCTTGGCTCACTGCAACCTCCACCTCCCGGATTCAAGCCTTGGCCTGCCGAGTAGTTGGGATTATAGGTGCCCACCACCATGCCTGGCTAATTTTTGTATTTTTAGTAGAGAAAGTGTTTCTCCATGTTGGCTGGGTTGGTCAGAAACTTCTGGCCTCAGGTAATCCAGCCACCTCGGTCTCTCAAAGTGCTGGGATTATAGGCATGAGCCACCTTGCCCAGCCCTGATTGTTTTTGTTTATTTTGACAGGACCTTGTGCTGTCACCCAGGCTGGAGTACAGTGGCATGGTCACAGCTCACTGCAGTCTCAATCTCCTGGACTCAAGTGATCCTCCTGCTTCAGCTTCCTGAGTAGCTGAGACTATAGGCACACGCCACCACACCTGGCTAATTATTTTATTTTTTGTAGAGACGGGTTCTCACTATGTTGCCCAGGCTGGTCTCAAACTCCTGTGCTCAAATGATCTGCCTGCCTGGGCCTCCCAAAATGCTGGGATTACAGGCATAAGCCACCATGCCCAGCCTCAAATATTTCACAGGTTACATATTATATCATTGTCTCTAATGTCCTCTAAATTCTACAACTTTCATTATCATAATCACCCACATTTCATAATAAATAGTAGAGGAGAGGCTCGAATGACATTCCATTGACTAAAGCAAAGGCGGGCAAACCATGCTCTCCACCTGCCAGGCCACATCTGGCCCACTGCTTGCTTCTATCAATAAAGTTTTATTGAAACACAGCCATGTTCATGTGTTTACCTATCATCTCTGGCTCTTTTTGGTAGAGTTGAATACTTGTGACAGAGACCACATGGTCTGCAAAGCCTAAAATATTTACTATCTGGCCCTTTACAGAAGGGCCTTTTGACCCATAGCATCTCTCTGTGAGGTACCATCTCCAGAGTCCAGGGAACTGGAAGGAAAAGCCTTCAAATTGTCCCATTCCCATTCCCTCTCAGAAGTTATTAAAACCCTCCAGGAAGAAACGTGAGTTCAAAGCAACTGTCTGGTAACAAGGATAAACCCTTCTCTGAAGCCCTCCAGTATGACTAACAGCCCATTTGCCATCAACCTGGTTATTATGAGAATTTCAATTTAAATATAGTCCTTCTTCTCTCTCTCTCTTTTTTTTTATTTTTTATTTTTTTGAGGCGGAGTCTCACTCTATTGCTCAGGCTAGAGTGCAGTGGCACGATCTCAGCTCACTACAACCTCTGCCTCCCAAGTTCAAGTGACTCTCGCCCCAGCCTCCAAGTAGCTGGGATTACAGGCTCATGCCACCACATCCTGATAATTTATATAATTCTTCTATGTGTGTGTCTTTGTTACTGAGAAAACACAAACAGGACAGAATTGTGAACAAAGCACTCTCTTGAGGCTTTTCTCTATTAGATACTTTCACACTTAAAAAACAGGCCAGGCACAGTGGCTCATGCCTGAATCCTTGCACTTTGGGAGATGGAGGTGGACAGATCACCTGAGGTTGGGAGTTCGAGGCCAACCTGACCAACATGGTGAAACCCCTTCTCTACTAAAAATACAAAATTAACCAAGTGTGGTGGCACATACCTGTAATCCCAGCTGCTCAGGAGGCTGAGGCAGGAGAACCACTTGAACCTCGGAGGTGGAGGTTGGTGAGCCAAGACTGTGCCGTTGCACTCCAGCCTGGGCAAGAAGAGCAAAACTCCATCTAAAAAAAAAAAAAAATCCGAAATAATTTTGCCAAGGGAAGAAGCTAGACAGAGGTCAGAAAAGCCTTTATGTGTAGCTCTAGTTCATAATTTGAGAAACACTGCAGTGTGATCTTCTAGGCTGGGAGAAGCCCTAGAGAGCGTGAGAATGAAGACCCAAGAGTGAGGACAGACCTGTATACAGAAAGTACATACTCTATGAGTCCATTTACATAGAAATCTAGAACCTGGGAACAAATCTCTGGTGATGGATAAATGTTTGCCTGGGGTTGGGAGAGTCAGGATGGAGGGATCACATAGGGGAAGGAGGAAATTTCTGGGGACAGTGCTGATATGGCTTGGCTGTGTCCCCACCGAAATCTTATCTTGAATTGTAGCTCCCATAATTTCCATGTGTTGTGGGAGGGACCTGGTGGGAGATAATGAATCATGAGGACCGTTTCTCCCATACTGTTCTCGAGGTAGTGAATAAGTCTCACAGGATCTGATGATTTGTTCCCCCTTTCACTTGGTTCTCATTGTCTCTTTGCCAGCTGCCATGTAAGACGTCCCTTTGCTCTTCAGCCATGATTGTGAGGCCTCCCCAGCCATGTGGAACTGTGAGTCCATTAAACCTGTTTCCTTTATAAATTACCCAGTCTCAGGTAGGTCTTTATCAGTAGCGTGCAAATGGACTGATGCAGATGGGTATGTTCATTCTCTTGTAATGGTTACACCAGTCACGCCTGTGTCAAAACTCTTCAAATTGTACATGTATGTGTAGTTTATCATGTCATTTACACCTCAACAAAGTGGTTTTAAAGAAGCATAAAAGCCTTTATATAAATGGGTTCTTATGGAAAAACATGGACCAACTTTACATGAAAGAAGCCTTGGTTGACATTAAGATGGAGGATTAGAGGATGGAGGGAGATGCTTGGCTTCTGGGGGCTTCCATGAAATCGTGAGTGCACTACAAAGGTGTGGCAGTATTTGAATGTCTTGGTTCCCTTTTTAAGTGCTTTTTTGTTGTTGTTGTTGAGACAAGGTCTTGCCCTGTTGCCCAGGCTGGAGTACAGTGGCACAATCATAGCTCACTGCAGCCTTGACCTCCCAGGCTCAAGCCATCCTCCCTCCTCAGCCTCCAAAGTAGCTGGGACTATAGGTGTGCACCACCACACCTGGCTAATTTTTGTAACTTTTAGAGATGGGGGCCTCACTGTGCTGCCCAGGCTGATCTCTAACTCCCGGACTCAAGCAACCCTCCTGCCTTCGCCTCCCAACGTGCTGGAATTACAAGTGTAAGCCATTGTGCCTGGCCTCAACTACTTTCCTATATTTACATGGCTATGTATTTCTTCACAGAGCTAAATATCAGCACTCTTTCTGCTATTCAGTGTTAAAATGTCTGGAATGTATTCATTCATGGATTTGGCCATTCAGCAGATATTTCCTAAGTGGAAATGTGTGCCAGGCAGTGTTCTAAGCTCTGGGGATTAAACAGAAAGTGTGGCAGGTCTGTCCTCACTCTTGGGTCTTCATTCTCACGCTCTCTAGGGGCTTCTCCCAGCCTAAAAGATCACACTGCAGTGTTTCTCAAACTATGAACTAGAGCTACACACAAAGGCTTTTCTGACCTCTGTCTCCCTCTAGCGGCTGCACTGGCTCTCCTTCTTTCCCTCCACTGATCAGTTTCTGAATCTACACTTGCCGCTCCCTGTCGGACGCAGCCAACCTCCCTGCAAGGTAGACATTCACTGCACGGCTGCTGGGGAGTGTGGCAGCTGGCTCCCAGCTGAGCTAGAGGAAGGACAATTCCTAAATCCACAGCCTAAATCCAGTGCTTGGTCAGTGGGGAGGTCCTTGTCCTTCCCTGGGTGCAGGGCATATCTGAGGGGCATCCCAGCTGCACAGCTCCCTGCAAGGTTGGCTGAGGCCTCTGTTACCACTTCACTACCACTCAATTTTCCCTTTGCCCTGTCCCGCCTGCCTTCCTCCCTCACCAATGCACTCTGAGGATATTTTCCAATAAGCCACCTCCACTCCGATCCGCATCTCAGAATGTGATTCTTGGGGAATCCAACCTACACCGCCACCTTCACCTCCATCATCCACTAACCCCTCACCCCACTGGGATCTGGCTTCTGCCTCTACCCCAAAAATCATCTCCACTGTCACAGGTCCATCCATGCATGGCATTCCCCACAGATTTTATTTATTGACGGGCAGCATTTCAGACTGGGGCTTTCTCCTTCCCGGAATTTTCCCCTCTCCCCAGATCTGAGACTCCACTTTCTCACGGCGTCCATGCCCAACCCTCACCTCACCAATACCTCTTCGAATCTTTGACTCTTCCTGCTCAGACCTCTAGTCTCTCTTTCTTCTCCTCAAATGATATTTCCTCAGCCCTCATTCTACATACTCACCCATTTCCATGCCTCAGCCATCATCTCTGATTCATAAACCCAAATTGGTATCTTTATTATTGGTTCCTTCCTTAAACATGCATCTGTCTAGCCATCCATTTATCCATCCATCTGTTAATCCATGCATCCATTCATCTATGCATCTGTCCAACCATCCAGCCATCTATCCATTCGTCCATGCATCCATCTGTCCATGCATCCATCTATCCATGCATCTGTCCATCCATGCATCTGTCCCGTCCATCCATCCATCCATCCATTTATCCATGCATTCATCTATCCATCCGTCCATCTGTCCATCTCTGTTTGTTCATCTCTCTGTCCATCCAACCATCCATGCAACCAAAATATTTTCAGAGTACATACTATGTGGTCTGAGCTAGATGCTAAGGATACAGTGGTGAAAAATTAAAGTGTCCTCACTAAACGCAGTTGCCAACTGAACAGCTCAACTGGGCTGTTTCCCAGGCTCCTTGACACATCATATAGTATATGCAACTACCACTCCCTGCACCAGAAAACCCACTCTTATCCTCCAGGATTCCTTCCCTTGGCTAGTAGCAGTTTACCAAGTCAGAAGTGGGAGATTATCCCAGACTTACCTCCTTCACTCTCCACAGACCCCAGCATTCATCTCATTGGTTCTTCATGCATTTAGCTCTTCCCTCCATCTCTATGCTACAGCCCTGATTCTGGCTTTTGTAAATTCTTGCCTCAACTTCCAAATTAGTTTCCCATCCAGCCTCAAGGTCCAGATCCTTCTGGTTCCTCCTCCACACCCTCCCAGAGGAGATGGCTAATGTTCACTCTTCAAACACATCACCCACCTTGGATCCCTTTTCTACCCTTCCTTACTGTGCTCAGTGCCCCATGAAGCTGATTACTGCAGGTTTCAGGTGACACACCTGGCTTTCCTTACTTCCCGGCATCCAGTTAGGTTTGACCAATAAGGGCTTCAAGCAGGTTGGGCCCGTGGTGGTTCATAGCTGTAATCCCAGCACTTTGGGAGGCTGAGGTGGGAGGATCACTTGAGCCTGAGAGGTTGAAGCTGCAGTGAGCTGAGATTGCACCACTGCACTCCAGCTTGGGTGACAGCGTGAGACCCTGCCTTAAAAAAAAAAAAAAAAAAAAAAAGACACCTCTTGATAGCAGTTTATATACATCTATCTCATTGTCTTAGTGGCTATTCCGGCTTCTGGATGAAGTATAGTTCATTTAATGGGTCCCTTCTTAGAACCAATACTATTTCCCAGTATCCCCTCTCTCCTCCTTCCCTAACAGCAGAAGTGTGATGTCTTAGCTGGGAACAAGGATAAAAACTACGAGTTGTAGCCTCCCTGCTTGTGTGATTTTTCTGCCCAATAGGATATGGGCATAGTCAGGGTCAAGACCTTAGTGGGGAGGAGCATGCTCTCCCCATCACTCCGTCTCTCTCCCCACTGGCTGGAATGTGAGTTTGGAAGTGACCTACCTGTGCCTATGCAGATGAGGACAGTGCTGCAAGGATGGAAGGCATCTTGGGTCCCTAAGTAGAGCTGGGATACCAGCCGTGGACTCCTTATAGCCCGACAGTCCATGACAAAGGGTTGGTCTGACTCCAAAAGACCACATTAACCAATAACCAGTAGCAACTCCCAAGAGCAAAGGGCATGTGGAAAGAGCTCTTCCTCTGTCATGGTTCCTGACCTCAGACACTCACAACTTCTGCCATTTCTGCACATTGCCTCAACTGTTATTTACCTAACAACTTCTTTCAACTTAACTCTCTTGTTAAATACAACATAAATGTATTTATTTTTATTTTATTTTTTTAAGAGATGGGGTTTCACCATGTTGGCCAGGCTGGTCTCGAACTCCTGACTTCAGGTGATCCACCCACCTCCACCTCCCAAAGTGCTGGGATTACAGGCATGAGCCACCACACCCGGCCCCAGAAATGCATTTATTTAAAAGGAAAACTAGCTGGGCACGATAGCTCATGTCTAATTCCAGCACTTTGGGAGGTCAAGGTGGAAGGATTGCTTGAGCACAGGAGTTCAAAAGCAGCCCGGGGAACACAGTGAGATCTCATTTCTACAGGAAAAAAAAAAAAAAAATTAGCTGGACATGATGGTGCGCACTTGTGGTCCCAGCTACTCAGGAGGCTGAGGTGAGAGGACCTCCTGAGCCCAGAAGGTTGAAGCTACAGTGAGCCACGATGGTGTCACTGCACTCCAGCCTGGGGGACAGAGTGAGACCCTGTCTCTAAAAACAAATAAAAGGAAACCTTGGCTGGGCGAGGTGGCTCACACTTGTAATCCCAGCACTTCGGGAGGCTGCCAAGATGGTGAAACTCTGTCTCTACTAAAAACAGAAAAATTAGCCAGGTGCAGTGGCAGGCGCCTGTAATCCCAGCACTCAGGAGGTTGAGGCAGGAGAATCGCTTGAACCCAGGGGGTGGAAGTTGCAATGAGCTGAGATCACACCACTGCACTCCAGCCTGGGTGACAGGGTGAGATTCTGTCTCAAAAACAAAACAAAATAAAACAAAAACAAAACAACAACAACAACAAAAAAGGAAGCCTTAACAGACCATTGTTGTTTGCCATATCCAGCAAGAGGTAATTAAAAACCCAATAAGATCAGACAATGTTATTAAATCAAAAATTAAAAACAAAATGAAATACAGGCACCCAAAAACAAGTTCCCAAAGAGAAGAACAGGCCTTTTATTGCGTATGCATAAGGACCTGTTCATTGCTGGTACCCAATACCCCTTAGCTTTATGCCTGAAAAATTTTGTAATCACTCAAGATTTAATCACGATCTCATTTTCATCACAGTAACTCTAGAGAATGCAATGATGGCAAGGGGCTTGGGTTCTGGTGCCAAAGTAGAACCAGGGAAGAAGCCCCCACCCTGCACCTTGGGCCCCCAGGGGTCAACGGCTAGGCATTGGGGACTGGAAGTGCCGACCCCAGCAAACCTCACCACAGCACAGGGTCCTAGAGTCTTGCGGTCACTTACTGAGACGACCTTTTTTTTTTAAACATTTGATGTCAACTTATTTACTCCTTTGCCAATATTCAAACAGGCAGGCATTCATACAACAGCAAAAACAAGCAAAAGAAACCTTTAAAACGGCCAAATAATCTGTTCTATTTTCTTTTTTTCCAGTCGGAGTCTCACTCTGTCTCCACTGCCAGGCTGGAGTGCAGTGGCATGATCTCAGCTCACTACAACCTCTCGAGGATCACTTGAGCCCAGGAGTTTGAGACCTTGTAAATACTTATTCAGGAAAAGTTCCACCAGGGCTGAAGGACTGGTCTCTGTCAAGGTCCACATGGGTTCCAGCTCTGGCTCTTGTTCAGAGACAGCCCCCTCCACAGCTGAAATCAAAGAATCAGCAAACTTTGAAGAAGTGGGAAAACCAATGAAGTCCCAATGCATAGAAATGATGCCTTAGCCAAATGTTAAGTCGGCTTCCTCAGTGCAACCTCAACTTGTCATCCCCCCACCTCTCTTGAGACTGGGTCTCACTTTATTGCCTAGGCTGGTCTTAAAACTCCTGGGCTCAACTGATCCTCCTGCCCCAACCTCCCAAAATGCTGGGATGACAGGCATGAGGCCACCATGCACAGCCATCCCTGTCTTGATGCAAATATTCCTCCTTCATCTCAGCCCCCACCTTCATGCTATTTAACCTGAATTTGATCCTCTGGGTCAAGGACCTTGCTTTGACCTTCGTGTCATTGCCAGTTCATCCACCTGCACAAGCCAATGGTGTGGCACTGCCACAATCTCCTGTTCTCAGATGTCAACAGGCGACAGCTATTATTCCTTGCAGTATTTATTCAGCCACTACCATCCATCTGACAAGGTGGATTACAAAGATGAGAGCCTATCAGCATGTGGTGGCCTAGCACAGCGCCTCGAAATGATGGAAGGAGCTGATTACTCTTGATGCAGGAAGGGAGCCCAGAGCAAGCTATCCTCTAGTCTTTGGGGGTGGGGAGCATAGCACGGCAGTGATGCTGAGGATCACTAGAGCTGGGAACACACCCAGGCATGCAGAGCTGGGAGGAATATTTGAAAATGTGTAAATGCCTGTGGGGCCAGGCGTGGGGGCTCATGCCTGCAATCCCAGCACTCCAGGAGGCTGATGGGCAGATGGATCACTTGAGCCCAGGAGTTTGAGACCAGCCTGAGCAACATGGGGAAACTCCATCTCTACTAAAAATACAAAACGTAGCCAAATTTGGTAGTATGCACCTGTAATCCCAGCTATTTGAGAGGCTGAGTGATGAAAATAGTTAGAGCCTGGGAGATGGAGGTTACAATGAGTTGGGATTCAGAGTGAAACCCTGTCGAAGAAAAAATAGAAAAAGGAAAGGAAGAAAAAGAAAAAGGAAGAAAGAGAAAAGGAAGAGAGGAGAAAGAAAAAAATGGAGGAAAGGAGGAAAGACAGCAAAGGAAGAAAGGAAAAAAGAAAAAATAAAAAAAGTGCATAAGTGCCTGTGTTAGAAAGTTTACCCCAACTCTTGGCGGCTGTGAGTGACGAGAAGGCCCCTGAGCCAGGGTGCAGCACGATCAGCAGCAGGTCTCTGCCAGACAAAGGGCAGCACCCAGGCACTGGCAGTTGGGATTGATTAAGACCGAGAAGTAACACTGGCTTAGGGAATAGAGCTATATTTATTTAAGGACTAGGCAAAGATCCAAACCACTTTAAAAAAATTTTAAATCAAACACTTTATTTCCACATAACAAGCGCAAAAAACTCCCAAACACTTTAACAATACAATTAACGCAGTTATGAATTATATACTACTCAAAGCCCCAAGGTCAGAAGGTCAATCAGCTTAACGCTCCAAACATTTCCAGACATGGTTTTTCAAAGCTACCTTTGGTTTTTGGAAAAACCAGTATGGAAGTCAATATACATTGAACGCACTGAATAACATCTGCTTATCGTAAGGTGTCCGACAACATTAGCTTACACCTGGCAAGTTGGAGCATGATCAGAAGTCATACACTGAAATCCATACACAGATTTTGCCCCGAGCTCCTGGAGGGAGAAGCGAGGGCCGTGAAGGGGGAAGAAAAGGCCAGTCCGGGTGTGGCGTTTCTCGCTTTGTAACAGAGGTATGAGAGTTTAACACTAGTACACTGTCAAGTCATTAAGCTTCATGTTCCACATGGTTTCTTGCTGAGGCTTGAGATGGGCACAAATGGTGGGGAAGATGAAGTCACAGAAGAGTTTTGAGCAACAAGATCCCAAAGATGCTCAGAGAGGGTGGGAAGGAGCAAGCTACAGTTTCCCATTGTTCTCACATTATTTCAGGGTGAAATTGTGATGAGTTCAGATAAAATGTTCAAATATTTGCTTAGATTTTTAATCAGTTGCTCTATGAGAACCCTCATACATAGCAACTTTGAAACTTTCATTATAAAAAAGAGCCTACAAATAAATTCACAAAAAAGAGACAATTAATGTTGAGCAGCCAAAAAGTCATGGTTTATTATATCTGAAGAAATTTCATAATTCAAACACAACCAAACTGTACATTTTACAATCACATTCTATTTGTAAACAGTTAAAAGCCACTGACTTCTTTTGCATCTTAGGACACAAACAGTTAGAATCAAGGCAATGAAATGATGGCAAATTCTGTACTGTTAAAATTTTTACCCTTGTTTAGTCTCTCTTCTTTGACTAAGCAAGCATTATAATACCATTTGGGAGCAAAAAAAGGGGGAGGAAAGAAAGTTTAAAATGGTGTAACTCGTTAGTTTGCAACAACATTTAAAATTTTCTTTATACAACAAACAACTCTGTAAGCCCAATACCTTGGTTACAGTATGCATAGTTACTGATTTCGGCTTTAAGGTACAACAGTTAAACATTAACACAGTCACAAGAGAGCAGAAACATATGGAGCCACTTGATGGGATTACAAAAAATTATTACCTATTGATTATTAGCAAACCATCATCACTCACTAATAAAAAGACAGCATCTGAAAGCAGAATGTCAAACTCCAGCTTTAAGCGTTTTTTTGTATTTTCTTTTTTTTTTGGCAGAGAAAATTCTTTAACAGAGCAATATGTAGTATCAGTGCTAAAAGTTGGGGTTTTTCTTTTTTTCCTATAAGAAACTACAAGGAGTTTTTTTTGTTGTTTTTTTTATTTTTATTTATTTTTTTTAACTGGGGAACTGGTTTTCCTGAGAACCATGCTCTTTGATTTAGGACAGGAATAGAAAAACAAAAGAACATGGCCAAATGCTGCTCCTTTTTCCCAGAGATAGAAAGCATCTTTTAAATCATCCTCCATTTTTTTTTTTTTTGTCTTTTACATTTTTTTTAAATGATGGAAGAGTAAACATTTTCTTTTTTCTCAAAAAACAAACAAAAAAATCTGTAAACAAGAAGGTTCAACGTGGGAACCTCCAAAACAAAATGGAAAGCCTATTCAAAGTGCAGGGCCCGTCCTGGGTGGCAGGTGGGCTGCAAGTCACAGCTGTGGCCACAGTTTTTCAAACTGCAGAGCGAAATTCTTTAGTTTTACAACATGAAAAAACTGGTGCAACACTTTCATTAATAATCCTAAGTCAGCATCCTAACTTGATCTTTTAAACTCCACGATACCACAATAAGGTAGGCAACATCAAGGCATAGTAGAGAGCGCACGCCTCCTAAGAACACCCTTGAGTAAACATTGACACTGGGACAGCTGCCCCCCATACTGCCGATGAGACGGAGAGAACATCATTCAGTGCAAAGGGAAAAGCTCATACGTTATCAGCCCAAAATATGGTTTCGCAAAAAAGAGAGAAAAAAAGGGAAGGGGGGAGGAATAGAAGGAAAAAAAATCCGAAGGCTAAACATGATGAATAGACACAAGCGAGCTCATTCTCTACGGTTTAGCATGTATGGCGCTATTTGGGAGTGTAAATAGAGTAGATACCTTTTCACATTATAATATTGGCCTGCATGATTCAAGTATTCAAACTGATATGTTCTGGGGAAAACAAAGTGGAAAATGTGCAGAGAATAGCTGTTCCCACAGGCGGCCCCTGGCTGCAGGCGGCGAGCCCCACTTAGTGCTCCTTTCCCTCGCGTCTGAGGTCCCGGTCGGTGAGTCTGCATCTACACTGTTACATGGACTCTCCACCCCCACCCAGGTGGTCAACAGAAAGAAAAGCGTTAATGGGAGATGGGCTGCTAATTCCTCGGGGGTCGCTGCTGCTTGGAGGACCCCACAAGCTTGTGGAATAATGCGGGGTCCCCCAGAGTGAAGTGCCGTGAAGGTCTCCACAGTTAGTTCCCGACAGCCCAGCACCATTCCAGTGATTGAGATCGGTCCGGCTGGAGAATGAGTGGGAACAGTCGAGGGAGCCCAGCCGGCTCTGGCTGGACCCGAGAGACTGCCAGCCGGGAGAAGGGGTCAGAGACTGGCTTTGTGCAAAGAAACGACTGATCTCCTCTTCACTGGCAAACTCAGCAAGAATAGTAGTGTTCCCCAGTACACACCTAGAGGAGAGAGGCACCGCGGACACGTGAGGACGGTGCGTCAGGAGGGCTTCATTAACTCCCAGTGAGGGTACAACTTGTCTCTGCTAGAAAAGCCACGGAGCGCGCAGAGGGAGAGACCACACCACATGACCTGTGAGCCCTCCCTTTACCGAGCGTGCGCCAACAGCTCTCTGGGGCCTGGTGCTTCACCCAGAGTGAACTTCCTTGGTCTCCCACGGGTAATGTAAGGGACTTTCTAGGGCCATTTGGCCAGGTCTGCTTCCCCCGCTTAGGAGTGCCAGTCTCGGAATGAGGGCACTGCTGCGGCCCACAGGAGCCACCCATACAGGACCCACCCACACAGGGCCCTGTGTGCTGCCCCAAGCCAGGCTGTACTCTCTCATAACTTCTTCCCCAAGACTCTTCCAACTGGGAGTCCAACGGCCAACTTACATGTGCAGAGACTTTTGTGCCTTCACTACCTCTTCTTTTGAACTGTAGCGGACCAGAGCATTTCCGTGAGGGAGGTTCAGGTGGAATGTGATCAGTGGGCCATGCTGCATGCACAAAGTGCGCAGAGTTGAGCCATCGATCTAGGAAACAGCGTGGGAACCACCAGTGAGGGGTCACTGAGGGTCCTCTGGGAGGCCATCCCAGGCTGCACTGCTGTCCCTCCTCTCTTCCCTGAGGCTCTGTGCTGGCATTACTCTTCACTGACACTCATTGCTCTAACTGGGTGCAGAGCCACCCTCCCCACCTCCACTGCTCCCAGAGCCATACCTTTCCGGCCTCTAGACTCCTGGACACTCCCCAGATCCCCAATTCCTTATGAGCCATTGTCCCTGCTATGACTCCATGTCTTCTCTCTTCCCTGCCCTGAGGACAGCATCCATCAAAGCTCTGCTCCCTGGGGGAGGAGGAGGTGGGCGCTTAACACCCAGCCTCCAGAGGAGGGGGCAGGCCAGGGGCTAAGAAAATGCTCTCACTTTGGGGCAGACCAGAGTTTCTCCACATGCGAATAAGGACCACCTCTGTCAAATTCATCTGCAGGCCCTCAAACCAATGCAGAGTCCCAGCTCTTCGCCCAGATCTACTGACTCAATCTCTGGGTGAGACCTGGGAATCTGTATTTTTGGTTGGTTCCCAGGCACATTACGGCGTGAACCACAGGATCTGACCAGAGCCTGCCTGAGGTCTACAGACCAGTCCTCTGGTACTTCCTCTGCTTGGGCTCACTACCACCTACAAGCCCTCGTCTCACACCCAGACCCGAACCTCTGTTCCCATGCTCCCTGACATAGCCACATAAACCAGGGTTATCTGGTATCCTTACCTGAGGTGTAAGGTTTTTTAGAACAAGCCAATTTGTTATTCTCCCTGAGCTGCTCTCACCCCAGCTGGAACCTAAACGAGGAAAAAAGGACAAGTCAGTTTTCCAGGTCTGGATGAATACAGCTAGAGTTACTCTGCAGATCACTCTGCATCCTGGCTTCCTTTATTTCCTTGCACTTCTACAAGGGATGCTTTCTCCCTAGGCTCACAATCTGAGCTCCCTCTAGCCATGGCCAGGCATTAACTCCATGGCAGAGGGCCCTGCCTCTGGGGAGAGTGAGCTCAGAATGGCTCCCAGCTTACCACATGGGAGGGCAGTGAGCCATAAAACCCAGCCATTCTCTCTTTGAGATCTTCTCATTGATAGGAGCTAAAATCATCTCAAACGATACCCTCTGAGGAAGGCTTCAGTAATGTCTGAGTACTCTGCCTGTGTGTCCTTCAGAGTGTGAAGCTTTAAGGGGATTCCAGAGCTTGCCATCGCACAGATGTTCCTTGTTTTCACCTGCGTTACTGCAGAGGCTCCCCATCTGGCCTTCCTGCTGGGCCTCCATGGCATCCACTCTCCCCCTGGGAGTAAAGCCTCACCCCTGACCCCATCTACGACTCAAGGCGCCTCACAAACACTTCAGGGTGATTGGAAAGACCATTCCATGACACAGCTCACGCCTATCCACTTCTCATGGAATTCTCCCATCCCCGACAATCCTCTCAGTACTCCAACGGGAGTGTCTGTGCTTTCTCAGGTGTCTGGGCCTTGGCAGAGCCTGCCCCTCGGCTTTACCTGGCTTACTCCTACAGGTTTCCTGATCCCACTCAACTGCATCAAGGCTCCCTGGGGTAGGCTCCTGGCCACTTTCACTAGCGCCCCTTGCTGTGTGCTGCCAGTCTTAGCTGGAACCCAGATAGATGTCTGTGGCCTGCAAAAACCACTCACATCACACCAGTTATGTTAACTGGCATTTGGAAGCTTGGCAAGGACTTCAGTGTTCTTTTCCTGTGAATTAACCCCCACCCAAAGGAAAAGCTGCAAGTTTTCCTACAGCCAATCACCCGTCTAAAGATCAGAAATTACACATTCGATCAGAAAATACTGATGAGGTTTTATTACTCATTTTCAGCTTGAAGATGGGAATGTGTGGTGTAGTTTGCAAGCAAGGTAGAGTGAAGGATAAGACTGTATTTACTGTGGAAACTGCTAGGTTAATCTGGGTGTGTGTGTGTGTGTGTGCGTGTATGGTGTGGAGCCGGTGCAGGCAGAGCATGATGCCAATGCTAGCCATTTATAGAATGAGGAGAGTTTGCCGGGGCCTTCTGGCTTATGGCTGTTGGCCCTGTATGATTAGTCAACAGCACCCTCTTTCACTCTCAAATGTTCATGTTGAATACAGGCCAAGTGACCACCCAAACAGGCCCTATTCTTCAAGGTCCAGTTCCAGACTTGCCCAATACTGGTTTCTGCTCCATGTGATGTGGTTTAAGCCTGCCACGAGCAGGAAGTTATTACACATTTTAAGATGTAGTCTTGAGGAACGTCTGAGACAACGGAGCTTCCCAATCCATTAAGTTTACTGTGGCCTGTTGTGTGTCTTTGGGTGGATCATTTCTTTGAGTTCTCATTCCATCTGACAGAGGGTAACGCAATAGTCTACTGTTCAGGTCTCTATTAAATTCGACTGTTAGTACTGGTTAGCGTTCTGCAAATAAACCACAGAAAACCACCTTATGTACTGCATCTTACCTGGGGTATATCTGGCGTCAGAATTTCCCCATCCTCCACCTACACGAAGGGGAGAATTATCCCACGTAGACAAGGGTGGCTTCTGACCAGTCAGTCCCGGAGGTGGGCGGGACGGAGCAGTGATGTTTTTAGGTGGCAAAGGGACCTTCCACAGCTCATGAGCCAGAGAGGTGTTTGTAACTGAACCAGGAGACCATGTCAATTTGGAATCACTATTTCTGGCTACTCAAAGGGGGAAAAAAAATGGAGAGGGGAGGAATAATGTTTAAAGGAGGAAATTTAAATAACAACATCCAATCTCCCACAGAAAGCAAACCTAACAAACAAAAGAAACTCTATTAAAACCTCCAAATCAAACTACACTGAGAAAAAAGAAAATCAGCCCAAAGGAAACTGCCTCCCTCCCTCAAAACACTCAAGCCATTCATCCGTTATTAATCGTTTTAAGACCTATGAAATTCTTAGGCCAGTGTCCAAAACCGTACTCTAACTGAAATGGAAAACAATTTGAATTGCTCTAAAATAGCAATTGTGAATTTCTTAATAACCGTAATCGAGTCACTCAAGAAAGTCAGGCCATTTAAATGAATTTTAGAACTCTGTTGTTTACTCAGGGAAGAAAGGACTGCAAAAGAGCCCCAAATCGGGAGCTGTCACAGGAGATCTTCACAGGCTGCCTGCCTCTCTGCGCCATGCATTGGCTACTGGGCACCTGGCATGTGCTGTCTGTGATCTCGACACAGTCTACTGAGGACAGAGTGGGTAAGTAATTTGTCTATGGGTCTAATGTAGAGCCAGGATTCAAAACTAAGCCTGCATGACAAAAGAAAGAAAAGAAAGGAAAGTAAAATGGAGGAAGAAAGGAAAGGAAAGGAAAAGGAAAGAGAGCAAAAAAAGAAAGGAAAGAGAGAAAAGAAAAAGACAGCAGGCCTGTTCCTGATGCACACGGCCTTGCAGCAATGGGGACATGAGTGGTATGCAGGGACCGGGTACACAGTAAACTATATCAACTGTCACGCTAAAAGCATGGGGGCACAGCAAGGAAGGGAACAATTCCTATCCTCCATCACTATCAACTCTTTTCTTACTTAACTTACAAAGTGCGTGTGCATTAGGTCAGTGCTACTCAGGGTGTGGCTGCAGTCACAACACAGTTTCATATTAATCTGCCACAGGATGAGTCCAGAAATTCAGAGTGCACATGTGTAGACCAAAAGCAACCTGACATTCCTGTAACTCTCAAGCATGCCATCATTCTCCTAGCAATTCGGAATTCATGTTTACCGTATTTTACAAAAGTATCAGTCTATGAGGACTGGCAATTTTTTTTTTAAGGTCCATCACTTAAGATAGTCTGAAAACTAGTTTGGATTAAATTACATTTAATTACAGAGCTGCTGTGGCTCTCAGGTGAGTGGGAGTGGTTCAGTGAAAACTGATTTTAGTAGATGACCGCTGGGTAGAGTAAGTTTAAAAGGAATAAATGATGTTAAAAAATAATTTCCCAGGCTCACAAACAGAACCTCTTAACTCCCTGAGAAGACTATGGACAAAAAGAAGAGGGCATTAAAACAACACTGCGGCCTTGGCTATGACCCTCCCTTCCTGAATGAAGGCGAGGCCCACCTGAAGTGCTTTGTGCTGTACTGCTGAGGGGAACGTTGTAGTTGGAGGCACGAATGGATGACCAGGCACTAGTTGAAGGCAGCGTGGTGTTCAAGGATGAGGATGACCCTGTGTGAGGGAAAAGTCCAATCAGCCACCAGGGCAAGGGATGTGGAGGTTAAGAAAAAGCAAAAGCTTCCAGAGAAATCGAGGTCTAACAGTATGCCACAAGAAAGGAAACAAGATGATGCCTGAGACATCTTCCTTCTTGCCTTCAAATGAGCACGCTGAGCGAGCTCGCCAGCTGTCTCTGCCTTGGCTCAGCACAGGCATTTTCCCTCTGATTTTGTCCTCACTGGCTGTGAGGATGCATTCTAGCAATGAGGTCCACCCACCCAGGACAGCACTTGCGCTCTGCTTCCCAGCACTGGGTCTAAAAGGAGGTTTGAGTCTTGCTGCTCCTAACTTGCCCCTGAGACCCAGGGACTTCTTACTGGCTAGCCTGCTCTCTAAGGCACCCAGCCGCAGGCATTGCCAGTGAGCTGAGCCTTCAGCCTTCTCCATTACTCGCTATATTCAGGCTCCCAAACCTGGTGTTGCTTTCCATTTTCAAAACCCCCTTCAGTACTACTCTAGTTGAGCTCTAGACCTGACCACCATCTGGATTACTATACCAGTTCCCTGACTGGTCTACCAGCCCAAACCACTCTGGTGACTGCAGCCAGATTACCCCATCTTAAAGACTCTTCCACCCAAAGCCGTCAATGCTCTATTTGCTTTAACATCAAATCCAAACTCTCCTGACTTTCAGAGCCTTTCTATAGGCCATCAGATTCTTCAATTAACTCCCATGCTGTGAGAATTTATGCTTGGCTTCGTGTCCTCCAAAGGGGGCAGAGCTGTCTGTGAAACATAGACGCTTCGCAATGCTGAGGACTCTTCTCTGCTGGTGCAGAGACACTTGTTACCTCAGCAAATTACACGTCTAAGGCAACATGGTGGCTGCTTCACATCTGCTTTATAAAAGTATAGATGGTATTTTAAAAAGAAAGTATATTTTAATATCTAAAAATTCATTCATTAACAGTCCTCTGGTACAAAATCATGGATGAAACACATGTAAATGCCTTGAGGTGAAAAGTAACCCTGTGGCAGGTAATAGGATAATTTTATTTGCTAACCAATTAAAAAGCACATCTGGACTGCAGGGATCCTTAAATTGGTCTTATTCTTACTCTCTGAGACAGTTTAATTTGCTCTTCCAGACAAAAGTCCTTCAATATTCACAGTATATAAATATAAAAGTATAAGGTCTTGTTTTTTAAATAATCATAATCTTGTAACTCAGTATAAAGTTAGTAATATAACTTCATTTGTTTTTTTTTTTTTTCATTCAGTTAATACAATTATTGGAAAGCACAGGTTTGCTGGTCCTTCATGTTAACTTATTAAATTAATATCCATGTTTGCCATACTAAGGATGATGAAATTCTCATCATTTAAAAAGCAGCCAAATTAAAAAGCCACCTATGGGAAAATAGGAAGTTGTTTGCCATTCTTCTTTTTTTTGTTGTTTTGAAAAGAGACAGGGTCCCACACCATGTTGCCCAGGCTAGCCTCAAGCTCCTGGGCTCAAGCGATCCTGCTGTCTCAGTCTCCCAGAGTAGCTGGCACTACATGAACCATTCTTAAGCTGTGTTGTTAATTCTCACTCAGAAATGGATTTGCACCCCTACGTACCACTGTTCCTGTCCCTGAGGTGGTCAACTTCCCGCACAGTATTAATTGAAAGATTGTTTATGACACTGCCAGGAGTGACGTAAGGGTCAGTTTCAGGGTCAATGTTTGGATAACCTTTCCATGGCTCACCAGGACGAAATTCTGGAAATGGAAATTTAAAATCAGTTCAAAGCTTAATCATCATTTTAAAATCCATTATTAGATATCCAAAACCTTTATTCCTAAATTCTATGCAACTCTCAAATATTTTCCAATTTATACTAACACTCTAAGAGGATGGTTCAGTGATATAATTAGTATTATAGAGCTATTCTTTACAAATAACTTGCAAGTTTTTACAACTGAAATAATCTCTCTGAACGTGAATATACATATACACACATATATATGCATATATGCATGTGTACTTGTATGTATACAGACACATACATACGTGTGTGTGTGTGTGTGTGTAAATATATGTATGTATGTATGTTTGCGACAGGGTCTTGCTCTATCACCCAGACTGGAGTGCAGTGGTGCAATCATAGCTCACTGTAGCCTTGAACTCCTGGATTCAAGTGATCTCACAGCTCAGGCTCCCCAAGTGCTGGGATTACAGGCATATGCCACTGTGCCTGGCCGTGGATTCCTGTATTCTTAAACAGTAACATTTAAAAGTGCTTTATGACAAATCACAAAGCTACTGCAACTCAGGTAGGACAAAGCAGGCCATAGAAGCATTTCTGTTAACTCCTATGTACAAATGAAAACACTGCAAATTACTCCCTGACACAACTTAAGAGAAATAATGAATTAAAATTTTTAATAGAATTCTTCATGCTGGTCAATGGGACTCACTTCTACCTCTGCTGCTTGAGCATAACGGCATAGGGAACAGGCTGACACACTCACTTGCCCAAGACTTCATGCTTAACTTTTCCTCTATCACTTCTGCATTCCTTCTCATCCGCACAGGTCAGTCTAATCACGCCGATCTGGGCTACATCAGTAGTAAGTCCAGATGTAACAAAACCTTAATGGAAACACAGTCTCATGAAAGAAACTGTTAGAAAAAATTTTACCTGGTGGCCAATTAACACTGCTAGAGCCATTAGGCGATTTGGCACGTGGCCAGCCATCTCCTATAGAACCTGGAGGACTGGCTGGTGAAGTACTGCTGTTCATAAAGTCATAGGGAACAAATGGAGACTCTTCCAGCCTGAAACCACTTGAAATAGCACCTAACAAGAGAAGAATAACAGAGAAATGTGAGCAAAAATGCACCATCAAATTTATTTCTTACACTTTCTCAAATGTAACATGACCACTTTCTATTGGATCTGTGTTCGCTGGAGTAACTCTTTTATATTGAGATTCTAACGTCTCATTTGAAGAACGTCTGAAAGTGACCACCGTGAATTTCATTTCAAGGATATGAGGCCCATAAACATCATTAAGTGACCAGAATATTAGTATAAAATTATTTCCAAATCATTAAAACACCTGTATTTTGGACTAAATTGAGATTGAGTTTGGTGAACTCTTTGGTGGGAAATTCCTGTTTTGGAGGATGAATGAGGAACACAGAAGGAGGGAACAAATGGTGATAAAGGAAGAACCATGGTAGGGAGCACTCTGAGTGCAAAGAGGTGGATCTGAGAATCCAGAAAACCGCTATGCCCACAAGATTATACGCAACAAAAAGAGATCAATACTTTTCTCTATCAGGATGTTCATATTTCCACCCTATGCTCCTCCTTCTTGTGACTACACAGTACTGGTAAAGATAGCTGTTACAAAAACAAGTGTGAAATCCCATAAAAGCACTATTTCACTTAGAGATTATCCTTTGTTTTCTTGTGATTTACTCTCCAGATACATATCTGAACACACATTAAAATGACAAATGCAGGCTGGGCACAATGGCTCATGCCTGTAATCCCAGCACTTTGGGAGGCTCAGGCGGATGGATTACAAGGTCAGGAGCTGTAGACCAGCCTGGCCAACATGGTAAAACCCCATCTCTACTAAAAAAAATAAAATACAAAAATGAAAATACAAAAACTAGCCGGGCACAGTGATGTATGCCTGTAATACCAGCTACTTGGGAGCCAGAGGGTACAGGGAGCTAAGATCATGCCACGGCACTCCAGCCTGGGTGACAGAGCAAGATGCAAAAAAAAAAAAAAAAAAAAAAAAAAAAAAAAAAAAAAAAAAAAAAAAAAAAAAAGACAAACGCTTTACTATTAATACAAGCGGAAAGACACACCATTCTCACTGGAACTGTGTCAGCCGCTGTGCTAAGTGCTGGAAGTAGAAAGGCAAATCAGATGGATGGGGTCCTTGCACTTGGTGACACTGTATTCTAACAAAAACCAAATGAACGGAGAAGGGAAAGAGAGTGTGTAGCAAAGAGGGGCAGAGCTAGCATGTGAGGGGTTGGGGAAGAGATACCAGCTGGTAGGCAGCCTGCACAAAGGCCTCATGAGAAAAAGTGTGACATGTTTGAGAAAATGCAAAATCACTTTGTCTGAAAACTAAGTGGGAGAGTGAGTAACATTAAGGAGTTGGGCCCTGATCTCCCATGCAGGGAGGGATGAGAGGGCAGGGATGCCCCATTATGTTTTGTTTCAAAGGTCCTGAGGTGGGAGGTGCATGCTACAATCAGCCCTAGGACCTAGCACTCCAAACTGGCCCTTGCCCTGCCAGCTCCACCCATGTTTGTATCCCAGTCCCTGAAGGCATTACAATTTGCAACACCCTCATGTAGGGATGCAGGGCTTTGCAGGCAGGCCACACTAAGGAGTTTTTTGTCTTTTTTAAAAGAGTGAGTCTCAGCTCACTGCAAGTGATTGCGCTCAAGTGATTCTTGTCGCTCAGCCTCTTGAGTAGCTAGGATTACAGGTGTGGGCCACACCTGGCTGTTTTTGTGTATTCTTAGTAGAGACAGCGTTTTGCTATGTTGGCCAGGCTGGTCTTGAACTCCTGACCTCAAGTGATCTGCCTGTCTCAGCCTCCCAAAGTGCTGAGATTAAGGTGTGAGCCACCACGCCTGGCCAGTTCTTTCATACTGAAGGGTTTTAAGACAAGAAGTAATACAATTTAATTTGTTTGAGATCACTTTTGCTTCTGTGTGGAAGATGAACTGGAGGTGAGAGAAACAATGCAAGCAGGAAGACCGTTAGAGGCTCCTGAGATAGTGAGGGGTCATCCATGCATAAACCGTGTACTTTGGAAGTAGAATGGGCACTATTTACAGATGGATATGGGGGTTGAAGAAAGGAAGACATCTCCTAAGTGGATAAACAAACGGTGGCATGTTCCATTACAACTCTTGAAAGGAATGAAGTTTGTACGCCACAATGTGGATGAGCCTGGAAAACAGCATGCCAGACACAAAGGGCCAGAAAGTACATACTTCTATTTTAATGAAATGTCTAGTAAAGACAAATCTATAGAAAACAGAAGGTAGGTTAGTTTTTGTTTATGGCTAGGAAAGAAGGGAGAATGGCAGAGGGGCTATGATAGCTCAGGGGTTCTTTTTAGGTGGATTGTGATGATGGCTACACAACACTGTGAATATACTAAAAGCCACTGAATTAAAAGTAAATTATATCTCAATAAACTGCTAAAAAAGAAGGAATGAAAAAGCCCGGGTGCGGTGGCTCATGCCTGTAATCCCAGCACTTTGGGAGGCTGGGGCAAGTGGAGCATGAGGTCAGGAGTCTGAGACCAGCCTGACGAATACGGTGAAACCACGTCTCTACTAAAAAAAAAAAAAAATACAAAAATTAGCCGGGTATAGTGGCAGGTGCCTGTAGTCTCAGCTACTTGGGAGGCTGAGGCAGGAGAATCGCTTGAACCCAGGAGGTAGAGGCTGCAGTGAGTTGAGATCACACCACTGCACTCCAGCCTGGGCAACAGAGGGAGACTCTGTCTTAAAAATGAAACAAAGAATGGGGCTGGGCGTGGTGGCTCACGCCTGTAATCCCAGCACTTTGGGAGGCCCAGGTGGGTGGATCACGAGGTCAAGAGATTGAAACTATCCTGGTCAACATGGCAAAATCCTGTCTCTACTAAAAATACAAACATTAGCTGGGCATGGTGGTGGGCGTCTGCAATTCCTGCTATTCGGGAGGCTGAGGCAGGAGAATTGCTTGAACCCGGGAGGCAGAGGCTGTAGTGAGCTGAGATTGCACCACTGCACCCCAGCCTGGGTGACAGAGCAAGGCTCTGTCTCCAAAAAAAAAAAAAGTAAGTAAGTCTCATTTTCTAGCTTCAGGCATTTCACGGGCAGAGGTATAATCCATTGACACTGGAAGAAATCAGAGTGTGAAAGGGAAAACCAAGTCTCCACCATTCATGTTGAGTTTGAGGTGGATGTAAATAGAACCTGGCTTGCAACTCTGGCCGGCTCCCACTATGAATGTCCATTACCGCACAGTCAAGCCCTGCATGCCACTCCAGCCCCATTCCTTCCTCTGACTTCAAGTCTCAGGGATGATGGTGCTGGCCCGCGACAGGGCCTCCAACCCCTCGCTGGCGGGCACTGACCTATCCCTGACTCAGTGCATCTCCACAGTGCCCATTTCCCCTCTGGCTCTGGTGTCCTTAATCTTGTCAATCTGATCTGTGTGAACTATGTATCTGTTCTATAAGCAGAATTAAAGCCATCTGGGAGTGAAATCGGACATAAATAAAGTAATGGGTGTACATGAAGCAAGGATACATGAAGCAAGCATAATTACCACATTCCAAGTGATTAATTCTTATACCTGAGATGACAAACATTATATTTTTTCTAGTAAGAACAATTTCGATTAGGGAAAACTTCATTTAATCAAAGGGAAATAGATGACATAATGAGGCAGCAGGGGTCCAATTGTATTTCATTAATCAACACAAGGGGAACATGAGGAAAATGAAATGTAAAACATACATGATACGTTCAGTTTAAGCAAATGGACCTAAATGTACCGTGGAGAAATGTATTTGTCTTGAAGGTAGGGGATCTGATGAGATAGTGATGAAGACAGTAATGGCAATGATGGCTACGATTTGCTGACCACTGATGTGTCTAACCCTGTTCCAATAGCTAAGGGCTTGAGCTGCATTGTCTCATTCATCCTCAAAACATCCCAAGAGGGCCACCATTAAAAAAGAATGAAATCATGTCTTTTGCAGAAACGCAGATGGAGCTGGGAGCCATTATTCCATGTAAACTAAAGAGAAAATCAAATACTGTATGCTCTCACTTTTAAGCAGGAGCTAACTAATGGGTACTCAAACATGAAAATAATAGACACTTGGGACTCCACAAGGGGAGAGGGTAGCAAGGGTTGACAAACTACTTATTGGGTAAAATGTTCACTATTTGGGTAATGGGCTCACTGGAAGCCCAATCTCCACCAGTATGCAATATACCTGTGCAAAAACATGCACAGGTACCCCCAAATCTAAAATAAATCTAGGCCGGATGCAGTGGCTCACACCTGTAATCCCAGCACTTTCAGAGGCTGAGGTGGGCAGATCATTTGTGCTCAGCAGTTTGAGACCAGCCTGGGCACCATAGGAAAACCCCATCTCTACTAAAAATATAAAAAAAAAAAACTAGCCAGATGTGGTGGTGCACACCTGTAATCCCAGCTGCTAGGGAGGCTGGGGGTGGGGGTGTGGGGTGTGGGGAGGAAATCACCTGAGTCTAGGTCAAGGCTGTAGTGACCTAAGATTGTGCCACTGTACTCCAACTTTGGCAACTGAGGTGAGACCATGTCTCAAAAAAAAACCAAAACAAACAAACAAACAAAAATAGCCCAAAAGGTACTATTATTAATTCCATTTGGCAGAGGGACCTCAAGTTCAGAAAGGTTACTTGCCAAATACCTAATTAAAATCAAATGTCACTTAACAGGGCTACATTTGGAGACATTAGGCAATTTCATTTTTGTGTGAACATCAGAGATGGCAGAGCCCGCTACACAGCAAAGCCCTATGACATGGCCTAATGCTCCTAGGCTACAAACCTACAGTGTGTTACTGTACTGAGTAATGCAGGTGTATCTAAACATAGCTAAACAGGAAAGGTACAGTAAAAAGATGCTACTACAAACTCAATGGACTCACTGTTACATAGATGGCTCGTTTACTGAAGCTTTGCCATTATGTGGTGCATGACTAGAATAGCAGAATCAATCAGTAGCAGAGCTAGGTCTCAAACTTAGGGTTCATATTTATTTTGTCACTTCCTCATTGTCTCAACTCCCTGTTCTCACTCTTCAGGTCAGAAAAATTCCAGGCTGGGCACAGTGGATCATGCCTATAATATCAGCATTTTGGGGGGCTGAGGCGGGTGGATCACCTGAGTTCAGGAATTTGAGACCAGCCTGGCCAACATGGTGAAACCCCATCTCTACAGAAAACACAAAAATTAGCTGGGTGTGGTGACACACACCTGTAATCCCAGCTATACTCGGAGGCTGAGGCACAAGAATCACTTGAACCTGGGAGATGAGGGTTGCAGTGAGCCAGTGATATGATTTACAGTTAACACCGATTCTTGTCTGCCTGAGACTCGGATCCCTCCTGCATTTGACCTCTGAGGGGTCTGTCTGAAGGGGCTGGAGACTGACTAGCTGATCAGTTATGCAGGTGTTTCAGGCTTACACTGCTGAATGAAAGAGTGAGTTCAGTGAGTTACCAAGCTTTTCTGCTTTTAATTTCTGAAACTCTCTTCAGTGCACTCGCTCTCATGTCCACTGACCTTTCTCTTACCTAGACTACTTTAAGTCTTAACTGCCTCTAGATACCCATCACTTTCATGTTTAAAATCATTAATGGCAGAAAAGTTTTCCACGATTTGCACCATACCTACTATTCCACCTTCATCTACCTCCTTTCTGTCATTTGCACCTTCACCCCCAGTTATGCCCAGATACAGAATTCCCCAGGCAGTCCTCTTCGAACCCTGAACCCTGCATGTACTATTCTCTCTTGTTCTTCCTGTTTGTTTGGTAAACTTACTGTTCTCAAGGTAAGTCTTTCTAGATTTGCAGATCCACCACACCCACAGTTATTCCCGACTCAGTGCTCCTAAGGAACTCTGTATTATTAAACTATTATAAATATTAACTTTGATATTACCTATTATATTGTACTGAAGCTGTTGACATACTTTTGTTCACAATGAGCAATTCCAGGGCAAGTATTTTTACTTACATACATACATATGTTCAACTGTGTGCATGTATGTACATATGTGGCTATGTATTTCAGGTGCTAACACAGCCTTGGAAAGCAGAAGACAACGATTAATATTTGCTGGGTAAATGGATAATACTAAATAAGATGAACATGGCATTTCTAAAAAAAATTTAATTGCTGAGAAGACAATACTGTTAAATCTATATGACTTACACAGAGCAACGAGATATATACAGAAAATGTGTCCATATAAAAGGAATTAAGAAAAATAAAATTATGGGCTGGGTGTAGTAGTTCACACTTGTAATGGCAGGACTTTGGGAGACAGTGGCAGGTAGATCACAATCACCTGAACTCAGGAGTTTGAGACCATCCTTGGCCAACATGGTGAAACCCCATCTCTACTAATAACACAAAAATTAGCCAGGCATGGTGGCTTAGGCCTGTAGTCCCAGCTACTCAGAAGGCTGAGGTAGGAAAATTGCTTGAACCCGGGAGGCAGAGGTTTCAGTGAGCTGAGATTATGCTACTGCATGCCAGCCTGGGTGACAAAATGGGACCCCATGGTAGAAGTTTTAAATATCCTACTAAGAACATATCAAATTAAATTTAGTAACTTTTTTTTTTTTTTTTTTGAGACAGAGTCTCATTGTCATCAGGCACCAGGCTGGAGTGCAGTGGCGTGATCTTGGCTCACTACAACCTCTGCCTCCCGGGTTCAAGCAATTCTCCTGCCTCAGCCTCCCGAGTGGCTGGGACTACAGGCGCACGCCACCACGTTGGCCAGGACAGTTTCAATCTCTTGACCTCGTGATCCAGCCTCAGCCTCCCAAAGTGCTGGGATTACAGGTGTGAGCCACTGCGCCCGGCCTAGTAAATGTTAATAAGTATAATAATATTAGAATAAAATCACTTACAAAAATTTAAATAATTTTAAAAAATGCATCATCTGATCTCTTCTTTATAAAACAGAGTAGAGGTGAATTTTGCTTTTCATCTGAAAGTCTCTTAACTAAGACTTAATAGCTTTTTTAAAATGAGGAAAATTTCTAAGATAATTTGGCTTTGAAAACATATATTTAAAATAAAATAAAGGACTAAATCTGATATTCTGCAGGTTTGCTTTGTTTTTCTGGTAAATAAGATTAACAATGTATTTTATACCATGTTTGCTGGAGTTTTGATCCAAAGATGTGTTCACAGAAATGCTGTCCACTGTAGTCCACTTCCTTAGTCTTGACTGTGGCTCTTTAATACTGTTCATATCCATATTTACATTCAAGTTTGAGTTCAAGCCTGAAAAATTAAAAAACAAAACATTATAAAATACAGCACATTTTCGTTCTAGTAGCACAACTATTTCCTAGAAAAAAAGGTAACGAATCTAATGTTTTCAAACCATATAACTGTTAATACTATAATTTAGTGATATGTAGAAAATATTTCTCCAAAAAATTTTGATGATTTTTCAATTCCTTGGTGAAACAACACGGAGAAAAGTTTTAAGGAAGCCAAATTTATAAGTTTACTTTGAATAAAATGCAATTGTTTAGCTACTGCCCAAGTGTACCATGCATGAAGATCTGTGGTCACTTTCAGTTGCTATCTTTTGCTTGTAAATTCGAAAGTAAAAATGTCCTGCACTAGCAATTACACCTAAGGAGGAGATGGCCATATCTTAAGGCACAATTCACTTGACCTTTCCTGATGAGGCACCTCAAACTTGGGTACTCTCTTGGAACAAGAATGGAAATTTCAACCTTAGATCAGTGGTTAGAAAACTATTAAGCTAGTTTTTCTTAAAAAGTAATCCAGGGACTATTAAAATTAGAATCACCTAAAAGCACTTGTTTAAAAATGAAGACTTTACAGTGGGAGCCACAATCTTCATTTAACAAGTTAAAACCCAGGAGGTTCTTACTCTAAAGTTCCAAATTAAACTGTTTTAAATTTTCTGATCTGTTGAGTCCATGTTAAGTCCAAAGTTTTCAAGTTTGATAACTTGAAAACTTTAACAATGTGAATTCTCTAATATCATGCCTATTTTGCAGAGGGCAACTAAATTTGCTACTCTTGGACCCATCAATCAGATCAGGAGCTAATAATTTTTTTCTGCAGAGGTTCAGCCGGTATATCAGGCTCTGTGGGCCAAATGGTTCCTGTGTCTCCATGCAACTCTGCTGGTGCAGCATGAAAGATGCCACAGACCTCAGGTTAAAGAAAATGTGGCTGTGTCCAACAAAACCTTACAAGAGCAGGCACTGGGCCAAATGTGGCCAACAGGCTATAGCCTGCTGCCCAATTTAGATAACTGTATCAGTGTCTGCATGGGCCAAGCAGACTTTCTTAATCAAGAAGTATCCCTCACTGAAAAGCTGGCCAGGGCAGGAAATCCTACACTTAGACCTTATATGGCCCAATTTATATGTCAAGTGTGTAGTCAAATAGGAAGAGCCACTTCCCTTCAGTGGTGCGACAGAAACTTCTCCCTGTACTTGGGTATCATTCTTTCACCACTAACTGTTGTCTCTGACATCACCTGACCACCACTAAATGGCTTCTACAGTATTTACCCTCAGTAGTAACTGACAAGGGAAGTGTTTCTGGAAATGCACAGAGATTACTAATAATCCTAAGGACTCAAAGTACAATTTATGTCCCAGGTGAGCCAAACCAGTTCAACCAAAGAGTGAGGCAGCAGCAGGGGCAACAGCATGCCCCAGGCTCTGCCCACAGCCCAGAACATGCCAGATAACTAAAGGTCTTCAAACACTCTGGCTGACAACCAGCAAAGCTGGTTTATAAGAAACTGCTGTTTGGGAAAAGACGGAAAGAAAAAGCAAAATGAACAGGGCATGAACAATCAAGGGTCAAAATATAATCAAGGGCAGAAGAAAAAAGAGACGTAGGAAAAAGAAAACATATAAATACAAAATCTCCATCCAGTGAATAAAAGCCTGGAGATAACAGAGAAAAAAAGGAGTGGGGTAGAGGTGGGGAGTTACATGCATAAGAAAGGCAATCTCCTTTCTTACCTCCATTTTCTTATTTATATGAGTAATCATTTACACATACTCAGACATAATTAAAACTTCAAGTTCTGAGAGCTAGCAAATGTGACTGTGACCATTACCAGCTATTTCACCAACAGAGACTGCTCAAAAATTCTCTGGTATGCTGTTTCTAATAAGAACATCCGCCTTCCCACCCTTAATAGCCTATGATTAAGACAGGTAGGCCTTAAAAAAGTGAAATGTTTCCTTTATTCTAATGCACTTCAAATGAGTATGGAGTTTTTGAAATAGTGTGATTTTCACGCCTATAATCCCAGCACTTTGGGAGGCCAAGGCGGGTGGATCACCTGAGGTCAGGAGCTCAAGATCAGTCTGGCCAACAGGGTGAAACCCCAATTCCACTAAAAATACAAAAATTATCTGGGCATGGTGGTGCACACCTGTAATCCCAGCTACTCAGGAGGCTGAGGCACGAGAATCACTTGAACCCGGGGGCAGAGGTTGCAGCCTGGGCAACAGAGCAAGACTTTGTCTCA
>NW_016107400.1:7295529-7322958 GCF_001604975.1 Cebus imitator | reverse complement strand
AAAAAAAAAAAAAAAAAAAAAAAAAAAAGACATACTGTGATTTTCCTGAATGGAGAGAGAAAACTTTCCTGAACATGGAGCGGGTTAAAACTAGGAGAGGGGATGATAACTGTCTGAGAAGGAACAGCTAAGAGATCAATGTAGCTTTCATGATGAAACAGAGCTGTAAAGGTAAGTGAGAAGGAGACATGCCTGTGATACCCAATGCTCAGGCCAAGGAGAAACCCACCTATAGGGAAGTTGCTGAAAGCATTTATTGGTGATGGCCCTTTTTGCAGCTCAGGTGTAGTGTGGGGCATGACATTGTCAAGGAAAGACTTCATGGCTGGCTGATGGAGTGGCTGCTGCTGAGATGGTGGAGTCTGCTGCTTCACCAACAGGTTTGGATCAAGTTGACGAGATTGTTGCATCATTTGCTGCTGCACACTAAGAGGTCGACCCTTAAAACAATGAAATGATTGGAAAAAATCATTTGGGGGAAAAAGTCTTTACAGAAAACTATATATTCCTCTTCATTTTTGAATTCACTTTCTTTTCAGCAGAAAGGTGAATAATCACTGTATAATGTTAACATAACTCATGGACAACCAGCAGACTTAATGAACAACATACTTGATTATATCTTAGTAAGATTGTTTTAAGAAAAACATTCTGAATCTCTTGTTAGAATGGAGATAAGCAGAGTTTATTAACACAAAGATTGCACAGCGAGTTGGAGGGCCGGCTCTACCTGCTGGTCTTGCTGCGGCCGGTTCCCAGAAGGCACGCTTCTCTGACTCTGCGCCCTTTGCTGCTGCGCTAACAATCGCTGGAGGAAAGACGGCAAGAAGGTTGTTACTATGACACCGTTACAAAGTCGTGTGCTCCCGAATGACGACAGTAGATGGACCTAAAGACAACTGGTGCGATCCCCAATGCCAACATATCTCGCCTTATCTAGTACAATTTCTTCCTTGGACTCTCTGGCTTCTAGTCACTGCTGAAATTCAGTCTTTAGTTCAATCTAACCTTTCACTTCAACAGAGAAACTCTTCCTGATCATCGACTTCCGCCAGCACCCCAGACCTGGCTGCGGCCTCCTCTCACAGCATCCTGCACTTCTTCAAAACATTCCTCACAGATTTTCACCGTCTGTCTTCCCCAACAGACTGTAAAGCTCCATGATGACGACTATGCAAGTTTTGTTTACTGCACTATGTCCTGAACAGAGCCTAGTGTTTGGCACACAGCAAATGCTCCATAAATGTGTATTAAGAAAGACTATGACTTTCCTTACCTGTAACTGGGAGATCTGAGAAAGCTGGTTTAGCTGGTTCAGCATGGCTACCTGTTGAGGGCCAAAGAGTGGATTCAGGCCACCGTTGTTTGGTGCATACTTCAGCAATGAAACTGGAACCTTAGGATCACAATGGTACGTTAATGATCTTGATAAAATAACTCACACTAGCTACTTGTACTGTGTGTTTTAAGTTGTCAATAGAGCAGTTAAATTTGTGGACTATTCACTGGGGGTTATAATCTTTGTCTCTGTCTCACTAACTGACCATTCACATATACTTCTTCGTGGGTTAAGTAAAAGATGACAGAGATGAATATTAAACCAGCCAATTTTACTTTGCTTTTGTCCTCCTCTCAAGATGTTTTACAGAAGAAAATGGTAAATTTTAGATTTAAATTATCCTTGACTTACCCTTCCTACAACCAAAGTAATAGTTAATTCAGAACTAGCTGAATCTCAAAGATGCCAATAAATATGATGATGCTTAGCTAGCCATTTCATTCAAATACAAAATCATGCAAGATCCTTTTTGCAGGTAAACAGAAGAATGTAAGGAAACCTTATTTACCTGAGGGGAGAGTAATGGAGGAGGCACTTGAGCACGGAGATTAGGCTGAGATGAACTAAGAGGTTGTGCTGGAGGCTGCTGCATGCCCCGGGGTTGTGCTGCTGTGTTTCCAACACCAAACATACTGGGATTGCCATTCTGTGAAAACAACGAGCAACAAATGACAGCGGGATTCCTTAGGGACAAACATCTCATTGCCACATTGTACTATGATTTAAACAATAGAACTACATGTAGAGAGATCTTATTACTAATACAAATCATTCAACTGAGAGCCTAAATTACACATCTGGACTTACCTGTCTAACAGAATTCAAGTTTTGCATACCCAGCCCTGCTATGGAGCCAAGGGCCTGGTTAGGTAGTGCACTATTTGAAGGGGGAAGCTTCATGCTTTGACTGGACATAAACTGCATGTTTTGGGATTCATCTGCTACAATGCCATCCTGATTGGACAGACAGAAAGATGTGCAACACCAGCCAAGCAAACAAGTGGAAGGGAGAAATCATTGCAGGAACAGAAGAGAAGTCACATGACATTCCAGCATCAACAGGAAACAGGTAGAAAACAGAAGAGATCAGATTAGTGTTAATTCTAGAGCACACAAAAAGAGCCAAACATATTTTATGGGATTAAGAAGAAAATATAAATGCAACCTCTATGCTAAATTGAGACATAAAAAGACAGTGAACTTCAAAATCCAGTAAAAGAATTTGGTATTGGATTGTAACACTTTATATTATATAAAATGTTTTAAAATATTAGTGTGAAAATTATGCTATTAAGTGTGCTGGTTTGTCAAGTCAGAGGTAAAAGTAAAAAATCTTACCTTATCAAAATAAGGATTGCGCTCCATGGAAGACTCTTTGGAAATCTGAGGCCGAGAACCAGGGCCTTTCCCGACCGTTCGATTGTAATCACCAATATTTAGGCTATGTTTATCTATCTCCATTCGTTTGTCTTGTAACATTCCTAATAAATGCAGGAGACTATGTTATCAAACAAGAAGACAACCCATTGGTTTCAGATAAATTTACAACAAGAGCAAAATACTTTCCAAACCGAAATGACTTCACCCAAGTCAAGGATATGTGAAAAATATACTTGCATTTCATAAATTTTATATTCCTCACAAGTGAAGTTACAATTAGGAGATACTGTTATTTTACTGAAACAAATAACTTGAAATAGACTAGTAAACAGAAGGTGGCTAGCTGATAACCTCACTTTATTGACTGATTGATTGAGACAGTCTCGCTGTCACTCAGGCTGGAGTGCAGTGGTGGTTTCCTGGATCACTGCAACCTCCGCCTCCCAGATTTCAAGCGATTCTCGTGCCTCAGCCTCCCGAGTAGCTGGGATTACAGATGTGTACCACCACACCCGACTAATTTTTGTATTATTAGCAGAGAAGCAGGTTTCTCTATGTTGGCCAGGCTGGTCTTGAACTCCTGACCTCAAATGATCTGGCGGCCTCGGTCTCCCAAAGTGCTAGGATTACAGGCATGAGCCATCGGGCCCAGCCTCATTTTAAAAAGACTCTTAGGACACATAAGACACTTTTAGTCATCTCTAATCTGCTGAGTTTTATAATACAGGTAAGTTTCCATTAACAAGTAACAAAAACAACAAAAACAATCAGCACACACTGTGATAATCTGCCATTTAATAAATGATTATGTCAGTCACCATCCTAAGTGCTTTTCTCTTTTTTTTTAGACAAGATCTTGTCGCCTAGGCTGAAGAGCAGTGGCGTGATCTCGGCTCACTGCAACCTCTGCTTCCCAGGTTCAAGCAATTCTCCTGCTTCAGCCTCCCGAGTAGCTTGGATTACAAGCACTTACCACATGCCCAGCTAATTTTTCTATTTTCAGGAGAGACAGGGTTTCACTATGTTGATCAGGCTGGTCTCCAACTCCTGACCTCAAGTAAGCTGTCCACTTTGGCCTCCTGAAGTGCTGGGATTACAGGCATGAGCCACTGTGCCCGGCCTCACTGTCACTGTTAACACAGGTTTTCATCTCCCTATTCCTCATTCTTGACGTTTTCTCTATCCTCAAATCTCAATATCATTTCTTTGCAATTGCTGTTCTTTGAGATGTCTGCTACCACCTTAATACTTACCTTTACTATTCTCATTCCAGGTAAGTGGAAGAGGAAAACATTTTAACAAAAGGAAAACAATTCTGAAAGTAGCTAAGAAGTGCTGTTCCAGACATAAATCTGGTATCTGAATAATCCACCTTTCACACTTAAGAGCCCTCTCTTGAATGTCAATAATCCTTACCACAGCTTCCTCCTCTGTTCTGTGTTAAGGTGTCACAATTCACTGATAACACCCAAGCTAGCCATCATGAACTCTTTTCCCCACTCTCTCCATCTAATCCTGTAACCAATTCCAACCAATTCTCCTGTCTCTCCTGTCTCTCTCTCCAAGCTGTTCCTTCTTGATAATTCACATTATTTTCGCCTATGCAAATAATATCTTTTGAAAGAATAGTAGTGGCCAGGCATGGTGGCTCACACCTGTAATCCCAGCACTTTGGGAGGCCAGGTCAGGAGTTTGAGACCATCCTGGCCAACATGGTGAAACCCCATCTCTACAAAAATACAAAAGATTAGCTGGGCATGGTGGTGGGCGCCTGTAATCCCAGCTACTCGGGAGGTGGAGGTTGCAGTGAGCCAAGATCATGGCACTGCACTCCAGCCGGGTGACAGTGAGACTCCATCTCAAAAAAAAAAAAAAAAAGGAAAAGAAAAGAAAAAAGAAAGAGTAGAGTAGCAGCATGTTACATCTTTTCCACAAACCACTGCCCAACACTTCTGCGTCCCTGCATCCCTTTAAAAAGAAACTGTCAAATGATGCAATCTCCCCTTAGTCCTCCAGTCCTCTAGTAGATCCATTACGAATCACTACCGCTAAGCCCCATTGTCAAATCCATTCCCTGAAAACCAGTTTTCTCTTTTCAAAACTCTGTACTCACTTGGCTTCTGAAAAATTATTCTACTCTAACTTGTCCCACTTCTGCTCCGGATCCCACCCTTAAATGTCATTATTCCTCAGGGCTGTCTTTGGTCCATTATCCTTCAGCTCTCTCGAGTCAAACTATTCCTATGGCTTACACTATCATCCACATGTAATTAATTACACTTCATATCTCAAGCCCCATCTATTCTGAGCACCACATCCAGATTTTTGACTGTTTACTGGACATCATGACAGGTGGTTTTCAGAGCACCTTCAAACTCAGTATCTTATCTATCAAGTCTGCTATTCCTATATTTCCTACCTCAAATAATGACCACTTATTGATTTATTGTTTCTCAGCTCCAAATTCACCCTTTTTGACTGCTCCATGAAAATCTATCTGCACCCTTTACATTTTTTTCCTTAGCCAGCTGATAATGAGGTTTTGTCAGAAGAGGGTGGTGGAGAGACAGGGCAAGAGGATGAGTGCTGCTTCCTGGGCCAGCATGTACATTTGGTAGGTATGGGCAGCCCTTGCAGCTTCTCCACTGCCTGGTGGGTCAACAGCACTCAGTGGCAGCTTCTCCCAGCATTCTCCTCCATTCCACACCAAACGGTTTTGTCACAGAGTGTCTCTGGTGAAATACCTCTCTATGAATGCCTTTTCCTAGCACCGCAGAGGGCAGACTTCCCACAAGTTCCACCAGCATGACATCGTAGCAACTTCTGTGCCATTCAGTGAGCCGTGGGGGAGGCAGAAACTTGTCCTAACAGGAAGCAGCTCACATTCTGGACGTGGGTTTTTCTTGCCTATAAAGCTTCTGCCATCCACAGCCTCACAGAATGCCTTCTCCACTGTCGTAGCACTCCTCACAGCCATCATGTCTTATCTAGGAGCTCATGTCACAGCACAGGATATACAGGACTGGTTCATGCCCATGGGATTAACCGATCTTACCACATATGCCACTGTCTGAAAGTAGCTAACCAAATTGACAGGCTTACTAAAGAATCAGTTAAAAAGCAGGTTGGGAGACAACATCCTAAAAGGGCTGGCATCTGCCTTAGGAGGATGTGGTATGTGTCTCCCCCATTACCAGAATTTGCAGGTCTCAGAATCAAAAGGTGAAAGTAGGAGTGGCTTCTCTCACAGTTATACCTAATGAGCCCCTTACAAAACACTTTCTGTTCGGACAACTGCTGATTTACACAACTTTGTCCTTGAGAGAGAAAATGCTTCCAACAAAAACCACAACAATGGTTCTGCTCTGCAAGATGAAGACTACCTGGACATTTTGTACTCCTTCTGATATGAACCAGCAGGCAAAAAAAAGGACTAGTCTACTGGCTGCGGTAACTGATGTGATTATAAAATGAAGGCAGTGAAAACTGTCTGGAACCCAGGGGATTTTCTGGGATGCTTCTTAGTACTTCCCATACCCAGTAGTGAAGGTCAATGAAAAATGACGGCAACCATAAGAAGCAGGACAACTGGGGGCTCAGATCCTTTGGGAATGAAGGTTTGGGTCACTTAACTCCACCAGCTAAAGAACCTAGAGCAGCTGAGGTTCAACCTGAAAGGAAGAGGCAGTGATGGGAGGAAAGCACAGACACCAATGATGGCTTGCGGCCAATTACAGAAATAACAATGGTAGTAGATTTGAATGTTTTCTATTGTTTGTCATATGGATGTGTTAATTTGCATATGCCAAGCATTTTCTTTCCTGTTTTTACGTTATTCACAAGTTATTAGATGGTAACTTTTATCATTGAGTCTTTAGGTAACAAACTGTGACTGAATTTCTGGGATGATTGTATAGCCCGTAAAAAATACAATGACCCTTGAGATGGTTCATCTCTTCAGTTTAGAGATGAATACCTCCTCATTTGCAAGAAAGAAAGCAGTATCTTGTTAAGCAGAAATACAGAGTTGCGTTGTCATTATACTGGACAAGTATGTGTAGAAAAGTACATAAGGAAGGGGAGTAGTGGTGATTACTGACTTACTTTCTCTAGCTCCAATTTTTCACCCTTTCTGATTGCTCTGTGAAAAAAATGGACTTGGGCCCTCTATAGATATTATTTCCTTTGCCATCTGGCACTGACATTTTGCAGGTACAGGATGTAGAAGGAAAGGTTTGGTTTCCTAGTTCTGGTCTGCTCTCTCCTGCAGCACAGGTAGCTTTGCCAGCACCAGGCTCCTGCAATGCTCACTTCACCGGTGGCTGGCAGTATCTACCGGCATCCCCTCTGGCAGCTTCGTAGTATAAGACACCTCTCCTGTGCTCTGCTTTCACTGGTATCTTAAGAGGGTGGATTTCCTGGAATCCTACTGGCATGGCAACATGGTGAGACGAAGGGGGCTCTTCCTTGAGCATGCTATGTCAGTCCTCACTGAGTGACTTCCCCTTGTATCTGCTAATGCTACTCCAATTCCTTGTTAAAGCCTTGTATATTACAATTTTCCTGTTCAAATTACTGTGTAGTTTCTCTCTCCTGACTAGACTCCAATGAACTCAATAGCATTGGCATCTACTAAACAGTCCATGAAGTTTTCATCAAACTCTCTTCCTCACCTGCCTAACAAATTGGTTCAAACTGGTTATCAACTTCTGTTGATTCCAAATCCTATGTCTCCATGAATTAGATTATTTGCATCTGCTATCTTGGTTTGGAGCTTTGAAAATAATTACTGGCTACTGAAACAAGTATCCACCTGGTTTTTCTATCTTTAGTAACTTCTGGTCTATCTCCTGCTACAATGTTTTCTATTCTAAGATACTGTCAATCTATAACCAAGATGATTTTTCTAAAACATAAATCCAAACCATGCCATTCCCCTGCTTCAGTTTAATCTCATATTTTAAGAATAAAGTTCAAATTCCCAAGCTCCTCATGACTTAGCACCTACTCATTTTCTAGCATCTTCATCCAAGTGATCTTTCATCACCACCACCACCCCCACAACCCCCACCAATTTTCTTTTTCTTGTCCATTCTATGGAACTACTTGCCATTTCTCTAGCGTAGTTTAAGAGTCTGTCATATATCTAGGCCCTTCTATATGCTGTTCCCTAATCAAGAAGACTATACCCTCCAATCTGAATAACTCCCTTTTGGCAGGACTATCTGTAAGGTAATCTGACTAACATCATCAATGATCTGTTCAGTGGTCTGCACTTCCAAGGCACATGCACTAATTTAACCAGAGCATGTGTATGTATATTGGACAGCACAGTCTCCCCTTGTCCTGGTCTATATCAGGGTTCTTTCAGTAGAATCATGTTGTGGATGTGCTTGTCCCTCAATGAGGAATAGAAACAAATTTAATTTTCTCTTACCTCCAGAAAGGTCCATCTTATTGCTTTGTACATTTTCCTCTGGTGAGTCTCTCTGAAGAAAGAAAATGCAGCATGTTAGCAGACCTTAATTTATCAATGTAAACAATAAAAAAAATGAAGAATTTTACTTTATTTCATTGTCTGTGAAATTCAAGTGAATCATAAAGCTTCATTTTTCATTGTCTAATGTAATTTTTAAAATTTTTTAACATAAGACATGAGACCAAAGTTTTTAGCTGAAGCCATAAAAATAAAGGTTTGGAGGTCAATTTTACCCTAACATCAAGCACATTCCTAAGGACTCGAAGACAAAAAATAATTCTTAAAAAAAGAGTGAAATCAAGATAAATTATAGACCACCATTAGAGGAGGAAGGAGCTGCTAAGAAAACACACTTACCGAAAAACTGATATTTGAAAACTGTTTAACAAATGGATTTATCCACGCTTCTTCTTGTTTGTTTCCACCTTTCATCATTCCCTTTGTAAAATAAAAGAGTAGAAAAGATGCCATGGCCATCTCTGTTTAACTGGGTATAGTGACGGATTAATAAAACTTAAGACAATCCCCAATTCTCATTTTTAGCCAATAATTCCTCCTCCAATCAACTCTTATCAGAGTTGTTAATGATTAAAAATCAACTTATTTGATTTTCAACTTCCTTTGCTCCAGTCCTCTGGTATAGCTGTAATGTACAGAGAAATCTCTAAAGGCAAGCAGTCAGAAGGAAAAGACAGAAGCAAAAGGCCTCGATGACCCACAAATATGAAAACAGGGCCTCTGAGTAATGGAGAAGATTAGTTATAATTTAGATTTTTGGAATTTTCACTCCAAACCAAAGTAAAAAAAATAGTGACTCAGGTTAGTCCAAAGAAGCCAATTTAACCCATAATTTAATTATGCTATATGCATTCTACTGAAAAAACACCATGAGTTTCCCACATGAAAAAGTAGTTTAAAAATTCAATTTGTGTTGCCAAGAACACATGTCCAGCAGGTTGAACCTGGGATTCCTCCTGCTTAGGGCTGGCTCTCTGCAGCTGGTTGGGGTACGGGTGGTATGGAAACTCCATTGAGTTGAGAGGATGAAAGATCTGTAATTAGCAGTCTAGTAGACAAGGAGGCTGGAAGCCAGAGAGACCTAGGTCTCTCATTTATGTGAGGATCACAGTCTGTTGCCTTCATTACCCTTTCCCATTGCTACTGTCCATTCCTTCTGACTGTGGAACAGAACAAAGCTTCACAACTTCCCCCCAAATGCAGGTTTCTGAAGCAAGCGCCTAACTCCCTCCGCAGATTCTGAAGTTGGCTTTGATCCCTTTTCCGCTTTTACCCCATCCATCCCCATACCTAACTAGCTGCCAAGTTCTTCTGTCCCTTCTATTCTGAAATGTCTCTCAAATTAGTCACTTCCACTATATACCTATTCTCATTTCCCAACTCAAGCCCTCCTTTCTAGCTTGAATTAATGCAGATGCTCCCTGAGATCCCTAACTGTGCCTCTCCTCTACGTCAATTTATATTTCATACTATCACTGATTAGCTTTCTTTTACAAATTAATAATTTTAAAACCCCACTGATACTGTTTTCTATTCAATTTCATTGGTTCCATAGTTTACACAAAATAAAGTTAAAACTCCTTGGCATACTATTGAAGACACTACAATCTGCCTTAACTACAGAGTCAGATCTCTTGTCACTTCTTCCTAGAAATTCTACATTTTAGTTATGTTGGGCTATCTTCCTTAACACATCCCACCCCAAGAATCTTGCAAATTCAAGCTGACATTCTTAGGAAGCTCTCCTAATGCCCCATACTAGACTATGAGCTCCCGAAAGGTGAAGCTCATATCTCAGTGTATTTGAATCCCCAGCACCAAGCACAGTACCTGGCACACAGCAGAGGCTAAATAAATGTTTGCAGTTGCTTTCTAAAGATTTTTACTAGTAGAAACAAAGGAGAAAGAGTAAAAAGGCTACACACCCTTTCCCTTCTCCTTTTTTTGCCACTCAGACCCTGTAAGGAAAGACAAAGTCACAAAACAGCATGGTCCAGTGGGAGGAACACAGGGTTTGGAATTGGAAGACCTAAACTTAAGTCCTTACTCTGTCATTTACTAATTATTGCAACTTTGGGCCAGTCATCACCTTTTCCAGTCTCAAATTCCTCATCAGTGTCCTATCTTAGAAGGTTATGAGGATCAAATGATTTATGTAAAACATGTAAAAGCACTTCATAAGCTATATGGCAAGGCAATAGGCAAATTCAGCCAAATGAAAAGTTTTAAAAATGAAAATGGTAGGTCCTAGACTTAGAATCCCAGGATTAAAAGGGAGGAACCTTAGCAGTTAGCTAGTCCAGCTATCCACTGGTATTTGACTTCTAAGGTCCCTCAAAAGGTAATCATTCTCAAGTATGGTGGGTTAGGATGTTATGTTAGAACCACTTGGGGGACTGGGCACGTATTTTGAAAACGGTCCCCAGGAGGATCTGATGCCAGCCGCCAGTGCCACCTCTTAAGAACCAGTGCTCTAAATCAGTGGTTCCTAAACCTGGCTCTGCATCACAGACATCTGGGCAGTTTCTTTAGGATAAGAAACTTGGTCCAATTTCCAAAACTTCAGTAGACCTGAGGTATAGGAACTTGCATTTGTAGCAAATGCTACGGGATTCTGACATAAAGTCAGCTTTAGGAATATGATTTGTCCACAAATAAAAGCAAAATCGGGCTGAGTGTGGTGGCTCACACCTGTAATCCCAGCACTTTGGAGGCTGAGGTGGGTGGGTAACGAGGTCAAGGGATGGAGACCATCCTGGCCAATAGGGTGAAACCCCATCTCTACTAAAAATATGAAAATTAGCTTGGCGTGGTGGCATGCGCCTGCAGTCGCAGCTACTCGGGAGGCTGAGGCAGGAGAATCACTTGAACCCAGTAGGCAGAGGTTGCAGTGATCCAAGATTGCACCACTGTTCTCCAGCCTGGGTGACAAGAGACTCTGTCTCAAAAAAAAAAAAAAAGGCAAAATCAAGCTCAGATCATTCCTTGGGATTTTTGTCACAGGACCTTTTGGGATGAGATAGGGACAAAGATGACAGGTGAATAAGGAGGATGGTGATTCTGGGTAAAGGGGTGGCAGGGAAACTCCAGGTGTGGGGGTGAAATGGGAGATGAACTGGCAGTGGGATGGAAAGAGTCAACATGGAGATTTGCCCTTCTCTTCATCCTCACCACTGCAGGCACCACCCTAGGATGAGGGGTTGTCCCAGGCAGCACTGGTAGAGGGGGAGGAGGAGAGAAATCCCAAGCTGTAGCAGTGGGGAGAAAGGAAGTTCCTGTGGTCTTGTTTCTCTAGCTGGCTGCCCATACAGGTGGCTATACCTAAGGTGGAGGCTGCCTGGACTGTACTCACTGCCAGAAATGGGCAGGCAAAAAGTTAATTTTCTGTGGGTAAACTACCTTTGGAATTTAAAGTTTCAAGGGCTTTGCCCTTGAAATGTTTACCTTTGATGACATTTTCTTTGTATATGGTGGCCAATTTAAAGATGAGTTAAGCTCTTGAGATGAATTACTATTCCACATTCCAATCTCTACATCCTCTTCCTCTTCCCAGCCAGTGGGGCGATTTCCAGGCAATGGCATATCATCACCACACCAGCCATCTTGCATAGATTTTGGCCCTGATTGTGGATTTGTGATACAAAGAGAAACATACTTTAATAACAGAATTCTTTCTAGAGAAGAAGCATATATTAAAAATTGGGTAGAGAACCTAAGAAAACACACACACACGCACAATTATTTCCCTTCCTGCATCTACAGAGAAGAAATGTATGTTTTATACTGAGCTAAAAGTTCCATGAAAAAGAATTTATTCTTAAAAATTTAATAAAACTCCTCCATGCCTTTACAAATCATGGTTCTTGAATAATGGTGGCACTCTCATTTGTATCCACTTAATAATCTGCATAGTGACGCACAAGACAAAGAAAATGAATGAAATTTGAAAGAATCAATTTTTGTATATATTTCAAAAAGAAAGGCCAAAGAGTATTCAAAGTCATAAGCAGAAAGCATCTTATCTTCACACATGGCCCCTGGGATTCCTATGGGGTATCTTGTACACAACCTATGTGATAATGACAATGTTAATTTGAATCTTGGGTCCTTTCTGAACTATGCTAATTACCTGTAACTTTCAGGGAATCATCTGACAGTTTGAATACGTGTTCTCATAGGTATACTATTTAGCCTCTCAGGCTGGATGACATGAAAGTTGCTAGTAAACTCTTTCTAGATAACCTAATTTGGTAAAATATACTTTAAAGTATATGCAAATTAATAGTTACAGTTCTAAGAAATATGAGAAAAGAGGAAAATTCAAAAGAGAATAAACCATGTTACAAAACCAAAGAGCAAAATACTGAACCATTATCTATCATGTCATATTACATGAATATATTATAAATAACATAGAAACCTTATCTAATTATTTAATTATAGTCAGTGAGTGATCACCACTGCTACACAACAACTACCAGGCATTGTCAGTAACTTACCAGATTTGCTTAACGCTTGTGGACCAACAGAGCTGGAGCCCCACGTGGATGTGCTGGATGCCGCAGCAATAGGTTCCCCCCAGCTGGGACCACTGTCTATGGGCTTACCCCATGCTGAAGTACCATTATCCACAGTTGTGGCTGGAGTAGAAGGCTCCCCCCAGGGCTCACCCCAGCCTTTAGAAAGTGTGGGAAAAGAAGTCATCAGCATAGAAGGTAAGGAGGTGCAGTGGAATAAGGGACAATAAAGAATATTTAGGCACCAAGGATGAAGAACCTCATGTTTAGGTACTGAATAATGATACTGTGATAGGCAAAAAGATGGCATCTGTTTTATGTTAAAAAAAAAAAAAGACAAACTATTTCTCATTAATATAACTATAAGGTGAGAAGTTTTTAAACTTCTTTCATAATTACCCTCTAGGCCTATAGCTGATTATGGGAAACCACTCTCCTTTGAGCATGAATTTAATTCCTGGAAAAGTCAAGTCTTTCTGAATGAAATTTTGTGAATTGGAGCAGGTGATGAGCTATACCAGCTGGGTGCAGTGGCTCACGCCTGTTATCCCAGCACTCTGGGAAGCTGAGGAGCAGATTACCTGAGGTCAGTAGTTTGAGACCAGCCTGACCAACATAGCAAAACCTGGTCTCTACTAAAAATACAAAAATTAGCCAGGTGTGGTGGCGCACGCACACCTGTAGTCCCAGATACTTGGGAGGCTGAGGGGATAATTGCTTGAACCCAGGAGGTGGAAGCTGCACTAAGCTGAGATTGCGCCATTGCACTCCAGCCTGGGTAATGGATCAAGACTCCATCTCCAGAAAAAAAAAAGTTGTGTACATGCGCACCCTTTTCACACCACATACAATGGGAAAACAATTAACTACCCAGCTAACAATAATGAGTCACCTACTTTTTACACATGCTGAACAATGCTTATTTTAAAATTTGAAGTATTAGGCTGAGGTTGTCCAAAGGAAAAAAAAGAAAAAAAAAAAAATCAAAGCCAACATGCTTCATCTTAGCTACATACTTCTTCCTTTTAAGAATCAAGCCTAAATTAATACAACAAACTATACTTAGACTAAAAAAAAAAATTAAGTGCTAAAAAGTTAGCTCACGAAAGCACTCCTTATCTACTTCCAATGAGACTACTAAGACAATGTAGCCAATCACACTTAATGAAAATGTTGCCAGGATAATTTTCAGAGACAGAAATTAGTTCATTATAAGAGAGGAAAGTAAGAATATACTAAATACACAAACGTACATACTGTATCTAAATAGACTTGAATTTCTCCCCTACTTAAAAAAAAAAAAAAACCTTCTAAAGCCAAATATAGTACCTAAAGTTTAGAGAGTACTGTATTTATGAGATACTTGTTTTATTTCTGGAGAAATTTTAGTCGAATAATAAAATCAGAAGTTAAGGCCTAACTCAAAACAACTTAGAGAAGTGTACAGCATTCCCACTTGACTGCCCTTGTCCAATTTGCCTTCTGTTGCATTTCTAATAGAGAATGAAGTATGCAGGACTCAAACACTGCCAAAAAGTGGAGCTCTGTTCTCTGGTGGTAAACATCACCCCTACAATTTTCTTCAAGTTGCTTCTGGATTACACTCAACAGCCTTTGTATGCATATCCAAGCACTTTGTTACACACATCTTATAATAACAGTAAGTTAAAACATGGCTTGATTCCATAAAATAGAAACTTACCAGAGCCACTGCTTGCCTCTTTGTTTGAGATGGCACTTGCAGGCGGTAGCAGCTGATGTACCTGTGCTTGCTGGTCTGAACGGCTGTTGCCATTTGGGACATTTTTGTTCCACATGTTCACATTTTTGTAGTTGTATTTGCTTGGATCTCCCCAAGCTGAAGTTCCATCATCAATCTCCATTTTGCGACGTATAGATTCTGGGGATGGTTCCTCCCAGCCTGTGGGTTCTTCTTCTTTTGTTGGGGCTGGTATAGGTCCCCCCAGCCAGCCTGTACCAGGAGGTTTGCCTGTAGCTGGTGGGATTCCCCAAGATCCAACAACGTCTTGTTGCTTGTTCCAGTCTGGAGAGCTGACTGGCTTTGACGAATCTCCCCAACCTAGAGACTGATTAGACTTTGGAGGGTCTCCCCATCCCTGGGAAGGAGTAGGTTTAGAAGATTCATCCCATCCTGAAGAATTATTTGGATTTATGTTATTTCCCCAAGTAAAAGAACTAGTTTTACCAAGTTCGTTCCAACCAGAAACGGACCTGTCGCTGTCACTACCTCCTGAGCTGGATTTCTTATTGGCCTCACCCCAATGGTTACTTCTTGAAGTTTCTCCCCAGTTATCACTGGCAGAAACAGACCACCCTTGGCTTGATTTCTGTCCATCACCCCATCCCTGTTTGTTCTTTTGCGAATCATTCCATGCAGCCTTCTCCTCTTTGCAATTCCCCCACTGATTGCTCTTGACCATTCCTGTAGCAGCAGAATCATCTTCCCACCCCCCCTGGCAGTTTGAGCCTTTGGAATCTCCCCACCTCAGAGCAGGTTTGGGATCGCCCCACCCCGATACAGATGAGGTATCATTACTATTAGGGCTAGTCTTATCTATACATGCCCCTGAGTTAAAAGTCTGTGTTGCAGAGCTTCCCCAGGCCTCTGTCCCATTGTCAGTCTTTCGTTCCCCTCTAGGTGATGTTTCTGTATCCCAGGCAGTATTCTGCTTAATAGGAGTCTGTCCCCAACCAGAGTTGGACAGGACACGTGGATCTAAGTCAGTTCTGTTTACAATGCTTTGGAGTAATGTGTGCTGATCAATTTTTCTTCTGTCTCTATTCTGACTTTCCCCAGTTCCTTTCTCCTCAAGGCGTCCAGTGCTTTCTGTACTACCATCGCTCTCCACTGTACCTCCTGTTTTGGCCCACACACTGCTTTGCTCATTTGTCTGAGATGTGGCAGAACCCTGATCCTCTTCCTCAGTAGATTTCCATCCATTTGTAAACTTCTTACCATTGCCATTTGCACTGTCATTGGAATGCTGATTGCTAGGCAGTTTGTTCCATTCAACGCTGGGCAAATTAGTGCCAGTGTTTTGTGCAGGGGTTCCCCATCCTCTTCGACTTCCTCCAGAATTTGCGCCATTTCCACTTCCCCATGACGTACTCTGTGAGTTTGCTGCACCAGATTCCCACACGCCACCTCCTTTATTTGTGTTAACTTGAAAGTTAGTGCCCATAGGCCCATTTACGCCAGGCTGCATTAGAGTTGCATTCACAGTGTCACCATTAGCTTGGCCATTAGGGCCTGAACATTTGTCTCCAGAGTAATTAGAACCATACGCACCCCATGTAGTACCATAAGAGCCTCCACTTTTTGACTCTCCATTGCTAAGGTGAGAAAGGGAAGTGCCATTCATACCTGATGGAGCCTGCATCTGAGGATGATTCATTGTGCTCACACGCCAGGCCCCTGTATTACTACTGGGCAGCTCATTATTCTGCACTGAACCGGAGTTTGGTAAACTAGAGGTCATAAAGTTAGTAGTGTTATTTGGTCCAGTCATTTCAGTGGTAATATTTTGAGGTTGACCACTGAATGAAACCTTCTGTGTACCACTTACTTCAGATTCACAAGTTTCCTGAAGGCTTCCCCAGGTACCATGGGTAGAACCACCACTCACTTTAGAGTTAATACTCTGATTGTTAGGCATCTGGCCTATAGAACTGCACTGAATATTGATACCAGAACTACCACTCCCTACAGGCCCTTTTAGGGCAAGTCCATTGTTCTCTAATACTGGCCAGGCACCATGGTTGCTAGCTGAATTCAAAGTGCTTGGATTTAACCCTCCATTTGATGAAGAACTTACAGTGCCCCAAGCATTCATTCTATTGTTGCTACTTTCAGATTTGCTTTCAGGAGCATCCACAGAGACCTGACATGTGCTTATTATGGCTCCATGGGAAAAACCCCATGGCCCAGTACTACTTCCATGGCCCACATTATTGCTGCTGCTACCAACTACAAACTTGTTTTGGGAACCAAGTCCAGTGCTATTCCGAAGGCCATCTTTTTCACCACCTGTGTTCCCTGAAGCCATGATAGTGATGTTTCTCTCTGATTCAGAACTGGAGGCAGAATCAGCATCCATACATTCTGAAGCCAACTCCGGATCACTGCCAGGGACTGAGGGCCATGCTTCTTTTTCAGACAAGTCACTTACAACAGCATTCTTACAGTTTGTGCTAGAATCACATGTAGAAGACACAAGTCCCCGCTGGGAATTTTCATAATGGGATCCTGAAGTACTGTGGTTTATATCTAGGATAAAGGAGAAGTACAACTATTTATAAAGTGTTAGGCCAATGACATTAAATCAAACTTAAGAAAAATGACAAATACATTATAAATATATGTGGCTCCTCAAATTTAACAAGCTATGATCCTTGGCAGAATGGTTACAAGGGCACTGCTTATCTTACAGCCACCAACTTTCCATGTTCAACTGATATTATCCTAAGATCCTAGAGGACATAGCAGCCCCTTGATAAATACTTGCTGAATGAACACACTGTTAACAGATTGGTAAATAAAAGAATTCCGGAGTCAAGAAGGTCTAGGAGGCAGTGACACATAGGATAATGGAGCAACCCAGGCACAGAAGTTTGACATAGGAAGATGGGTAAGGAGAAGTGAATAGCCCAAATTTGATGAAATGTATTAGATATCTTTTCCACCCTCCGTTTTCAAGTATAGCTTTTCTACAACTGTTTTGGGTATTGCAACAAGTTTATAAAAATTTGTAAGAATGGTAAGATAAGAATCGGAAAGGTTTTTTCCATCACATTCCATTTCATTAGTGTCCATATTCAACTGGAAACATTACACCCAAGTCACAGTTCAATTTCAGTTTTCAGTTCAACTTCCTCTCATAAAATTTTCTTAATTTACCTTCATAACCACATTTATATAAAAGATAACAGAAAAGTAATTATTTATTATGTTGAAGATCACAGAATTATTATGGTCTCAAAGAATCAACTGCTGACACTGGAGATTAATGACAAGTCATACAATCTTATAATCTTGGACTTCCTGCTATGTATTATCTGGTTATTTTACCACAGGTAGGACGCTGCTTCTGATAGTTCCCCAGATACTTAATTCCCACTTGGTTTAAGGATCTGGTAGGCAGAAATTCCTCAGGGGCATTCACCTGCATAAGCCATGTGCATTTAGACTGTCTTGAAGGGGTTGCTTATATTGCAGTTTTCTACTAGAGTACCAATCAGAATCACATATAGTGCTTTTAAATACACATATTCAAGGCAATGTCCCAGACCTAATAAGCCAACCTTCAAGGGGTTGTAGGCCTAGGAGATAAATAAAAGTCACTATTAAGGTGATCTGCTAAAATGGAAAATCAGATTCAATTTGCATCATTTTCTCTCAAAGCATAAACATTAAGAAGCAACAGATGATGAGCTGGAAAGAGTATCTGGAAAAGTGACTGGAGAGAAACCGGAAATGATATAAATTCACCAAATAATATACTTTAAAGTTCCACAGGTGATTCTAACCTTCACCCCCTGTTTAAGAATCATTTCTTTAATGATTCCTAAAGCTGCCAAAGAAAATCTGCCATCTTTCAGTGCACTTGAGAATTTCTCATGAAATAAAGCGTAACAATAAGTCAGTCTCACTGGTTATAAGCAAATCAACACACTAACACCTGCACCAGCACCATCAACAAATGTTTGGCATTCAGTACTATGTCTGACAGCTTTATGAGCACTTTTATCACTGAATCTTGAGAGCCATACTAGAGTGCAGGTATTAACTTCACTTGCAGATGACAAAACTGAGGTTCACAGGTTAATTTATGAAAAACTAAATGAGAAAGGCAGAATTCATCAGAATCCTTCATAAAGCAAGGTACCTAACAATGTGAATAGGACTCTAGAGACACCACGATTCAAGTCTGGACTCTACAAGCAAATCGCAAAACTGGAATACAAACAGTACCTCTTAAGCTGGTTCTTTTGTTAATTGTACCATTACATGCAAAGCATTAAGCTCAGTGCTGGCTGCAAATACATGCCTCTTAGGGTCAATTTAATGTAGTGATTAACAGCACAGATTCGGTAGCCAGAACACTTGGGTTTAAGAGAGACTCTACCATTTACTAGCTGTGTGACCACAGCAAGATCCTCCATCTCTGTGCCTAGTTTCCTCATCTCTAAAGTAGAAATGGTAACAGTCCCAATCTCATACAACGGTAGTGTGCATTAAATGATTATTAAAAGTACTTTGAACTACATCTGATCCATATTGGGTGCTTAATAAATGAGGGCCATCATTATCATTGATAAATGCATGCTAATAATTATCATCTTTTAGTCCTATCTCCAAAGTATGTTTTTCATTCCACCATGTTTCCCTTATGAAGAACAAAATGGGAAATCACGTAACAACTTCCTTGCTTAAAATTTCCACTTAGATATCTGAAGCAAAATCTTCATATTCTGGATTTACACTCCAACAGAGTGTAAATTCCTCTCCTCCCAAACAGGGTAAAAACTGCTTCTTTACAAGTTTTCCTCGTCTCAGTAAGTTTCCTAAAACCTAAAATGCATCTTTTATTCCTCCCTATGCACAGCAAATGCAAAACATCATTAAGTCCAAAATCCATACACCTTTTTTCCAAGTCTAAGACAATCCAGCCATCAGTCACTGTCTTTTCCTGGACTACTGCAAATATATTTCTACTGCCACTATTTGCATGTGTGTCGGGGGGAGGGGGAGGTTTTCATTAAGGCAGGAGTAAGAAAACAAGATTGGGCATCTAAAACTACCTAAATGGAAAATAAAGAAATGATTCCAGAATTTAAGAGTGAAACACCAGAAACATTCCAATAATGACAAAAAAAGATAAAAATATTTGTTATCAATACTACGATTCAGCCCGGTGTTCGAAGTGCTAACTGATTAAATATGACTCAAAAAAAGAGAGGTAAAGATAACAGAATAGAGGCAAAAAAGATCAACATGAAAAAACAATTTCCTTTCTATATGCCAGAAATAATCCAAGAGAAAATGTTGATAGGAAAAGTTCTTAATCATTAAGAGCCATAAAATAATTTGGGATAAAGCTAGCAAAAATACTTAAAGAACTGAATGATATTTTATTGCAGGCCATAGAAGACACCTGCAAGTAAAAAACCTTGTTCTGGATATGAAAATGTCACAACGCTCTACGTTTAACTCAATTATAAGAAACTGTTAACAAGAGTCTATAAAATGATTACAAGTGATTTAAAAATTCTTTAAAGCAAATGGGGGAGTAACCCTCTAAAAAAATCTCATAAAGAAGAGGTTGTGAAGAAGGGAATCTGCAATATCAGGAAATAGTTGAACAGCAATGTACTGCCAGAGTGTATAAGCACTTTGACTGAACAGAAAAAGTAACCCCCAAACAGATCCAAGTATGTATCAAATATCCTATTTCATAGATTAGCTTTTTAAATCAGTAGGGAATATTCAGTACTTGAAAACTTTTTAAAATGAGATAATATATAACAAATAATCCTAAATGATTAAAATATTAAAAGTCAAAGATGAAACCATGAAGCTATCAGTGATTTTTTTAATACATAAAAGAAGCCGTAAGTGGCAGATTTCACTTGTTAATATTAGAATACATCAAAAGCAAAGCAAAAAAGCAAATGTCTGAATATATTCTACAAATGAGTTCCATCATCTTTCATATTAGTGGAAAATGTTCTCAGATCCTGGTTATGACCCGGTTTGGTGGTTAAGTTTGTCTTTTAAAATATTATTAGCTAAAATCCCATTTCTAATCTGGAACCACTTGATCCAAGCCTAAATTAAAGATTACCTTAAAAACTGGGTTACCAGCTTTCTTCATCCCTGGCTGTCTGAGGATAGGCCGCCATCATGAAGGACACAGTAACTATCCACACTAGAAAGTTCCTGACCAACCGACTACTTCACAGGAAACAAATGGTCATTGATGTCCTTCACCCCCGGAAGGCAACAGTGCCTAAGACAGAAATTCAGAAAAAAACTAGCCAAAATGTATAAGACCACACCGGATGTCATCTTCATATTTGGATTGAGAACTCATTTTGGTGATGGCAAGACAACTGGCTTTGGCATGATTTATGATTCCCTGGATTACGCAAAGAAAAATGAACCCAAACACAGACTTGCAAGACATGGCCTGTATGAGAAGAAAAAGACCTCAAGAAAGCAACGAAAGGAACCCAAGAACAGAATGAAGGAAGTCAGGGGGACTACAAAGGCCAATGTTGGCACTGGCAAAAAGTGAGCTGGAGATTGGATCACAGCCGAAGGGGTAAAGGTGCTGCAATGATATTATCTGTGCCACTGTGGATTTTTCACGAGAAGCCTAATAAACCAAAAACTTTCCAAAAAAAAAAAAAAAATTGGGTTACCAAGGGTTATAAAGAAGTACGTTGTAGTTGAGGAAAAAAAATTGGTTTGGTATTCTAGCTCATGCCTGTAATCCTAGCACTTTGGGAGGCCGAGGTGGGTATTGCTTGGGTCCAGGAATGAGATCATCCTGGGCAACCTAGCAACACCCCATCTCTATGAAAAATAAAAAAATCAGCTGGGCGTGGTGGCATATACCTGGGGTCCCAGCTTCTCGAGAGGCTGAGGCAGAAGGACTGCTTGAGCCCGGGAGGCTGAAGCTGTAGTGAGCTGTGACTGCACCACTGCATTCAGCCTGGGCAACAGAACAAGACCCTGTTTCAAAAATGAATAAACAAATAAAAATAAATAAAAGGTGTTGGCTGGGCACAGTGGCTCACTCCTGTAATCTCAGCACTTTGGGAGACCGAGGCAGGTGGATAATCTGAGGTCAAGGGTTCAGGAGCATGGCCAACAGGGTGAAACCCTGCGTCTACTAAACATACAAATATTAGCTGGGCATGGTGGTGGGTGCCTGTAATCCCAGCTACTTAGGAGGCTGAGGCAGAAGAGCTGCTTGAACCCGGGAGACGGAGCTTGCAGTGAGCCGAGATGGCACCACTGCACACCAGCCTGGGGGATAAGAGAGAAACTCCATCTCAAAACAACAACAACAACAAGAGCAAAATGTGTTGCAGGGTATGGGAACAGACATTATTATAACCGAACAAGTGAAAAGAATAGGACTCTTCAGGAATCCTAAAAATATGTTTCAGAGATAGGGATTATTTCAGATTTGGAGTAAGTCAAATAATTTGTTTCCCTTATAGATACACAAGACTCACTGTTGTAAATGATCTGGAAGATAAACATGTAGGAACATCATTATCACTCAGCTTTTCCAGGAAATAATAAATAGTAAATCTCTGTGCTACTGGGAAGAAAGGAGGCGGCTGAGCTTTAATGAGCATAATGCAAAATGTTTATACGCTGTAATGCTGTGGGCAAACTTTGATTTGGAAGGTTGCGCATTCCTTAGAAACAATTGAAATCCAAAGTATCATTAACATCCTACTTTCATACAAAATGGCCATAGGAGAAGTGTGGTCACCTCTAGTACCATACCAAAAAAAAAAAAAAAAAGTACATAACAGAACATCTATTCAAAAAAGACCAAAGGGGTTATGTGGGGGTTGAACAAAGACTGGTGACAATCCAAGTGACACAAAAAAACAGCAATGGCTGAGCACAGTGGCTCATGCCTGTAATGCCAGCACTTTGGGAGGCAGAGGTGGGCAGATCACCTGAGGTCAGGAGTTCAACACCAGCCTGCCAACATGGTGAAACACTGTCTCTACTAAAAATACAAAAATTAGCCGGGCATGGTGGTGGGCGCTTGTAATCCCAGCTACTTGGATGGCTGAGGCATGAGAATTGCTTGAACCCAGGAGGCGAAGGTTGCAGTGAGCTAAGATCGTGCCACCGCACTCCAGCCTGGGTGACAGAGCAAGACTGTCTCAAAAAACAAAACAAAACAAAAAACAACAACAACAAAAAACCCCACCATTCCCATTCACTTACTCAGGAAGAATTTAGATTCATGGACATTCAAATATTTTTCTTCAGGAAGAATTTAGATCCATGGACATTCAAATATTTTTCTTCTAAATATATAGCATCTAACAAACAAAACAGTTAAATATTTGTTTTCTGCCTTAAAGACTTTCAATCTTGCCAGAAAGGGAAGAGTTTCAAAAGTAAATAATATTTATGTTTACAATGTTTCCAAGGAATATGAAAGAGATGGTACCACTGGGAATATGAGAGAACCTTAGATGCACAATTTCAAATCGCTCTTAAGTACAAAATTCAAAATGTCTCTTCTGGTTATTCTTGCCTTTGGTTCAGGGGTTGGCAAACTTCTTCTATACAGGTCCAGTTAAACATTTCCGGCTTTGAGAGACAGATGGTCTGTGAAAACCATTTAACTCTGCCACTGTAGCTTGAAAGCAGCCCACAGACAATATGTAAATGAATGAGTGTGGGTATCTCCCAATAAAGCTGGACTAAAATAGGCCCAAATCTCTGCTCCAGAATAAAGAAGACAAATGCACTATCACAACCAAACACAATATCACAATCAAATGCAATGCATGAATCATGACTGGCTTCTGGTTTGAGAGATGGGGTGAAGGTGGTAGGGAGACGGATATAAAAGACATTCTTGGGGATGTTGCTCTAGACCAGATGCTGAACACCTCAACCAGGGAAACTGGTGGCAGTAGCAAGGGAAGACGGAAAACTGGGAGGTATTTTAGAGTTAAAATCAGCAGGGTATAGTAACCTAGTGGCCTGTGAGACATACAGAAGATGGAAGAGTAAAGTATGATTTCAAAGTTTCTAGATGAGCAACTGGATGAACAGAGGCGGCAACTATTCGAGCAAAGGAATGCAGGAGGAGGAAGTGGTATGGGCGCAACACAAAGAGTTCAAGTTTGGACATACTGAGTTTTGAAAGGCCCAACATCAGCTGAGGACATCCAGAAGAGGACCTAAAATGTGGGGAGATCTCAAACAAAACCTTGGGAGGGAACAGAAAGGTTTGCATTTGACATTCAGAATGTCGGCAATTTCAGCAATAGAGCTATTTTAGTTAAGTGAGCAGAAGCCAGATTTTGAGGTACTGATGTAATACATTAAAGACTGCAAGTACAGACCATTCCTTCAAAACTGAAAGCAGGGAGAAAAAAATTCTGTAATAGCCTCAAGAGTACGGGGCTTTTGCCGGGCATAGGGGCTCATGCCTGTAATCCCAGCACTTTGGGAGACCAAGGCAGGAAGACAGCTTGAGCTTAGGAGTTCACAACCAGCTTGGGCAACATAGCAAAACCCCACCCGTACAAAAAACACAAAAATTAGCCAGGTATAGTGGCAAACGCCTGTAGTCCCGGCTACTTAGGGAGACTGACTGAGGTGGAAGGATCACTTGAGCTGGGAGGTTGAGGCTGCAGTGAACCATGTTCACGCCACTGCACTCTAGCCTGGGTGACAAAGTAAGATCCTGCCTCCTCCTTCCCCTCCAAAAATAAGATATGGAGACTTAAAGAAATTTTTTTTAAGGATAGAGATTTGAGTATGTTTATCATCCAAGGGGAAGGTGTAGGTTCCAAGCTAGTAGTAGAAGCTGCAAGATAGCACGGATGTACCCTGTGCTAAAAGCCCAATGCAATGCAAGAGCACAGGTGGGTGAGATGGACAGCATATTAACCTTTAAACATCTCCAGAAACTTTATTGTTAACATTTTTGGTTAAAACATCCCAATTCTTAGTCATTCACCATTACATCTCAAATGTTTTCTTTAAAAAAATTAATATTTCAAACACAGACAAGGCCATAAAAAAGTAATATAAAAGATAACCATGTACTCACACTTTAAGAAATACATTACTAATATGGCAGGAAAAACTCCTAGGTATTCTCTCTCTGATTACATCTCTTTCCATCCCCAGTGGGTATCCCAGTGGTAATCACTCATGGAAATCTTTGTATCTTACTACATTTGAATTCATCCCTAAGCAATATATAGTGTTCTATATGCTTTATACTTTATATAAGCGCTATCATACTGTGAACAAATAATACATTCTTGGGACAACTAGCAAAAATGTGAACACAAACTATTAGAAGACGTTGTTGTTCTTTTACTTAGGGGTGATAATGGTATTGTGGCTGCATAGGAGGCTATGCTGATTCTTAGGATAATTACCTGTGGAAGTATTAAAGGTGATGTGTCATAATGTCTACAACTTACTTTTAAGAGGTTCAACAATAACGTGCACATGTATGCATATATGAGAGAGAGAAAGAGATGTGTGTGAAGTCAAGGTGGGACAATATTAACTACCACCAGATCTGGGTGGAGGATATACAAGTGTTCACTGTTCTAGTCTTAACTTCTCTGTATGGATCATGTCAGGTGAATGATAAAATATGCGATAGAACACTGTGGCCTGTAAGAACAATATTGGTCTTGTTGAGCCTACTGGTCCCCCCAAATCCTTCATTACATGGTTTGTGGGTCCTCCATATTAAAAAGTTACCTGTTATCTGACCCCTTTAGGCTCTAAGTGATCAACTACAAAAAAGACGTCTCAAGTCTCAATTTAAACCATTAATAAGTGTCTGAGGCACAGCCAAAAACTGGCAGCCCACGGCTAGTCTCCAGAGTTGTCTAGTTTGAGCAGCACAGGATTCTAAAAAAATTAAAAATGAGAAAGTAAAAAAGCCAAATACAAATAGATCAAAAAAACAAAAAGCAAACAAAGCTAACATATGTTCCCCAATTCTGAACTACATGTAGTTTACAACAAAGAGTGTTCGTGTTTCTGGGCTACTGTGCACGCTGTTTAGCCTCTAGGCTACTTCCTAATCTGTAAAATGAAGATGATACTATTACTGTAAAAGAAGTATTAAATGAGTTAGTACAGTGAATGGGTCACAGTAAGCACCCCATAAGGGTTAGCCACTATATTGTTACTACTATTAATAACTTGGTAGGAGCCAGATATACCCAACTCATAAAAAGCCTTCATTGACTCTCAATGGTCTATTTTGCAAGCTGATGTTTCTGTTACCAATCGTAGTAATACCTAGAAAGATGTTTCAATGTAAACATGTAAAATATGCTGGTGAGTGGGGATTCATAATTTTTTTAAAAGACAAAAGTACAAATCTGGCTCTTCTTTGGAATGCTTTGGCTTCATCATCTGCATTTTCTAGTTGTTTTTTGAGATTGAATCCAGGCTTCAGTCAGATTGCTGTACCCTCCTGACTTCCATCTTAGCCTCCACATCAATGCAGTCCACCCTGGTAAAATTCTTTTAGAAATAGGCAGGATGTTTTTCCTTCTCAGCCTTTTTTGAAGACTTCTTCCTATGCCCACACCTGAGGCCTTCTTCTCATCTGAATGTACACCTGTAACACTTTGGTATTTTTGACTCATAGTTATTTTTGAGAAGCAAGATTCTTACACTCCTGTTGTTTCCATTTCAAAAACAGCTTCCTTTCATTTCCCCAAGTGAAAAGGCAGTTTGACATATTTTCTAAATATACTATTCCACTTCACTGTTTTGTTCAGTACCATTCCACTTCGCTTAGCTCACAGCAGGTACTCCATCATTTGTTGTATAACTAACCTCGCCCAAAGTTTTTAACTGCAATTTTCATTATGCTGATGACCAATACATTTGCTTCCAACCTGACTTCCCAGATGAACTTCAAATTAATAATTGCCTACTACTTGTTATTAGATCTAACATGTCTAAACCAAACTCTTCTTGAAAAGTACAGGTCCTTCTACGAGAGTTATAAGGAAGATAATTTATTCAGCACCTAGATATCAGGCATTAAGCTAGTTGCTTTAATAACATGTCATATAATTAAGTCCCCAGAGCAACCTTACAGGGTTGGGTACCACTGTATACACTTTACAGATTAACAAAGAAGGTCAGATGTGTTATGCAGCCAAGCTCGCACAGGTAATAAGGTGCTGGGAAATTTGGGAGTAAATGATAATTCAGGACGATAACTTACATTTGTATCCTTTCCAATAGCAATGTGCTGCTCTAAGTGCCTATGCTAGAAAACTCACATTTGTGTCCTCTTCCTCCTTACCTATCACATCCAGTTTGTTGCTAAAGCACAGCATGGTGGCTACGAGCATAGCTTTGGAGTCAGACAGATCTTGATGTGAGTCCAGGATCTGCTACTTATTCACTGTGAAATACCATAATATATTACAATGTACAGAGTAGTTCTTGGTATATAAAAGAGAGCAAAGGTATAGAAAGTGAGTAACTACCTGGGACAGTTAGGAAAGGCTGCTCAGGCACATGAAGCAATTAAGTAACCTGCCCAAGGTCATACACACAGTGGGATATGGGGATGTCGTAATTTAAGGCCCCAGTCCATCTGACTCTAGAGACTTCCTTCTTATGACTATGCTATACTGCCTCTAGAAGTGTGTTCCTGTATGGGGACCTTGATTCCCAAACAACCCTATCACCTAATTCTCTATCTGGCTTGTGATAAAGCTTTACAATAGTTGAATAAATGAATAAATAGACAGACTAACAGACCATCGAAAATTTCCAGAACATGTTGAAACAAACTGGGCTTTCAGAAAACTTGTAATCACATATTAGATTTTCTGTCTCACAATCAGAGAAGTTCAGAGAAGCCACTCTGAGGCAAATAACTGAATGTACTTCCTCT
>NW_016107400.1:7258189-7295299 GCF_001604975.1 Cebus imitator | reverse complement strand
GTTGACCAGGATGGTCTTGATCTCTTGACCTCGTGATCCACCCGCCTCGGCCTCCCAAAGTGCTGGGATTACAGGCGTGAGCCACCCCGCCCAGCCGAGTGCCGTCTTTTTATGGCATGTGATAACTAAATGATCTTGAGCAAGCTATTTAATTTCTTGGTGTGTCAGCTGCCTCCTTTACTGAAAGTGGAGGTAAGAACTCCATCTCATAAGGCTGTTGAAGATTAAATGCAATTAATATGTATAACTGCTCAGCACATGGCTTGAGGGGAAGGGGTACTCAATTTTAGCTACAGTGTTACAGTCAACTTTAGCTATAAGCTTCTTATTAAAACGGGCAGAACCTGAAGGGAAAATAAGTGATTAAAATAATCATTTAAGATTCCCCATTCATAACTCTCTGTAAAGAACTCTTATATTAAAGCCCAGATGCTGATGAATACAATACATCACCAAAAATCTACGAATTTATCAACTTGCTATACAGCTAATGATGACAAGGCGTGAGTCTCGTAAGAAATGCCTTCTCTCACCTGACTGGTTTTTGCTGTTCTGCACCTCTCCGTTATTTTGTGGCTGTTGATTTGTTAAAGCACTGCTTTCTGACTGGCTGTTTAACACTTTAACAGCAGATCCCAGGTTTGCTGCTATGACAGGAAAATGCTGACCCCTCTTTAGAAGCTGTTTGTGTTCCTGGTGGCGAAATCGTGGAGGTACTTCACGAGGATACCGAGGCAAGGCCTGTGGCTGCTGCTGTGGCTGCTGCGGCTGTGGCTGCTGCTGCTGCGGCTGCTGCTGCTGCTGTTGCTGCTGCTGCTGCTGCTGCTGTGGCTGCTGATTGTTGGCTGTAGCTCGCTTGGCATTATTATTAGTGCTGGTTGCTGTGGAAGTGCCGTTATTAGAGTTGGCAGGCTGAGGCTGGCTTACACTGGGCTTTATCTGTTCTGGCACTAATCCCAACAAAAGAAAAGGGGTGGAAAAGATTAGCCAGTAAAGTGTACCTCCAAAGTAAGCCATCTAAATTCAAAGGCGCTAAAAAAAAAAAAAATCCTAAAAAAACAGAAGCTTTCTGTGAGCAGGGATATCCTTATTTACAGGCTCAAATTTTGTTAGGAGATATCACTGCCAAGAGTCAAATTCACTTCTGCTAACTACCTATCCAATAACGGCCCGGGGACCTTTGGCCAAGATGACAACTCATGTTTACCATCTCTTCCCACATTACACTCTGGTCAAAGACATCATCAGGTCATTACAAAATCAGGGAACTCACAACAACTCAAAGAACAAATGTGACCAATCAATTTTCAGTAGTCCTAAGAGAATCCTCAATTCCCTGGCAACTGTTCTTATTCTGCCTCATTGTCAATGCGTTTGGTCTCTATTTTTCATCTTTGGAAGATAACACAAGAACAACACCACAAGGATAGAAAACAACCTGCTGGTTTTCTTACAAAAAGGCAAAGTTAACAATGTCTGTCCTTGTTAAAAATGTAAAATCTGAATCATATAAGACAAACTCAGAATACAGAAGGAAAGACAAAGATAATAAATCTGTAAGATGAATCAAAATGAGAGAAATAATCTGGATGCTCTATCTTAAATCTGAAAAATAAATCAGAAACTGCAAATAAGGAACTTTTTGACTCATAAAAGAGGGGTTAAGACAGAAAGAAAACTGATGGAAATGCCTTAAGCCAGTGTAAGTAAACCCAGTTGGAGAAGTACAGAGATGGCATGGTGTATAAGCTTTTGGTGCCAGGTTTCAACCCCAGCCCTGCCTTTACAAACTTTGTATCTTTGAGCAAGTTGTATAAACCTAACTGAGCCAGCTGTTTTCTCAGTAAAATGGAGATAGTACCCACACCTCGTAGAGCTATCCTAAGGTTAAATGTCTTCATGTTTATAAAATACAGAACATAAGGCTATATAAACAGTGACTATTCATTAATGACAGACACAATACCACCTTATACTTTTGTAGCAGTTGCATGTTTCTATGAAATTTTTTAATACATCCTCACAGATACCACTGTCAGATAAGTGAAGTGAAACACACCCATGTTACTGGTGAGGACACTCAGAGAAAAGTCTCCATTCAAGGATTCACAGCTCTCATCCTGGAATTAAAACAGCCCACCACTCACCACCTGGGTTATCTCTGTGTCGTTCTCCTCTATAAAGTAGAAACAGTCTTGGTCAAGTGCCCAGTGTGTTGTAACCACTCAGTCAACAGAAGTTATTACCGTGTCCAAAAGAAATCTTTATCAAATGCCTACAATATGTATAACGCTGTGAGTAAAGCCTTGGTCACCTGAGTTTACAACAGCCACCAACTTCCTCTTCCACACACTCAGCTCTAGCCTCCCTTCACCTAACAAACTAGTCTCCCCATTTTCTTTCTTCTGTGAACATCTGGTAAATCTAGTCTGTGTCATTTATACTTTTTAATATAATATATGATCTTGGTCTCTTATTTTTTTTCAATGTGACTTCAATTTTTCTAATGTAATACAAATGAATTGTAGTTCAGGAAGAATTACAGTGAAAAATTACAAACGTTCCATCTATTGTTTGTAATCCTTTCCATTCTTGACGCTCACTAACCAGTGTCTTACTGATAATTGGAGCAAAGTACTTTCTAGGCCTAATTATGTGTGAAAAGTTTGTCTCCCAGACAATATAATACTTCTATATGTAGCAATAACATAAATTCCTTTATGTGCCTCACGCGGTAATAAGCAAATATTGGCTATCAAAAACACTTCATGAGGACAATATAGCACTAGAATATTCCAAAGTACCTCTGAAACCAAATGAAGATAAAATATAGGCAGCCCTCCAAATCCATGTGTGTCCCACCCACAGATTCAACCAACCATAGACCAAAAATACTAAGCAAATAAACCAAAAAAATAAAATAAAAAATAAAAACCAATGCAACTATTTACACAGTATTTACGTTACATTTCGTATTGTATGTAATCTACAGATGATTCAACACATACAGGAGAATGTGTGTAGTTTATATGCAAATACTACACCTTTTTATATAAGGGACTTGAACATCCATGAATTTTGGTATCCAATGGGGGTCCTGGAACCAATCCTTCACAGATACCAAGGGACAACTATATATGTAACTATAACATTATAAGGAACATAAAAATGCTCACTCAGCTTTTACATGCTTAGTACTGGACTCAGTGTGGCATTTGGCAATTGAGCATCAACTTAAGCAGTATTTACCTGCTGCTGTAATATAGGCTTGTTGTAACTTCACTACTTTAAAAATCTAAATATTAAAAAAAAAAAAAAATTGTGACAACTATTTTACACCCAAACAGGGTGTGTGAGAAAGGAGCAGGAAGATGCTTTTATATCAACGAACCAGAAGATAACCTAGATACAAACACTGTGAATTATCTATATGAAGGCATGTATAAGAACCCTAACACTAAATGAAAAGTGACCAGAAGTTCAGAAGCAACATCAATATTTTTCACCTCGCAACCTCACCCCTACCTAAAACTCAAGTAACTGCTGTACTTCTCATTAGTAAAGTACCACATGGAAAACAAGGCTGAGATAGGTATTCATTTCTGGGACCAGAAAACTTCATTAAAACCAGTAAAGACATCAAGATAATGTAACTACTGATTATTAAATGAAGCTAATCTGAAGTACAATCTCAGATATAAAATAAGACATAGAAACAATGAGTAAAGAAGGAGCAAACAGCGAACACAGGTGGGGGTTGCTACATAACAGATACTAATACTGAATAATTCTGGCTATGGCATATGTATAGCTAAACTTTTAAGTTAATTATGTTCATAATCACCCAAACCATTGGAAGGGGAGAAAAAAGAAAATTAGAAAACTTCATCTATTCAACAGACATGGAAAATGGAATTTAAAAAAATTTCAAAGTTCTCGTTAACACAAGCTAGGATGCTAAATAGAAGTACCAAAATATCTGTATTACAATAATGTGAATGCTGTAAATTCACTTGTTAAAAGTTAAAGCCTCTTAAAGAAAGGAAAAACAAACTTAAAGAATATACCTTGTAAAATGCAATCCTAAAAATGCAGCAAAATTGAAACAAACAAACAAACAAAAAAAAACAGTAGAGAGGAAGATATACAAACAAGAAATGCTAAGAAAATTGAAAACAATATTGATATCAGATAAAATAAAATTCGAAGAGAAAAGCATTATAAAGGATAAGAGAAACTGCATATTCATAAAAGAAACAACTAAACAGACACGAGCAATTAAGCACTTTCATATGTCAAGCCTCATAATATCAAAACATGTAAAATAAATGGAGACAGAGAAAACCAGAAAAAAGCAAAACCACGTACCTTGAAAACAGATAATGTCTTTTTGACAAGTACCCATGAAACAATCATAAGAAGTTAATAAGCATGCATGCACATACGTGCATGCGCACACACACGCACATATATGCCATTCAGCAGTAAAGAAAACATAAACAAAATTGCAAAGGCTGGAAATAATACAGTGTATATTTCTGGATTACAATGCAATGTCACTAAAATGACAAAACTAGCAAATAAAAATCTGCCTTACATAAATTTCAGTTGCGTAACACAAACTTTGCAGCTAAAAACAAACAAAAAAAGAATAAAGTAAATTTCAAGATGAAGAATACATAAACACCAAAACTACAGGGTTACCAATAAAACAACAGTGAAAACACTGCATACAATACAGTTTAAGATCCAGCTAAAGAAGGTGCTCAAAAAATAATTCATAGCCTTATTTCCAATAAACAAGAACATAACGCATCCAGCTCATGAAGGGGGAAAAAACCCACACATGCTAAAGCAAAGGAAATAGAAAGATGAAATTAGTAAATATAAAAGAGAGATCAATGACTTTAAAAGTAAATCAATAAATCCAAGGCATGCTTCTATGAAAAAAGTCAACATTTTTAAAAATGAAAATGTGAAAAAAAAATTTCTGAAATTAATATATTTCTTTATGTTCAAGTCTATAAATAGTTTGAAAAGCTGGAGCAGGGAGTAATTTAACACTGACCATAGAAAAGGCAGGAAATCTAAATAAATTAACTAGTTTACATAGAAGAAATAAGAGAAATTTATGAAAGTGTCCATCAGGCTCAGATAGTTTCCCTGATTTAATACTACCATACTTTTTTCTTTTTCACTAGTGTATACCTGTTTTTGGAGACACCCAGGCTGGGGAACAGTGGTGCAATCTTGGCTCACTGCAACCTCCACCTCCCCAGTTCAAGTGATTCTTTTGCCTCAGCCTGAGGAGTAGCTGGGATTACAGGTGTGCACCAGGGTGCAGTGGCATGATCTCAGCTCACTGCAACCTTCGCCTCCCGGGTTGAAGCGATTCTCCTGCCTTAGCCTCCCAAGTAGCTGGGATTACAGGCATGTGCCACCACCCCCAGCTAATTTTTTGTATTTAGTAAAGATGGGGTTGAACCATGTTAGTCAGGCTGGTCTCAAACTCCTGACCTCAGGCGATCCACCCACCTCAGCCTCCCAAAGTGCTGGGACTTCAGGTATGCGCCACCGCACCCTGAAAAAAAATACCTTTGTTGTTTTTCAGATGGAGTATTGCTCTTATTGCCCAGGCTAGAGTGCAGTGGCATCATCTTGGCTTACTGCAACCTCCACCTCCCAGTTTCAAGTGATTCTCCTGCCTCAGCCTCCCTAATAGCTGGGATTACAGATGCCCGTCTCCATGCCTGGTTAATTTTTGTACTTTCAGTAGAGACGAGGTTTTGCCATGTTGGCCAGCCTGGTCTCAATCTCCTGACCTTGTGATCCATCTGCCTTGGTCTCCCAAAGTGCAGGGAATACAGACGTGAGCCTGCACCCAGCCAATAGTGTGCTTTTAAGAAACATGTATCTTGGGCTAGGTACCTGTAATTGCAGCACTTTGGGAGGCCAAGGCAGGTGTATCACCTGAGGTCAGGAGTTGGAGACCATCCTGGCTAACATGGTAAAACCCCATCTCTACTAAAAATACAAGAATTAGCCAGGCATGGTGGTGTGTGACTGTGTTGGCAGTTACTCGGAAAGCTGAGGCAGAATTGCTTGAACCCAGGAGGTGGAGGCTGCAGTGAGACAAGATCATACCACTGCACTCCAGCCTGGGCAACAGCAAGCCCTTGTTTCAAAAAAAGAAAAAAGAAAAAGAAACATGTGTTTCTAAATCTAATGATATTTAAATTGTTGCAGAGCACAGTAAAAGATGGAACACCAACATAACACTATTACCAATAAGTCAGACTAAATTTTAGTCATCCCAAACAATGGGAATAAAAACAAGAGATATAAATAGCACTGAGAATAAAAAAGACACAAATTTGAATGTGGAGATTATGTGCAATCTATCTCAGTAAAACAAAACCCAACTAAATTGAACTATGTTGTACAATAGGGATTGGCAAGTTCTTTCTGTAAAGATGAGACAGTAAATATTTTTGGCTTTGCAGACTCATAGAGTCTGTGACAACTACTCGACTGCCACTGTAGCACCAGAGCAGCCATAGACAACAGGTAAATGCAAACGAATGGATGTGACTACATTCCATAGCACTGCATATGCAAAACCAGGCAGTGGGCCAGATTTCACTTGCAGGCTGTAGTTTTCCAGACTCTGCTTTATTAAACACAATTTACCAAAACAGGCTCACAAGGAAGTAGAAGGTCCTCTAGTATAACAGCAGGAACTCTGAAAGGGTCTCTTAAGATTTATCCCTCCAAAACACACCAGGCATTTAAAAAAAAAAAAAAAAAAAAAAGCCAGGCATAGTAGCACATGCTTGTAGTCCTGAGGCAAGAGAAATGCTTGAGCCAAAAAGTTCAAGTCAGGCCTGGGCAACATGGTATGGCCCCAATTCCTGAATGAACCAATGAATGAATAAAATAAAATAAAAAGCAACCAGCTAACTTAAAAGGGGATGTGTGTGGATGGGTGTGTAACCTCTTCAAGAAGCATATAATATTAATCTTACCTAAACCAGGACAAGAAGTATAGGTTCAAAAGGCTGGCTGCATTCAAATCTCAGCTCTGCAACTTACTAGCTATATAACCATGGGCAAGTTACTAAACCACTCTGTCTCCACTGACTCACATCTCAAATGTTTTGGTCTTAAGAGTTCTTTATACTCTGAAACACTGAGAGCTCCAAATGGTTTCATTTGTGTGTGTTATACATATATTTGCCATAATAAAAGTTTACACAAACATTTGAAGTGAGTTAAATTTATTACATATGAACATAGATACATTTTAAAAAATTACTGTATTTTCCAAAACAAAATTAGTGAGAAGCATGGCACTGTTTTACATTTCTGCAAGTTTAACACCTGGCTTAACAGAAGGCAGGTGGATTCTCACATATGCGCCTGCATCCAATTTGTGGTGATATCCCATTGTGTCACCTCTGGAAAACTCCACTATATACTCATAAGAAAATAAAAGTGAAACAGGCAAATAAAGTCTTCCTGTTATTATGAAAATAGATTTGACCTTATGGATATCATGAAAGAGTTTCAGGGAGCCTCCTAGGAATCCTGCCCTCAGATAAACTTCGAGAAGCCCTACTACAGGATATGCACACATGGGATCCAACTGAATATATGGTTCTGGAGTTCAAAAAAGTCTGGATTAAAAATATGGATTTAAGATTCAACATACAGGTGGGAAGACAGTTGTAGAAAAAGAAATGACAAAACCTAAAGAATGAGTTTAAGCAGCAGACAGAAGAAGGGAAGTAAAGGCAGGAATAAGTCATGACTGCCAGAGTGACGAGAGAGAAACTGTTCATTTTAGGTAATGGCTTTACTAACTATGTAGTTACTCAAGCAGGCATTTCTTCCTCAATTTCTCCCTACCCCTCTATATCTAGTCAGTCAACAGGCCCAACAAATTACCTCCTTGATAAAATTCAAATGCATCCTGTGTCTCTAATGCTGCTCCTGTGCTTTAGGCCCTCAACACTTTACTCTTACAAAAACCTCCTAATGGGACTGCCTGCCTGGCTCAAGTCTTGATCCCCGCCCCACCCACTTTCATGCCTCCCCAAATCTATCATCTACCTGCCCCAAGTTATCAGTATCATAAAACCACTTTCAGAACTCCTTTCTAAACTCCTTGGCACAGCCCCTCTCTACCTTTTACCAGATTCATATCCTGCTATGTCCACACTCACCGCATTCTTTTTCACCAAACCAAATACTTGCAATTCCCCAAAAGGTACCAGGCTCTTTCACACTATTTCTTTTGCCCAAAATGCCTTGATATCTTTCTTGCAAATCTTTTTGTTCATTTTGCCTAGGAAACAACTGATTTTCCCCACCCCTAGATTGGACGTATCTTAGAAGCATGTTATGACGAGATTGCCCTCCTCTATTCTGATAAAACTCTTTAAAAAATCCCTTACAATGCAGTCAATGTACTTTCTAAGTGCTGGTTTCTTATTTCTCCTTCACTATATCACTAGCATTTCCTGAACCAAGCACAGCAAATGCTCAAGAACTGTTGGTTGAATGAAAATCCAGGAATTGTCAAGCATACTCAAAGTGACTGGATCTATACAAAAAAAGATAGAACAATACTGAGGATTAAACACTGTGGAATATCAACATTCAAGAGGTGGAATAATGAAGAGCCAGAAAAGGAAAAAAAAAAAAAGAACGATCAAAAGAAAGAGTAAGAATGATGATGGTCACTGGTTAGTATGCTGCTGAATGCTTCAGTAGTTTTAAATAAATCTCTGCTCTGAAAAATACCTATAGCCAGCATGGAGAGAGCAAGACAAGTCCAGTCACTGAGATTATTAATGTGAGAAGGTTCTCTAGCCCTGAGATTGCACTGGTCCATAATATCAGAAAAAGATTTTAATGGAAAGGAATTTCATTTAGCTAGGATACAACACAGATATCTAGTAAAGGGCTATATTTTTAAAGGTTTTTTTTTTTTTTTTTTTTTTTTTTTGGGACGGGGGGCTCATACTGTGACTCACCCATCTATTTAACAGTTTTAAAGAAATGGGAAAAATTTTAACTGGTCCAAAAAATGGACAAGGTTAACTTTTAAGAATGGAAAAATTATCTATTCAAGAATTCACTCTACATTTTCCTAGTCTGTGTTCCAAATCAGGACCTCCCACTTTGCGAAACAATAAAGTGAACCAATACGAAAAATAAATTAATTTTTGCTAAGCTTTGCTACTCTACAAGCTTTCCTGATATTTCTTATATAAAAACATATTCTGTAAGTCTAAAACTGTTTTTAAAAATAGTCGCTTAATTGAAAAAACTGGATAGCAACTGTCTTATAGTCATGTGAAACCCAAGAATAGACAATATAGCCAAAGTTCTACATATATCAAGTTCTAAATTTGTCATACTATTTCAATTAATACTTCTTTAAATGTTTAAAATACTTTATAATGTAACTTTAATAAATTGATTTCAGAAAACATTTAATGAATTTACTTTGACTATCTACAAGTTTAACAGAAACAATTTAAATGTGAACCAGCCAACAATCATCTTTGAATACTACCAATCCCAAAACATCAATTTCCATGCCTTAATACCTCAAGGCCTTACATTATTCCTATCCTTCAAAATCTACTATTTAACTTTGTGTAACAGTTTTCATACTGGCTACATTGTAAATCTTCTAAAATACTGGCAGATATTCAGTACACAAAATGCTACTTTAACACACGATGTCACTTTAACAGGCTGGAGTGCTAAGCTGATCTCTAGAAAATATTACTTAGTAAACACCTATAGAATATAAAGTGCTTTTTAATACTTCTTGGCAAATTTTAAATTTACCTAAAATTACTATATGTGTCGTTATACAGGAAAACACAAAACTACCAGGTTAAGCTCCTAGAAGACAAGATGGAGTATACCAATGAGAGCTCTTCAGTTAGAAAATGTTATGCTCAAATAAGAGCAACAACATATAATTTTCCTAAGTATCTTTCGTTGTAATTAAGAAAATTTTTTTTACTCCTCAAACAAATGAGATTAGGCATTATTCAGTAAGACAAAGGTGTACTAAAACAATTCACTAACAAATCAAGAAACGTGTTTTAAAATCACAAGACAAAATTTCTACTGCTCAGGTTAATTGAATGCTTGATGCTTAAAAAATCCTTAAGGTACAAGTATTCGAATATTTTTTAAAAGTGCCACCCACAGATTATTTAATAAGATTTCTTTAAAATATTACAGGCAAGTATTTTATGTTACGAGCCAAAAAATGAAAGTCTTATAGATAGAAGAAAAGTTAACATATAACCTAGCACATTTAAGATTTAACTATTTATCAGACAACATCACATATTTCTTTCTTCTCTATTGTTAATTTCTAATATCTAATTGTATTCTCTTTAATCCTAAACTCTGAAACCAATTATTCTAGCTGTTCCATTAAAATAAAAAGGTAGCTTTCAATAATTTTAACATGAAAGAATTTGCCTAATATTCAGACGGAGAGCAAACAAGTTTGGGTACAATCAGTTCTTCCAGCTTTCCTGAACACCAGCAGCATTATTACATTAGGGCACAGATTTTCAAAAGTCACAAACCTGATGAGAACTTCAAAGCAGATTAGAAAATTCTCTACACCAAGAAAATTCCAAAGAAAGGTGTTTCCAACTTCTGTTGCTTTACCACTCTGCAGCTTTCAGTAAAAAATGGAGGAAAAGCATAGTGTCATTTTACTGCTATCAAAGTACTGAGCCAACTTCTTCCAACTTGCATTTGAGGCCCCATAAGTTGAATTCTTTCTCATTATATTTTAAGAGACTGCAAGGGGCAGAGAAGCCAGGTAGCTGAACAATGTAAAGTGCAGTTCTATTCAATTAAAATGAGTTCATAAATCAAACTTATATAAAACATGGCCAAACACTGTACTACTACAAAAATCCTCTTCTTGCTCATTAATAAGCATACCAGATGATTTATAACTTACTTCCTCTGTATAATATATATCCCCTGTCCAGCACTAACTTCAGTCGGTTCTGGAATGCTGAGGGGCACAGAGGGGAAGTCTAGCTTTTAAGCTGATACACATAAGATGCAGTGTTAGAATTTCTGTTGTAGTAAATGGCTGCAGCTTTAGGTGCCAGTTGTTGATCTGGAAAATGTTACATGCTTGCCAATCCATTAATTTTTGCCAATTCTTAGCAAGTCATTTGAATTAAATGGCTGTTTAAAAACTTAAAAATGAAGATTTAAAAACTGATATAAAATATAACTGTATTTATATTTTACACAAGCACAAGCAATCTTAATATTTCTGTTGAAAACTTCCTAGAAAAAAATACCAAACAGCAAGATATTTTAATGAGTTAAAAATTAGACATCAAATTTAAAATAAATATTAAATTAAACTGACTTCATTTTAATTCATTTCACAAATTCTAGAAAATCGGGAAGTATATATTTTCCTGGCCCTTAGGGAAGTACCTAGCTCTGCTTCCTCAAGCTCTGGTTCCTTTTTTTGAGATGGAGCCCTGTTGGTTGGCCCAGGCTGGAGGGCAGTGGTGTGATCTCGGCTCACTGCAGCCTCTGCCTCCCTGGTTCAAGTGATTCTCATGCCTCAGCCTCCTGAGTAGCTGGGACTATAGGTATAGGCCACCATGCCCAGCTAACTTTTATATTTAAAAAAAATATTTTTACAAATACAAAAATGTAGAGATGGGGTTTCACCATGTTGGCCAGGCTGGTCTCGAATTCCTGACCTCAAGGGTTCCACCCACCTCTGCCTCCAAAAATGTTGGGATTACAAGCATGAGCCACTGTGCCCAGTGGTACTCTATCTTCTACCCAAACACTAACCACCTTAAATTACCAACACTGGCCAGGTGTGGTGGCTCACGCTTGTAATCCCAGCACTTTGGGAGGCCGAGACAGGCAGATCACGAAGTCAGGAGATTGAGACCATCCTGGCCAACATGGTGAAACCCCACCTCTACTAAAGATACAAAAATTAGCCGGGCATGGTGGCATGCACCTGTAGTCCCAGCTACTTGGGAGGCTGAGGCATGAGAAACGCTTGAGCCCCGGAGGCGGAGACTGTGGTGAGCTGAGACTGAGGCACTACACTCCAGCCTGGCGACAGAGTGAGACTCCATCTCAAAAAAAAAAAAAAAAAAAAAAACTCAAAAAAAAAAAAAAAAAAAAAAAAAAAAAAAAAAAAAAAAAAAAATAAACAAAAAAAAAAAAAAAAAAAAAAAAAAAAATCAACACAAAGAGAAACACAGCTGATTTGTCTTGATACACTCCTTCAGGTCAAGATCATTGAATAATATACATCCCGGAGCTTTTTCACTAATGAAATTCAGGATGAAATGGCCCAATTACTAAATTCTGCTCTTCAGCAAAATGAGCAAGTTATGTCTGTTGTAAAGCACAGGATCTTCTTTCTGAGATGGTGGATATCCACAATATTCACAATGTGCTATTTTCAAAATCTTTGGTTAATTGAGCCATTGAGTCTTGCCCAAATATATAATTCAGAAAAGTGTGATGATCAAAGGTCTTTTTCCAGGTTCAGGCACATCTTTTTAAAGAAAAAAAGTCAGACTGCCTATTAATCTCTCTTCCACAACATAAAAGTATAGAATGGCCCTCTTCAAATTTGCTTATTTAGAACTGTTTAGAAGCAAAAGTTCCTCAGCCTTACCTTTACTAATCAGAATCTGTATTTTTTAAAACAAGTATCACATGGGGTTCTCATGTCTGAGTAAGTCTGGAAAATGGTTCTAGAAGACACTGTCGCAAGCTCTAGAGAGCTTCAGCTTCCATTGTGACTCAAAATTTAAAAATAAGAAAAAACATAAATACCTGAACATTCAAGTAGAAGTTAGTTCCCACTGAATTTTTAATTCCCTAAAGTTATACAATAAAGGAACTGTCATTAAATCACTGAAGATATAAATTAGTTAAGAAATACAAAATGGTTGATTTTTTTAAATTAAAAGTTCCAAATATACAGTATAAAAATAAACCAGCTAAATTAAACGGTTAATACTATAAAATGCTACAGATTTTAAAAGCTTTAACAAAACATGGGTAACCATTTTTCTAAATCTGGAAAAATGGTATGTTTTCTCAGCATAGAAATTAGTCAAGAACTCTAAGAGTAAAAAATTAATACATTTGATAAAATACTGATGTGTATTTTATCAAATGTGTATATTCTAATTCAAAAGGGAAACTGGAAAATACTTGTCCTTTTGAACAAATTAAAGGGATCCATTCTGTTTCTTCCCAACTCTTTTCACCTCAACTTCCCTAATCTAAGGAAAGATTTTAGTTTAAGGGTACTAAATCTAACACAGAGAAGCATTCAACACAATCACTCGAGTTTAGGACTGAAGTCCAAGCCAATAGTATAAACGTGATTTAATTGTGCCTTCCTCCTTCTGAATATCTATTTGCATCTTCAGTGTATCTACTCCCTATGGGGCACATGGCATCGGGCAAAATTTAACATTCTTGCCTCGTATCTCATCCTCGGAATGACTTCATACATACAATATGGTCCATAATGTGGAAATATTTGCATCAAATACATTTGATGAAATGCTAATGAGCTTATTATACAAAGAGCTCATGTAAATTGCTAATGAAAACTCTAGGCCCAAGAACTAAATGGGCAAATAATAAGGATGGGCAATTCGTAAAAGGAAAAAAGCATGGCCAGATGCGGTGCGGTGGCTCACACCTGTAATCCCAGCACTTCAGAAGGCAGAGGCAGGTAGATTACTTGAGGTCGGGAGTTCGAGACTAGCCTGGTCAACATGGTGAAACCCTGTCTCTACTAAAAGAACAAAAACTAGCTGGGTGCGGTGGCAGGCACCTGTAGTCCTAGCTACTCCAGAGGCTGAGGCAGGAGAATTGCTTCAACCTGGGAGATGGAGTTGCAGTGAGCCAAGATTGTGCCATTACACTCCAGCGTGGGTGACAGAGTGAGACTCCATCTCAGAAAAAGAAAAAAAAGAAAAAAGTACAAGTGATTAAGCAAGGTAAACAAATAAATACAAGTCAAAGAAAACATACCAAATTTGGCCTGCCAAATCTATGAAGTTGATAAATCCCATCCTCATGTTTTAAGACATATTCCTTGCACTACACTGTGATTCACCTTTGCTGGGCTGGGTTCTCCTTTAATGGGAGGAAAAAGCAAATCACATCTGGGTGTGGAGGAACCCTGAATTAACTGGAGAAACTGTTAGTATGTCATTTCAAGGGGCTAAAATGTTGCTAGTATACTGTAAAACCACAGTGGTGGATATTAAAATTTACCCAGTATCAGCTGGATTCCAGGCAATGTATCTGTTATCTCTTTATTGTCACTGTGATTCCATAAATTTGAAATATTATTCCCATTTTACAAATGAGGCAAATACAGTTCAGAAAGCTATTCATGTTCAAACATCTAGTAAACGGCAGAGGTTTAAAACCCAATGTGACCCCCAAACAAGTGTTCCTTCTAGTCTACATTATTTTCATCTTAATTATAAGGGCAAAAACAAACTCTCTAAAAATACAGAGCTAACCAGATTAACCACTTTAAAATTTATTTCACAGCCATTAAACTAATGTTTTTTTATATCTACTTCCTGTTTCCTTTGTCCTGCTCAGTCTCATCAGAAATCAGAAGGTATAAAATCTTTCATTTCTACCAAATGTAATATTAGTATTTAAAAGCAACAAATCTACATTTGTTGGAAATAATCCTTGCCTAAAGCCAAAAGGGGTTTATCCTTAGCATTCTTCATAGCCTCCCTGAGTACATAAATCCAGACTTACATGTATAAATCTGTATCTATATAAATCATTTTCCTTTCACAATAGGAGGAAAGAAAAAATGGTGACTTTGTTATATGATCTGCCTAAAAATAATCATTTTATTAACTTTTTCCCATGAAAATGGAAGGCCATTTTTTTCATCCTGTTAGTGCAGAGCTACAAATCTCATTTGTTACATAGCTCAAAGACATCTTCCACAGCAAGAAAAACCTGCCATTAGTAAATTCCTAACCAGTATGAACTTGTGGTTCTATTTTAAAGAGGTTAGTGCACATCTGCCTTCTAAATATCTGATAAAACACTACTGTGGTACATTTAAAATCCTGGTCTATTATTACTTAATACCATGCTACAACACAAAAATCATGATTTCTACTTGTAGACTATGAAGAAAAACAGTGAGCCCTGGTTCTAACAGTAGAACCACCCAACTTGTGTGATGGAGACAGGATATGGGGAAATGGGGTGACTAGACTCTCTGGGATTGTCATCTTCAGCTATGAGTGGCTGCTTCTGTTTACCCTAATAGCCCCACAAATACTTAGGTTACGTGCTTGAAGCTACAACCTACTTGAGCCTCAGTTTTCTCCTCTGAGAATCTATGCAGTACGGTTACCCTTGTGAAGCCATCAGAGTTCCTGAAATTCATTATAATAGAAGGCTTTGTCATTGGGAAACTTAAGGTCTTATGGATTCCCACAAAAATTAAAACTGGAACTACCGTATGACCCAGCAATTCCTTTTCTGGGTATACAGTAGTCACACTCCTTTTCCAAGATTTCACTTTCCAAAGTCTTACTTATCCCCATGGTCAGCCAACACAAAAATAAGCAAGAACAGTACAATTAGATATTTTGAGAGAGAGACTAAACTATTACAGTGTATCATTACAACGGTTCTATTTTATTATCTTATTATTAGCTGTTGTTAATCTCTTACTATACCTAATTTATAAATTAAACTTTATCATAGCTATATTGTATAGGAAAAAGTGTATTATTAATAGTATATGTGGGGTTCAGTACTATCCAAGGTTTCAGTCATCCACTGAATGGAGTCTCAGTGGATACAAAGGAAATGAAATCAGCACCATGTAGAAATATCTGTATTCCCATGTTCATGCCGGCATTATTAACCATGACCAAGATATGGAAACAACCTATGTATGAATAAAGATGAATAAAGAAATTGTGTTTCTGGTGCAGTGGCTCAAGCCTGTAATCCCAGCACTTTGGGAGGCCGAGGTGGATGGATCATTTGAGGTCAGGAGTTCTAAACCAGCCTAGCCAACATGGTAAAACTATGACTCTACTAAAAATACAAAAATTAGTCAGGTATGGTGGCACACACCTGTAATCCCAGCTACCCAGGAGACTGAGGCACAAGAACCGTTAGAACAAAGGAGGTGGAGGCTGCAGTGAGGCGAGATCATGCCACTGTACTCCACCCTGGGTGACAGAGCGAGACTCTGTCTCAATAAACAAATAAAAACCCTGTGGCATATATACACAAAGGAATATTATTCAGCCTTTAAACAGGAGAGCCTGCCATTTGCCACAACATGGATGAACCTGGAAGACAGTAAGCTGAGTGATGTAAGCCAGACACAGAAATAAATATACTGCATGATCTCACTTATAAGTGGAATCTAAAAAATAAACAAACAAATAAATAAAAGAGTCAAATACACAGAAACAGACAGTAGTATAGTGGTTAACAGGGGTGGGGAGAGGAAGGGCAGATGCAGGTCAAAGGATACAAAGTTGCAGTTATGTGAGTAAGTCTAGAGATCTGATACATAGTTAACAATACTGTACTGTATAGTGGAAATTTGCTGAGAATAGATTTTAGGCGCTCCTACAAAAAAACAAGGTAACTGTGAGGTGATGAGTATGTTAATTTGCTTGACTGTAATATTCATTTCACTATGCATATGCATACCAAAGCATTATGTTGGACACCTTAAATATATACAATAAGTACGATCTTATGGAGAAAATCAAGTAGTAAGTTCAGATCACAGGTAAATGATAAAGGCCTTTAATCACAGATTTACCTTTATTAAAATAAAGATGAGAATGGAAGTGCAGTGGGAACAGGAACTTGGGGGTTGTTTTGTTCGTGCTTATTACCAACGACTATAACATTGCATGAAACAGGGTCGGCACACAGTAAGTATTTCATAAATGATGAATGAAGGAAACAATGTCACTTCATGAAACCTGAGTTTAGAATAATGGATTACTACATAAATATTTTGCATTTACTTTTGTTTCTCAAGATGACCTCATGAGATAGTGAAACATGGATGATACTGGCAGTGATGACTGAAAGAAAAAGTAAAGAAGTGCTCTGTTTATTAATGAGAAGGGGACAAACTAAATACTGCTTCATTCAACACAAACTGAGCCGTTTCAGTCACATACTAGAAGCTAAACGGTGTGCTATGACTTTAACAAATTTACTGGTCAAGAGGCATACTGGAAAGGGACTTAACTGTTATCCAAGGCCTTCAGAAAGGGTTCTCTGTCTGCCCTTTTGAAGAATGATGACATGAAGGTTTCTTTTTAGTAAAACTGTCATTACATCTCCCTTACAGTTGCAGCAAAAACACTCTGAACATAATTTAGTACTCTGGTTTTGCTCCACAGAAGGATCAGCATTTATTGCATAGAGATCAAAGCATGGAGGAGATTTTAGAATCAGCTGCTTGCTTGGCTCTCAAAGCTCTTGCTCATTTTTGTCAACAACCAAAGATGTAATAAACAATTTAAGAGCCAGTGCCTCACCCATCACAAAGCTGTCAAATCCTCCCTGATTCACAAAATTATACTGGTGCTACAATTTTTTTCAAAAAATTCTACATGCTTAATCAACAGAGAAATACTATAAAATCTGTTCCAAGATCTTTCTGGATTCCTTTTAAAAGATGAGTTGTTTTAGTTCATTCAGTGACTATTGTTACAGCACAAGTAATGGTGTGCCCTTCACATCTTGTGTTCCATGTAATCACAGGGACTGTTTTTAAAGAAACAGAAGCAGTAGAGCCCAGTCATGTTTGCAGTCAAATTCTGGCTCAGGCACATAGAAGGTACTTTAAGTGAGCTATAATGATGTCTATAATATGACCTGACATGCAGCTGACTTAATAGCTATTGAATATTTTTATTACCCTCTAAATCAACAGATGTAATAACATTGTGCTTGATAGAAAAACAACTATTAATGCTAGAATTGATAAAAATAACTGTGCCAGGTGTGGCAGGAAAAAAAGCATGTAAATGTTGATTCAATTTCATTGAGTTTTAAATTAACCCAGAAACAGAACAGCAGTAATAAACTAAACTTCGTTATTTGATCACCAAATAAATAAATAAATAAATAAAACAAAATCTTATCTTTTTTTCTCCATTGCTGTTTCCCAACAGGATCTCCCCAGGCTTCCTACATCTCATTTAGGAGGAGCTCGGGGCTTTGTTATTCTTTGGAAGATAGCTTGCTCATGAAATTATAAAAAAAAAAACACTGGCACTGATATTAAGGAGTAGGATAGGGAGGGGAAGAGACAGAGGAAAAAGAGGAGAGAAGAGAGTAAGAGAGAGAAAATTCGTTGTCAAAAATCAACAGTGCTTACTTTTTCTTTTGCAAGAAATGTACAATCAACATGCTTCCCAAAAAAGCCAATGTCAGCCAGCTGTGGAGATTCACACCTGTAATCCCAACTACTCAGGCAGCTGAAGCAGGAAGATCATGTGAGCCCAGGAATTTGAGACCAGCCTGGGCAACACAGCATGACCATGTTTAAAAAAGGAAAAAAACAAACAACAAATAAAATAGCCTGCTCCTATAGTCCCAGCTACTCAGGAGGCAGGAGGATTGCTTGAGCCCAGAAGTTCAAGGCTGCAGTGAGCTATGACTGTGCATTACGCTCCAGAGTGAGACCTTGTCTCCTTTAAAAAAAAAAAAAAAAAAAAAAAAAAAAAGTCAAATGTCAGAGTTGAAAAACTGTTTTTAAAACAATTTTTTATTCTCAATCAAGTTCCCAAGGACACTCTGAAGAAGGGACATTAGCTCTTTCCTTGCCTTTACTTTATATATACCACAGGGCATCTTAAAATCTATCCACCTAGTCCTATACCTCACCAGAAGTAGCACTTCACTCCCCTGATGTTTCAAGGAGATACTCATAATATACATATTTTAAAAGACATTTTAAATATTCAAATATTTGTGCTCTTCACAATTTTTCAAAGTTCAAGTCACAAGAATAAAACTTTCAAGAATGTCATTATGTTGCCCATTACACTTCAGAGCTATGCTGGTTCCGTAAGATTAAAAATTTAGCTCCTCACATATTAGCCCCATTTCAAGTACTTGACAGTCACATGTAGGTAAACTCTGTCTTTACACAGACTCTACAATACAGAAAGAGAAAAATCATGTTGACAATATGAACTGCAAGAGAAGCAAGAATTCTGGAATAGGCAGACTCTTCTAATTTTTAAATGTTGGCATTCATTTTAAAATTTACAAGATAATAATAAAAACACTGTGGAACAAGAGACTGGGGAGACCTGGCAACTAAATGCAGGTAGCATCTTACATTGGATCCTAGAATGGAAAGTAGTTAATGGAAAAACTGGTGAGGTTAGTTAGTACCATTGTTGGATTTTTGGTTTTGAGAAAGGTACCATGGAAATGTAAGATGTTAATGATGGGGGAAGCTGAATAAAGTGTATATGAGAAGTCTCTGTACTACCTTTTCAACTTTTCTGTAAATCTAAAATTATTCCAAAATACAAAGTTTAGTAACCACCACCACTACCAAGTGGGCCACATTTGCCCAAGTCTCCAGTTTGTGATCTCTAACCACTGTGTGAACCCCACATCATAAATACTACCTAGACAAACACATAGCACAGAAATAAAACAATATGTTTTCATGAATCAGAAAAAATGTGAACAATTATGAAGAGAAGAATGACGTGAGTGAAACTGCTGACAAAACAACAGAATGTATTCTGAAGTGACTTTCATATACTCAGCCTATCATTCCCAGAGTTATGGAAAAATCTAAAAACAAGACTAAATATGTTCATATTTTATGTAAGACTAGAAAAAAATGATTTACATTTGGAAATGATATAAACACTACGTACTCAAAGATATTGAAGAAACAAATATCCGGGCCGGGCGCGGTGGCTCAAGCCTGTAATCCCAGCACTTTGGGAGGCCGAGGCGGGTGGATCACGAGGTCAAGAGATTGAGACCATCCTGGTCAACGTGGTGAAACCCCGTCTCTACTAAAAATACAAAAAATTAGCTGGGCGTGGTGGCACGTGCCTGTAATCCCAGCTACTCAGGAGGCTGAGGCAGGAGAATTGCCTGAACCCAGGAGGCGGAGGTTGCGGTGAGCCGAGATCGCGCCATTGCACTCCAGCCTGGGTAACAAGAGCGAAACTCCGTCTCAAAAAAAAAAAAAAAAAACAAATATCCATGAATCAGTCAAAAACCTAAGAATATAATTAAGTGCCCAAATTTGAGATGATAACATCCTAAGAAACTGGCAAGGGAGTGATCAGTGGTAGTTGGAGAGACCCATCCAGGGATGAACTCTGAGGGGTTTCGGAAAGCTGAAAGGCCTGATAAAGACATCCTTGGCTGAGAAATTGGATAAAAAGAAACAGGAATGAACATGAAAGAGATAAGAATGCTCTAAAAAGTACAAGGAGTGATAGGAAACAGGCTGGTTAGGTCAAGGGAGGTTAGATTACTGAAAGCCTTAAAAGCTAAGCAAAGGGGTTTGGTCTTGAAGCAGTAGCAACTAGGGACAACTTACCATTGCTACATGGGGGAGAGGGGTGGGGAAATAGTGTTTTAGGAAAAATAATTTGGTAACATTCCTAATAATTTGGCAATGCTCTTCCCTACATTCCACATCCTTGTGACTGTCTTAGACATTCTACGTTCAAAACCACAACATCGCCTTCAATTCCTCTTCTGATCTCATCAGTTGCCAGTCCTGTCAATTATATCTCACACATCTGTCATCCGTCTTCTACCTCTACAGCTAGGACGCCTCAGTTCAAATCCTCATGATCCTCTCTAATCTTGCTTCTATTGGTGACGCTAGGCACTACTGGCAAAGTTAAGTTTCTAGAGCAGTTTATGACCATGACATTCCAAATCCAAACACCTCTGCTGGCTTAACCAGCATGAAGCCCTGTGGCTCCCCCTATCTCCAGGCCTATATTCTGTCACTTCCCTACAAGGCTAGAGACAAAAGAGGTATGTTGTATTCCCCATGCTGTCTACCTGGCTCAGAATGCCTTTCTTCTCTGAGCTCTACCTTTTGAATCCCTACCTGTCTTCCAACCAATACTTTCTATGTACAGTGGTTGACAGCTTTAAAAAATGGAAAACAAAATAGAACAAAGCACCATGTCACTCTGCTTAAGTCGTGAATGCCTCCTAACTGCCTTTCACATAAAAAGTCCAAGCTTGTTGGTACAAAAACACATAAATTAACCCGCTCTAACCTGGCCCCTACCTATCTCTTCAGCCTCAACCTTGCTCGCTTATCACTGAGTATTTAATGCTCTAGGAATACCACCACGCACACCACATCGCATTATTTCTTATCTCTGTGTCTTGAATCATGCTTGAACCATTTCATTCTTTCTTTAGCCATTTCATCTTTTTTTTTTGAGGGGTAAGATTATGCGTTTGATAGAGCTTAAAATAAAATTCAGAATATTGAGGCCCAAGAAGTTCAGCATCTGAGAACTTTACACCTTTCATTACCAAGTAGTCAACTCCTGGGAGGATAAAGAACTCCTGATTCAGAATCTGAGAGGAATTAGTCTCCTGTTTCCTTATCACTCTGCTGTCTTTTGCTTGGGTTCTAACGGGTGCTATTCAAACCTGACACAATGAGTGTAAGGTTTGCAATCTACTATTCTAACCGGTAGTACAGCGATGGATGTCACTATCTGCCCATAAGAAGGAATGGGAAACATCATACAGAGAACAAGAAATAAAGCAGGCAGAACCCCCAAGGGATACAGTGGGGTCCTAGAGGTTACCCCACACGAGAATGAGACTGAAGGAAAGGTGCCTGAGCCCCAAGAGTCAAAACAAGGGAATGCGTTAGGAAGCAGTGCTTACTTACTCTTATGAGACAGCTTTAAGGCAGATCTGAGGTAGTGCACTCTAAATGTGGTCACATACACCACAATAACCATGAAACCCCAAAGGGCAACCCCAGGTTATGTCACTGAAGAAGTCTAATCCCACCTGTTTCTTTCATGCTCTTCTATTTCCCATCCTTGAGGTGAATAAAAATGCATATAAACAACCTTGCTTTAATGAAAAAGAAGGATAAAAATAGCTTTAAACAACGTACCTTTGATTTTTTGTTCAGTGGCCTAAAATAAAAACAAACAAACAAAAAACAATGTAAATATGAAACTGAAAGAAATGGACTGTTATGATAAAATGTTCATATATTACTATAAGACATATACACCTTTATTAAATAAGGAATTTGTCAAATAGATGAACTGTACAGGAAAAGATATGCGAGGAAAGCATGCTTTTCCCACAGATGTGCCCCATTATCCCTGATATTGCTTATTAATTTTAAAAACCTAATTTGTTTTGATAGTAAGCATAGAAGACATCACTGTATGCATAGAAGACATCACTGTATGACAGTATATAATTTTTTAAATGGGAGCTGCACTTTTCTCATGTCCTTTAAAAATGATTTTTATGTAACTGTCACCTTAACATGTAATGGATTTAATACATTTTGCATGTTTAAATGGCTTCAAAACTTGTTACAAGTGATAAAAAGATAAGTTTTCCGCAAGAAAAGCTGTATATAATCACTTCAGCCAAATTAATAACAAATTTAACTCCTGGAGGTTAGGCTGCTATTACAATTAAACTTAGTCAACTTTTAAGTATCTAAGTATTTTTGAGTGGAAAAAAATTTCAAACTAATTTATCACTTCTGACACATCTGACAATATGTTAAAATTACTGTGATCAGAAGCTGAACTGCCATGAACTCTGCTTTCACTGCCTTCCAATGCCTGCTCTTCCTTTATTTTCTGACACCACAACTGAGGAGAGGGGCTTGAAGACAGCAGGGTTGTCTCCAGGTGACTAGCTCAAATTCCCAAGGGCCTCAAAAAAAAAACCACAGACAGAAAAACAAAAAAAAAAAAAAAAAAAAAAAAAAAATCAACCTTTTGATCAAGATCAATATTATTGGAATCCTGAAAATAACAGATAAACAGATACAAGAACAGAAAGGGAGGTGAGGAAAGACTGAATAATTAGTAACTGAATAACCAGGAGTTGTTTCTAAATGGAGATAAAGCTTTTCTTAACTGCCACGGGGCATGATAATTCATTTTGCTTAGTTATATGAAATTATTGTTATAAAAAATACCATTTTAAATTATATTATTATAGATATATTTGATAAAAGCCATAGTAATTACCCTAATATTGAAGCCACACCAAACATTAACCTTTCCCCAGAAAGTCAGGGAGTCTCAATATACCACTAAGTGCTTTGCTAAATTTTAGAGCACTAGTGAAATATAAAATAATGGAGGCTCATCTTTTACTCTATGGATCAAAATTTAAATTAAAACAAAAAACAAAAAAACAAAAAACATTTTTGATGGAAAGACAATGCCAAACAACCAGTCAACTGGCTAACAACACTTCATGTGTTTTTGGGAAAATTCTTATTAAAATTTGAGAGTAGAAAAACAAGTCTTATCAGAGGGAAGTTAGCATACGAACACTTTTAGGCATTAGAAATGTCATGTCAAACAATAAGATGCATAATCTTCTGATGCCAAAGAGTTGGCACAAAGTTTCTTTTATATGTTGAAAGCTTTCCCCCTACCCCCCAACTCTCCTGGTCTCTTTCACAATTTACTTCCAATGGAAACTAAGTTTCAGAACATTGAAACAATGACCAGATAATCGAAATTCAAAGTAGGCCAGGTGTGGCTGGCTCACACCTGTAATCCCAGCACTCTGGGAGGCAGAAGACGGGAGGATGCTTGAGGCCAGGAGTTTGTGAGGTCAGCCTGGCCAACATGGAGAAACCTCGTCTCTGCAAAAAAACACAGCAAAACAAAACAAAGTATACAGTGTTGTTCTTCTAAGCCTTATGACATAAAGGACATATGCTACACAACAACTTTGGAAAAACTCCATGTTGCTTCAAAACAATGGTCAACCTCATTCAATATTCTGTCATCTACAGAGAATGGCCCCATGGAGACACCCAAGGTGTATCTGCCCCTCAGAATCAAACTTAATGCATTGAAGGAATGAAAGTAGTGTTATAGAAACCAAGAGCTCTTCACGGAATAGGAAGAAACAGAACTAAGAGTTCCACTTCTTTAAAACAGGTTTTTGTGGGCTGGTGTGGAGGCCTAGTACATTACTCAAATTATTAAAAAGAATTTTCCAGGTGGGGTCAGTCATTTTAATTGTCTGCACTGTCCAAAACAATTGCCACTAGCCACCTGTCGCTACTGACCACTGACTGAAATGTGGCTAGTCTGAAGTGAGATGAGCAAAACGCACATCAGATTTCTAATATTTGATATTTTAAAAAGAACACAAAATGCCTCATTAATATTTTATACTGACAACATGTCAAAATAGCAACATTTTAGCTATATTAGGTTATATAAAATATGTTAAAATTAATCTTGACTGGTTCTTTTTACTTTGAAATGATCAGATCATTTTAACCCTCCGGGTCTCAGTTTCCTAATTTCTCCAATGGACAAAATAACTGTCCTGCTTATCTTTCAGAGTTGTTATGAGGGTCAAATAATAAAATGTGAAAGATATATTTCAGAAAAACTATACAACAGTATTTCAAATGTGAAGTATCACTGTAAATCCTCTCACACAGATAATTAAAAGATTCTGGCCAATCTAGAATCAAAATTATTTCCATTTTTAATATATTATTATTTTAAAAAATCTGAGCTATGGTTCCACGAGCAATGATCACAACCATCTCCTTCATTAGTAAAGACAGCAGCGCAGTGGCAGAGCACAGCACCCCACCTCCTTTACTGCCAGGCTCTGCACTGCTTGTCCCAACGCCATGGTCCTGAAGCACACTCAGTGGTTAAGACCTCAGAATCTCAGGCCTGACTGCCTGCCTGGTTCTGCCACTTACACTGTGTGACCCTGCCACTTAAATGTGTTAACTTCTCTAAAGCTTAGTTTCCTCAACTATAGAACTGTGGCAAAAACACCCGCCTCAGAGTTGTAAGGTTAAAGGGATTTAACTCATATAAAGCACTTAGGACAAGGCCTGACTTATAGAAAGCATTCAGCAGACATCAGCTGCTGCTGTGGCAGCAGTGGCTGCTATCTTCAGCCCCATCTGCTCATGCTTTCTTTGGCTCAGTCCTGGCTCTCACATTTGGAAATAAGCTGACTCTACACTCGTCCCGTTTCCAGGTCTTGATTTTCTTTTTCTAATCATCCACAATGTCTTAACTGTGCCACGTATTATAACCTAATATTAAGAATAAAGAATTAATCTAGTTCAATTCACTGATTTTAAATGAGATACCTAGTGCTCAGAGAGCTTTCCTATGACTTAGTAATGAGCGCTCTGTCTAGAATCCAGGTCTGTTGACTAAAACGAGTCTTATAAAAGAGGGAAAGAGAAGTGTAAGGCATAAGGAGGGGCAAGATTGTCAGAGAACACCTAACTGCCCTCGACAAGTGCACAACTCAGGCCTGGTCATGTTACCACCAAGGTTATCAAGAAAATTTACTAATTAAACTGCTGAATATGATCCTCAAAAATGGCAATAACGCTGTAAGCTCTCTATAACCTAGATCTCATTTAAACTTGAATTTAATATATTTAAGTCAATAACACCTATAAAAATCCCTCCAGCTCTTAACACAGTAACAGCAAAAAGCCCATGGATGTGGAAACATTCTCCTCGGCCCTCAACCATTATATGCTTTCCAGGAACTACAATTACATGCTTAAAGTAAAGGTTACACTAAACTATCCCTCTATAATTAACCTATTTCTCAACCTCCTTTTTCCTCCTCCTTACATTTCCCTTAAGACCTCTTCGAGAAATTTCTTCTAAAAACAGAACCTGGAAAGAAATCCATGGTAACCTACTGCTACTATTGTCACCCCCCCACTTTTTTTTTTAAGTATGGAAACTACATTTCCATGCTGGATCAAATCATTTTCTAAGCCTGAGAATCAGAAAATAATAGACCTGGTCCTTAGATACGAAACAGAAAAGATTGTTATAGATAATCTTTTATGAAAAGGCTTTTCAAAAAATTTTAAAAACGAAAGTCATCTAGTCATCTGTCTCCATATTGATTGGAAATGTACTAGGGCTGAAATATAAAAATTGCCCTGTTTTTAATGTGAAAAAGCTCTTTAAAGAATTAAGTATTTAAATTAATATTTAAATGACAGAATAATAAAAACTATCATACTGGAAATATTGTTGTAAGCCTTGTTGGTGTCTGTTTTTATAGGAAGTTGTATTATCTGGCTTTTTATTCAAAATAGAAAATAACCCATGGTGTGAATTTTTAAAAAAACCACAGTGGCTATTGGGGACTATTAAATCTATGCATTTTCTGTATTCATGGCATAAGAACCTATTTTATACCCTATTATAAAAATTATTGTGATACATTATTTCCCAATTTTAAAGTTCACCTTTATAAATGATTTAAAAAAATAAAGCAAAGTGTAAGATAATGTTCTGCATGAAAACGATAAAGTCATGGCACAGGGTTTCGGCAAAGCACCAGCTGGAGGAGACAGATTTCAATTATATTCCTGGTTCTGTAACCATGATGAAACCAAGGTCAAACAATTCATTCTGATGCTTAGGTTCCTTATATTAAAAATGAACAAATTTATTAGAACAGATAATATCTGGTCTTTTTCAAAAATAAGAAAATATAAATTACATAAAACAGACTTTTTACTGTGTGAGTTTATGCTGCAACAATTATACAAATGGGCCTGCCACCTGGCTCATGTAGCTATCTGCCTGGATACACCTGCTGGTTCCTACTAGAGACAAAAGGCAAGTTCCAGAAAACCTGTCTTAAAAACTCTGTGACTCACAATTCTTCATATGGGCTGTAAGTGTGCCATTTGGGGGTTTTCTTTTCTTTTCAAGAGCTATTGGTAACACTCTATGGAAATACCAGCTGTCCTCACTTCATCAACAGGTTGTATTCAAATTCAGTTGTAAGCTGGTTATTTGAAACTTGGAGAACAGTCCAATTTACAGTAGCAACCTAGCCTGCTAAACATATCATTTTATAAGTGAGAGAGCATGGAATTTGTTATCAGAGGTATTAAACCTTCCTTTATATTGTGTTCAGTGGGCAGATACTGTGATGTGTCTATGAGACATACAGGAATACCCTGTCAGCACTGAAGATCTGGCAAAAGAAGGAAAAATTACTTATATCCCTAAGCCTCTGATGATGGTTCTAGTAAAGGACATAGTTGAGGTGAGAGACTGGAATCATGGGGTGAGATAGGGATGAAGCAGGCAACAGTATGAAAAGCTGTCACTTCAGATTTGGGGACAAGTCAAATGGCATAATGATCACCATTTATGTGTTAGAGGCTTATTTATAAGGTACCTACACATAGGTGATCACCTATATTGACTTGGTGATTTAGAGATTTGACTATACAAAAACGTAAAGAGGTACTTTAACAATTAGAGCCATTATTGTGTATGTTACAATTTTAAAATTATATTCACAAAAATACAGTATTTAAAAGTGTCATTCAAGTGACCCTCTCTTTCTTAAAATTTCTCAGTAAATAGAATAAATTCCAATCAGATACACTTATATATTGTCTTAGGCCTCTTCTCTAGCCATTTCACATACATTCGCACTTATCAGCTAATTCTTGAACTCCTTAGACACAGGGATCAACAGCACCTAATTCAACACTCAGATGCTTGCCAAACTATTGAATCTACATAAAGTATACCCAAGCATCCTTTTCAGTAAACCTCTTAAGTTTCTTAGAAGCCCTTTTCATTGGCAAATGGCACTTCACATCATGGAACAAAGTCTGATAAGCCTTTACCCCAACATCCGACTTACAGAAGACACAACTCTCTCATAAGAAATTCTGAGCAATGACCGACCAGACTGCAAAGACTGTCCAAAATAAACAGCCTCTGACAGAGGCCCAAGGCATCGGTCAATTCCAAACCACATGAGAAGTCTACCAAAACCCTGACTGTGGCATAAACCTATGCATCCCTTCCCAGGCACCCCTGAGAACAACCAAAAGGCAGGTAGGTGGCTAGGGCCACATCATCTCCTCTCATCTCACACTTAATTTTCCTCCCCTAATGCTTGCTGATGACACCGCTAGGCTCAGGACATGTAGAACTGAATTATTTATCATTTCCCCTTTCCTTGTATCCCCGAGTGAGATTAACTATTCTCAAATGTAGTCACTCATCTGGAACCTGCAAGTCAAATCTAAGTTGACTCTCCCTCTATATCCTTTAAACAAATTTTGTGGATTACTTTAGTAGTCCCTTCACCAGTATTTCAGACTCTGGTATCTACCCCTTGTAATCCAATTCCACAATTTTTCTTTTTTTGGAGACGGAGTTTCTCTCTTGTTACCCAGGCTGGAGTGCAATGGCGCGATCTCGGCTCATCACAATCTCCGCCTCCTGGGTTCAGGCAATTCTCCTGCCTCAGCCTCCTGAGTAGCTGGGACTACAGGCACGCGCCACCCTGCCCAGCTAATTTTGTGTAGAATTCCACAATTTTTCAAGGTAAACATACTAAAATACAAACTTTTATGTGTCATTCTATTAAAACATTTTCAGATTTTTCCCCGAAGCCTTCAGAAAACCTACTAACCTTTCCTAGCTCAACTCTTCAGAGTTCTACCCTTGGTTCCCTCCTTTTCCCTCAAGCAAAATCCATCTTTTAACACAGACAGGCTAAAATTTATTTCTGAGTTTTCACTGTTTGGAATCCTTTTCTATTCTGCTCCTTATTCACCTGAATAATTTCTACTCTAAGGAAATTTCTCTGTCCCTCTGCCCCATCTCAGGCTGAGTCACGCACCTTTCTCTGCACTGCAACAGTTCCCCATAAATGCCTCACCTGCCATAGTTTTATAGCCTGTGTTTTCCCCCTACTAAATAATATGGACATAAGTATCTTGCTATAGTCTATATCCAGTTCCTAACACACACCTGGCTCAAAAGGGGCATATATTAGAAATTAAAATAATTTTTCATTAGAATTGAGAATTGAAACAGTAATTTCACTAGGTTTTTTAGAACATTTTAATGTCTTGAAACCTTGACATAGATGAGTGCCCAATTTAACTATTATCGACTTTTAGTATTAACAATTTGGAAAATTTTTAATTACAGATATATTTTTTATTTTTATTTATTTTTTTTTTTTTGAGACGGAGTTTCGCTCTTGTTACCCAGGCTGGAGTGCAATGGCGCGATCTCGGCTCACCGCAACCTCCGCCTCCTGGGTTCAGGCAATTCTCCTGCCTCAGCCTCCTGAGTAGCTGGGATTACAGGCATGCGCCAACATGCCCAGCTGATTTTTTGTAGTTTTAGTAGAGACGGGGTTTCACCATGTTGACCAGGATGGTCTCGATCTCTTGACCTCGTGATCCACCCGCCTCGGCCTCCCAAAGTGCTGGGATTACAGGCTTGAGCCACCGCGCCCGGCATATTTTTTATTTTTTACTTTGCATTTAGTTATAGCTTCTTATACTACATTAGCTAGTTTAGAATTATCTTGCAATAAACAACGTCCTAGGTTTAAGGCTAATATACACTGAAAACTTCAAAAATCAGCCCAGGTACTAAATAAAAAGGGGAAAAGGAACTGACACTTTACTTCCTGTTATGTTTATTTGGATTTCCCTTAATATTCTATTACTACAGTACACATAATAACATCATCTCACTTAATTCAAACCTCATTTAACAAAACACAAGGAAACTAAGGCCCAGAGAGGCGAAATAAAATTTAAGGCCACACCATTCTATGTGTTATGTGGGAGAATGAGATTTTAAATCCTCTCAACATGGCTGAAATTCCACGCTCTTCTCACTTATAAAATGATATGTTATGAAACACCCAGGAACAGCTATTTGAAAGATAAACATCTATAAAATGTACTTACCTTTGAAAAACTATTGACAAGATTAAACAACTATGCATTAAATTGTACAAATTCAGCAAGTTACTTCATATGCATATTCAAAGACATTAAATATTAATGAATCTCCATTGAAACCAAAACATTAAATCAAATAATTTTCTTTTTAATTCTATGTTTAAACTGCTTAATATAAATAGTTTATACACATACTACCTTCTTTTGAGCAGCTTCCTTCTTTTTCTTGTCGTCTTTTTTCTTTTTCTTTTCTTCCATCAACTGTTCTTCTTCTTGCACTAAATCCCTGAACCACACAGTTGCAATTAACTTTCCCAAAATGTATGAAGAGATAAAAATAATGCTGCATACAGGTTCATTTTCACTTTTTCACTCTTATCAGAAGACATGGCAAATTATTCTTTTATCATTCGTTAAAATAAAACACAACTTGCAACCTACCTCTAACTGTATAGCCACTATATGGTACAATATACTTTAATACAGGTACTACAGCTTTTATCTTAATATCAAAGAAGACAACCTAAAATTAGCAAATTTTACACTGGAAAACAAGCAATTTCTTCCAATCCTAGAATGTAAATATCATCATTTAAGCTGGAGTTACCCTACTACTGGCCCCAATTATCAATTAGTAGCGAATGGCAATGCCTGAGAGCACCCCACAATCCTCTCCCAGCTAGGTTTCTGGGAGCTACCTTTAGTTTTCCTTGCTCTAAAAGCTTTGTAAATATTTTTAGAACATAACTTATTAAATAGGTGACTTGTATTTCAGCATTACAAGTTCATATTCTATAAACATACCAAAGTATTCTATCAATTCTTGGGAAACAATAATGTATTATTGTTTGTTTGTTTTGAGATGGAATCTTGCTCTATTGCCCAGGCTAGAGTACAGGGGTGCGATCTCCGCCTCCCAGGTTCAAGTGATTCTCCTGCCTCAGCCTCCTGAGTAGCTGGGATTACAGGCACCCACCACCATGCTTGGCTAATTTTTGTATTTTTAGGAGAGATGTGGTTTCAACAAGCTAGCCAGGCTGGTCTCAAACTCCTGACCTCAAGTGATCTGCCCGCCTCAGCCTCCCAAGGTGTTGGGGTTGCAGGCATGAGGATTGGGATTGCAGGTTGTCCCACCACATATGGCCTAAAAATGTATTCTTTAAAGAAGTTTGTTTAAATTTGTTAAATCTCAAATGGTTAAAGTTGTCAACAGAACCTCTGGTTCAGGATTTCAAAGTGACAGACTGGGCAGATGTGCTTCAGCAAACAGGTTATTACCTTTCAGGAAAAAAAGGTTATTACTTTTTTATTCCATTCAGAGCTGATGAATAAACAGGAGCAAAAACTGCCTCACCTAAGCATAAACACAGGAGAAGTCTAAAATGGATGTTTTAGGTACCATCCTTTCTGGTGGAGCTCTAGAGAGCGTCCCAGAAGACCAGAGCAGGAGAGCATGAGGCAAAAAGACAGACAAAGGAATAGAAAAGCCATAGCTACTCAAACCCTCTCACCTACTTCCCATCCAGATGCGGATGAGGCCAAGGTAGTAACTGCTTCTGAATGCAGCCTAAAGCCAAACAATACTCTCTAAAGAAACAAAACTTTCCACAGGAGTCTGATAAGTTCTTGAAAGGGTCATGCTGTCCCAGAACAAAACCCTCTTATTGGAGGCTGCTGCCACTCCCTCCATCACAGTGTAAAGTAAAGCCTGCAAATCAACACTCTACACATAGATCAGCCTTCCCATTCAGGGAAGGAATCTACTGGGGAAAGAAACCTACGCAAAGGTGGAAGAAGCTCACTCCTACAGTCATCACCGTAAAGTCTAGACCCTAAGCCTTCATTCATAATGCCAACAATCAAAATCACCAGTTACCTAAAGAAAAGCACCACACACAATGAAAATACCTAACTCTGCCCTGAGGAAACTTTCCAGAGGGGACACTAAGAATACTGGGCAGACATGGAGAGGTTTGGAGATACGAACTAGACATTTGAGAAACTGCACATCATTTATCAAGGCTGCAGTGCATATGGAAGTAGGGAAGATAAAAGGAGAAAGAGGCAAGTGCCTAAGAAACTGGAAGGGTTTGCTATGGATGGACTGCAATGAGATTAAACAAAATTTAAGTTGGCTTTGCTGATGGAAGAGAATGAGAGGAGACGCAGACAGAAACTGAAAAATGAATGATATTATGCACAACTGATGAAAACTTAGTGAAGTTAAGTATAGGACTACTAAAATCAGCTAAGAGGATAACTGGAAGAACACTATGGTAACTGCTGCCATATTTCACTGCCATTTTTGTTACAAGCAGAAGTGTCATGTGGCTAATGGAGTAACATAACAGATTTCTGCCAACTGTGGCCATGACTCACTCTCTTTTGAATTCTGTGTGCGGGAGGTAGTAGGACTGAACAAGCTCACTCACACTACAATCCAGGGGAAGTCAGGGAGCAAGACAGCCACAGCATATGAGAGCAGCAGGGTAAATTCAGTAAACAACATCAACTAGCTTACACCACTGGCATGTTACCTACCCTGACACATGCAGAATTCAAGATTAAAAGCTGATTACTAGCTCAAAATACTTAATCTTCTTCAGCCTCTGTTTCATGGAAGAAACAAACAAAAACTGGGGATAAATGACCATACGTTAATATCATAGCATTTTTATAAGAATTAGGAGTGCTTACTTAGTACAAAGCTTATCTAGGAGGCACTCAATCATCTAGTCATGAATCCAACTCACCAATCCTTAGTGGCACCCAAAAGGCTTGTCTTTACCCTACCTGTGTCAAAATATTATAGGTGCTTATCTTTCAGAAACATCTAGCACCTTCAGCATTTGTTCTTCATGTTCTGCTGTGAATTACAGACATGCCCTTTTCTGATCTTCTGTGTCACTATAATTTTACTCCATGTAATGGTCTCTCATTAACTGGAATATTTTCTCCTTTCTCAAACTTCATTTTAAAGACTCTCTGATGAGACAACTACCAAGCGTTTTCCTGACCAAAATATCCCCCTTAGTACCTAAAAGATGTACACATTCCTTCTCAAGGAAATATCAGAATACCAGCCGAAACTATAAGCAGAGAGGGGAATAAGTTCTGTTCTTCAACACCATCATCACAGCCAACCCATCATGCTTTTCCCACATCTCCTCCTTTGGAAAGTCAATTGAAAAAAAAAAAAACAACCAAAAAAATCTGTACCCAAACACATCAGCTTCCAGGAGTTAAATGTTAATAGAGATTCATTTAAGACATTTGACTATATCATTTACCACAACTATCAAGAGGAAAAAGGCCTGATGGATTTGAAAGGCCTAAGTGGGCCACCCTGTTTGATGCATGTGGCACCAAGACCAACACTCCAGTTAGCAATCATCCATGCCCTGAAGGCTACTTTGCAGGATACCTCATATCTGTAAGTTCTGTGAATCTATCTCCTTGCTCTGCAAAAACCAGACTCCCCTTTTATCAGCGTTTGACTTATGTCCTGCATCTCATGTATAAAGCCTTTGTGGTGGCCTATAAAAATCAATGCCACTGAGGAAACTTTCTAGGAAGATGGAAATGTTTTCTAACTTGATTGGAGTGGTAGTTACATGGGTGAATACATTTGTCAAGTCATTCACCAGTACACTCAATGTTTGAATTTTACTGTGTGTAAGTTGTGTTTTAAAGTTGACATACATTGACTACAGGAAATGCAATGTTTGGATCTGAAAAACAAACAGATCAAGATTAGGATGGTATATTCCACACAACGAATCAAGCTAAGCTTCAAATTTTGCCTATATCTTCCAGTACCCACTACAAATGATTTACCTGTACGGTTCAAGAATGTGTTTCTGGCTAGGTATGGTGGCTCAGGCCTGTAATCCCAGCACTCTGGGAGGACAGGAGTTTGAGAACAGAAGAGGCAACATAGTGAGAGTCTGTCTCTATTTAAAGGGCCTATCATGGCAGCAGGGTACACCTCAGGGTTAGAATGCCCCTCTTACTCTTGTGCTTCCTGACACTTGATGTTCAACTTTTCCTACATTCTCAATCTGAATATCATTAAAATTAATCCCTTCTGAAGAGTACTCTTGTACACTGCTATTGGAAGTATGTATGGACTAGCACTAAGCTTCTGGTGAGCAATTTGGAAATATCTATTCGCAATGAATTTTTAAATGCCACAACCTTATGATTAATCAATTCAAATTTAAGTCTCTGAAAAAGGAAACTACACAAAGACAGACACTGCAGCATTAAAATCATAACCAAAAACCAATCTATAGGGAAAAGTTAAATCATACTGTATTCACATCATGGAATACTACACAGTAATTTAAAAGTGGGGGGAAGGTAGATTTCTAGTGTACAAAACCAGCTCCCAATAGAAACCTCAGGCACTGAACTTCTCATTTACTTATTTATAGACAGACAGTCTCACTCTGTTGTCCCAGGCTGGAGGGAGGTGGTGCTGGTCTCAAACTCCCGGGCTCAAGCAATCCTGCTACCTAGGTCTATCAAAGCACTGGAATTACAAGGGTGGACCACTGCACCCAGTCAAGAAACATGATTTTCTTGTAGGAAAAAAATTTCTACAATTTTGTAGGAACAACTGAACACATCTGAAATAAGAAAACAAGCAAACATCTGGTACAGGTTGTAAACAAGTTTAGTAAAATAAGACATGTTTAAGAGCTGTTATAACTGTGGAAGGCTTCATGGAGCAGTAAGAAGTTGAGCTGGCTTGTGAAAAAGAGGCAAAATTTTTTAGGAGCACAGAAAGGTATGAGCATGAGCAAAGTATGGAGACTTGTCAGCATGACAATTCCAGGGATGAGCATTGGAATTGAAAAAGGGAGGGAAAATGTTGGGTAAGAATAGGCAATAAATCAGCAAAACAGGGTGAGAAGACCATTGCAAAAAATCTAAGTGAACGTGTAGCTCCTCAAACTACCATGGCAGCAGTGAAAAAAGAAAGGAAAGAATACATCTGAGATCATTCAAGATAGCATAACAATTAGCTGGGGGTGATGGTGCATACCTGCAGTCTCAACTGCACGGAAGGCTGAGGCCTGAGAATCAAGTGAGCCTAGGAGCTGAAGGCTGCAGTGAGCTATGACTGTGCCACTGCACACCACCCTGAACAACGAAGGGAGAAATGACAATAACAGGACAAGGGGTTAGGTGTCTATTTTGCTTTAGGAAACAGAAAACAGGAAGCAACTTTCTAGAGGGCCCAACTAGCCTATCAGTCAGCAACACACCACAAGCCAGCTCATCCTCACATAGATGCCAGCTGTATGTTACAAGCTAGAAATAAAAATACACTTCACATCTTCTGCCAAAAAACATTCTGTTCCCCTACTTTCTCCCTTGCAGATCCCACCTTCTATTTTCTTCCAGTCTTCCTCTTTCCCCATTTGATTACCACCCCCCTATTCCTTTTCTCATTTTTATCCTCCTACCTAAATTAATCACCAACACCAGTCTAGCACTACACAATAGGAAGTCACTGGTAACCTTCAAAATTATAGAATTCACCAGACAGTAAAGATGAAAGCTGAACTGCAGCAAAAATAGGTAAGGATGTGAGATGGAGATTTGGATCAGTTTTTCCAAAAGCTTCAGCAGTAAAATGAAGAAGACAGGATAAAACAAAGTTTTGTAGATTGTTTTAAAATAAGGATGACTAACACTTACCTGGAAGTGGAAAGGGATTATCATATGGAAGGGTAGAGAACATGCTAGAGGCTACTTACAATAACTGATAATTACCTACAAATACAGAAATAGTTAAATAAAATGGATACATTTATAAAATGGAATATTATGCAGCTGTGAAACTAAGGTTTCCTCTACATCCTGATGTGAAAGGATCAGGAAGGCATAAAGGTAACTGGAAAAACAACTAAACAAAATCTAAGCCTCAGTGTGGGAAGGATCTTTTTGTGTTGGGAGGGATATGAATATACATATTTACATGTCCTTGTAGGTGTATAAAGAAATTCTGGAGGTACATACACAAATTAATAAAAATATGTATTTGTGACAGAGTATGAACAGACAAGAGGACAACAAACAGGGTGGCAGCAATGCTGTACATTTTTTAAGTCAGCTCTAGCTGGCATGTCTTCCCCTTAGGAAGGAAAGAGAATAGCATACAAACAGGTAGCAATAAGGATTCAGATGACAGTATGAATCTCTTCAAAAAGTGGGAAGTTGAACTTGAAAGGGGCTTCCACTAGCACCATAATTTGAGCAATAAGTTATGCTAATAAAAAAGTATAAACCACTGAATAAAATAAGAATCCATACTGATATGAATCAGTGAGTGAGTGAGTGAATGGGGAGAAGTACCAAATCTTACAGCAAAATGTCAACTAATGCAGAAAGAATGGTAGACTTTAAAACTCATTATTTGGCCCTATTGGTTAAGGCAAGCACATTGATGAGAAACAAGACATTTACATACTCTCAATGCATCTCCCAACAACAGTGTTATTAATTACAAGAGGAAAAATACTAATTTTACAGTGATGAAACCTGACAGAGACCACGTTACCCAAGCAGTTGAAGTTAACCATCACCAATAATGGGGTAAAAGGACATCATGCATCTCCTGACATTATGTACTGAGAATAACACATAAGTTCTGTACTATTCCTGCCAAAAATGCATAACCTGATCAGGTCATAAGGAAATATCAGACAAATATAGACTGAGGGACATTCTATAAAGTAACTAGCCTGTATTCTTTAAAAGTATCAAGGTCCAAGAGGACGCCGTGGCTCACGCCTATAATCCCAGCACTTTGGGAGGCCGAAGCAGGCAGATCATGAGGTCAGGAGTTCAAGACCAGTATGATCAACATGGTGAAACCCTGTCTCTACTAAAAATACAAAAATTAGCCAGGCATGGTGGTGAGCACGTGTAGTCCCAGCTACTCAGGAGGCTGAGGCAGGAGAATTGCTTGAACC
>NW_016107400.1:7253050-7258154 GCF_001604975.1 Cebus imitator | reverse complement strand
ACTGTACTCCAGCCTGAGGGACAGAGTGAGACTCCCTCTGGGGGGAAAAAAAAAAAAAATCAAGATCCTGAAGAACAGAAACCAAGAAACTTCCAGAATGCAGGAAACTAAACAAACATAAAAACTAAATGCTACCTGTGATCTTGGATTGAAGACCTGACCAGGAAAAACAAAATTTGTTTGGCTCTAAAGGGAATTGTTGAGATAACTGGCAAAATTTGAATAAGATCTGTAGATCTGCTATTAAGACTGTGCCAGTGTTATTGTGCCCATTTTCATAATGGTACTGAAGTTAGTAAGAAAATATCTTTGATGTTTGGGAGTAAAGGGGTTATCATGTCTGTAAGTTACTTTTAAATGGTAAAAAACAAAACAAAACCAGTATGTATATAAAAAAGAGGAAATAATAAAATAAATGTGATTAAATGTTAACATTTGAGGATTAAGGGTTAAGGATATTCAGAAGTTCTTTGTCCTATGCTTGCATTTCTCTACATCTGAAATTAATTCAAAATAAAAAGCTCAGCAGAACACGGTGGCTCATGCCTGCAATCGTAGCACTTTGGGAGGCTGAGGTAGACTGCTTGGGCTAGGAGTTCAAGACCAGCTTGGGCGACATGGCAAAACCCTGTCTCCACAAATATACAAAAATTAACTGGGTATGGTGGCACATGCCTATAGTCCCAACTACTCAGGAGGATGAAGCAGGAAGATCACTTGAGCCTGGGAAGCAGCAGTTGCACAGTGAGCTAAGATCATTCTATACTGTGCTCCAGCCTGGGTGACAGAGTAAAGCCCTTTCTCAAAAATAATAATTAATTAATTAAAGACTCAGACTGAAGAAAATTAGTGAGTTCAGAAACTGAGAAAATAGATACTCCACCATAAGGACAGAAACATCTACCATTTACAAAATACTCTGAGATATTACCCAGTTTGAATCCACAACCCTGAAACATAGAACTGATATTATTCTCCTTTGACAGTTAAAGAAATTGAAGATCAGAAAGTCCTAATGACTTGTCAGATGGTACAAGGCTGTGGTAAGGCTGACCCAAAACTCAGTTTGCTAAATCTACCCACCCAAATTCTACTCTTCTTTTAAGGCTTAATTACTAGTTCCTTCATGATTCTTTCCAATCCAAACAAACCTCACACTTGATCTCTAATTAAACAATACTCATTTTCTAATTATTTTATTTTGAGACAGCATCTGTGTCACCCAGGCTGGAGGGCAATGGCGCAACCTCAGCTCATAGCCACCTCCGCCTCCCCGGTTCAAGGGAGCCTCCTGCCTACTTGTACAATACTCCTGAGTAGCTCGGACTACAAGCACCCACCACCAAACCTGGCTAATTTTTGTATTTTTAATAGAGACAGGGTTTTGCCATGCTGGACAGGCTGGTCTCAAACTCCTGACCTCAGGTGATCCACCTGCCTCAGCATCCTAAAGTGCTGGGATTACAGGCTTGAACCACTGCATCCGGACTTCTCTAATTGTTTTAGATGTTAATCTCACTCTTCCAAATAGGACTAATTATTGCTCTGGGGACAAAAAAAACAGTCCTACTTGTACAATACTCCCTGTCACTGACACTTTAATTAGATTCAAATTCCTGCTTCTTTGCTTTTACTAACACTATAACCCCAATACCACAACGAAAAATGCACTCTTAATTCTTAATCTTACCCATATGTTACTTCTCCTTTAAAGACCAGTTCAATTCCCATCTATTCAGACAAGCATTTCTCAGGCTGCATAGCATGCAGTGAAGACTCCTAGGTTCAAATGTCAAATAGAAGCAGTCTTAAACCTCAATTCCACCGCCTACAAGTGTAACCTTAAGCAATTTACTTCATTTCTCTGAAGGCTTCATCATCCTCTCTCAATGGGTAGTTGTGAAGATTTAACCATGTAATGCAGATGAAGTACTTAACAGATGCATCTAAAAAGCATACACTGAGACTAGGTGTGGTGACTCATACCTGTAATCCCAGTGCTTTGGAAGGCCAAGGTGGTAGGATCACCTGAGGCCAGGCGTTTGAGACAAGCCTGGGCAACATAGCAAGACCCTGTCTCTACAAAAATTAAAAAATTAGCCAGGTACAGTGGTACATGCCTGTAGTCCCAGCTACTCAGCAGGCTGAAGCACAAGGATCACTTGAGCCCATGAATCAACACTACAGTGAGCCACGATCATGCCACTGTATTCCAGACTAGGCAACAAAGCAAGACTGTGTCTCCAAAAAATAAATAAATAAAAATTTTAAAGTGTATACTAATTGCTAGTGATGAGAGACTAGGTGCAAAGCACTGCACTAAGCTAAGGTTAGGATGCAAAGAAGGTTGCAACCAAAGGAGGGAGTACATACAGAAGAAAATAAAACTGAATACATAAAAACAGTTATTATAGCACAAGGTAGAATTAGGTGGATGCAAAACCAACAGCTAAAGGTCCCAGATTCCAAACCAGACCAAATCAGGTACCAGGTACTAAAAGAAAACCATGATATCAAAAGATAAATCTATAGGCCAATAACCCTTATGAATACAAACATAAAACTCCTCCACAAAAGACTAACAAACCAAATCTGGCAACATAAAAAAAGGACTACACAAAGTGGATTATAACCCAGGAATGCAAGGTTGGTTTAACAAGAAAATCAATCAATGACATATATTACATTAACAGAATGGACAAAGCTACATGATGATTTCAAGAGACTCAGAAAAAGCATCTGACAAAATCCAGCACCCTTTCACAAAACACACACACTCAAAATTGGAATAAAAGAAAACTTCCTTAACCTGATAAAGGCCCACAGCTCACAACATACATAATGATAAAGACTCCGTATTTTTCCTCAAGATTAGGAACAAGACAAGGATGTCTGATCTTGTCACTTCCTATTCAACATTGAGCTGGAGATTCCAGTCAGAAAAAAGAGAGTGCATGTGTAAGTGTGCACCAAAATTGGAAAAGAAGATGTAAAACTATTCACAGATGACAGGCTCTTATACACAGAAACTCCTAATGAATCTATACACATAAAGACCACTGGAACTAATGAACTGCACAGCTGCAGGAGACAGGATCGACATACAAAAATCAATTGGCTGACACATGCTACAACATGGACAAACCTTGAGGACACTATGCTAAGTGAAATAAGCCAGTCACAAAGGACACTATGACTCCACTAATGAGGTATCTAGAATAATCAAATGCATAGAGACAGAAAGTGGAATGGTGGCTGCCAAGAGCTGAAGGGAATGAGGAGTTATGATTTAATTAATGAGTACAGAGTTTCCGTTTTACAAGATGAAGAGTTGCAAAGATGGATGGTGGTGATGGTTGCACAACGTGAATGGACTTAACGCCACTGAACTATGCCATTTAAAATGCATAAGATGGTAAATTTTATGTGTTTCACCACAATTTTAAAACTTTAAAAAATCTACTGTATTTCTATACAGTAGTGGTAGACAGCCCAAAAAGTAAATGAAGAAAACAATTCCATCTACAATAGCATCAAAAAGATTTAGGAATAAACTTCACAAAAGAAGCACAACTACACACTGAAAACTATATAACATCTTTGATGACAATTAAAGACCTAAATAAACAGAAAAAGATTCCATGTTGATGAACTGGAAGACTTAATATTGTAAAATGCAATACTGTTCACAATGACCTACATAATCAACACTATTCCTATCAAAATCTCAGCTGTCTTTTTGCTGAAACTGAGAAGCTGATCCAAAAATTCACACAGGAAAGCAACCAGAGGCCGGGTGTGGTGGCTCACGCCTGTAATCCCAGCACTTTGGGAGGCCAAATCAGGTGGATCAACTAACGTCAGGAGTTCGAGATCAGCCTGGCCAACATGGTGAAACCCAGTCTCTGTTAAAAATACAAAAACTAGCTGGGTGTGGTGACACACACCTGTAGTCCCACCTACTTAGTAGGCTGAGGCAGGAGAATCACTTGAACCTGAGAGGGGGAGGCTGAAGTGAGCAGGGATTGTGCCACTGCACTCCAGCCTGGCAGCAGAACGAGACTCCATCTCAAAAAATTAAAATAAAAAATAAAAATAAACTAGCCAGGCGTGGTAGCGCATGCCTGTAATCTCAGATACTCAGGATGCTGAGGCAGGAGAATCACTTGAACCCGGGAGGCAGAGGTTGCAGTGAGCCAAGACAGCACCTTTGCACTCCAGCCAGGGCGACAAAAGCAAAACTCCGTCTCAAAAAAAAGAAAGAAACAAATGCAACCAGAATGATCAATGCCATCTTTAAAAAAATTTTTTTTAAGTAGTCTCTGCTTATCCAGTCAATGCAATCTTGAAGGAAGACTCATACTGATTCCAAGCTTGTTACGAAGCTACAGTAATCATGATAGTGTGGAAGTGGCATAAAGATGAACACAAAGTATCAACAGAATAGAGTCCAAAAATAATTCTTCATTTTATTATCAAATGACCTTCAACAGGGTACCAAGATGAAAGTCTTTTCAACAAACGAAGCTGGAATAACTGGATAGTTATGTAACAAGAATGAAGTTGGAGCCCTCATGCTATACGCAAAACTTAACTCAAAATGAGCAAAACTTAACTCAAAATGAATTACAGACTTAAACGTAAGAATCAAAACTATAAAATTGTTAGAACACAAGCAAATCTTTGTGACCTTGGATTTGTTGCCAAGTGCACAAGCAACAGAAAAAAATATTGGTAACCCAGATTTACAAATTTTAAATTTTTTTGTGCTTTAAGGGACTCTTCAAGAAAGTGAAAAGAGGCTGGGTGCAGTGGCTCACGCCTGTAATCCCGGCATTCTGGGAGGAAGAGGCAGGTGGATCATTTGAGGTCAGGGGTTCAAGACCGGCCTGGCCAATGTGGTAAAACCCTGTCTCTATTAAAAATAGAAAAATTAGCCAAATGTGGTGGTACATGGCTATAATCCCAGCTATTCAGGAGACTGAAGCAGGAGAATCGCTTGAACCTCAGAGGTGGAGTTTGCAAAGAGCTGACATCATGCCACTGCACTCCAGCCTAGGCAACAGAGCAAGACTCCATCTCCCTCCCCCCCCCCAAAAAAAAA
>NW_016107400.1:7245944-7252745 GCF_001604975.1 Cebus imitator | reverse complement strand
AAAAAAAAAAAAAAAAAATAAATAAATAAATCATATATCTAATAAAGGACTTGTATCTAAACTATATAAAGAACTTTTTCAATGACATTTTACCTAATTTAAAAACGGGAAAAAATCTGAATGACCACTTCTCAGATCAGATATACAAATGGCCAATAAGGACATGAAAAGATGCTATTCATCATTAGCCATTAGGAAAATGTAAATCAAAACCACAATGAGATACCACTTTACATCCATTAGGATGCCTAAATTCAGAAAGAAGGACCCTAACAAATGCTGGCAATGGAAAGGATGTGGAGAAACTAGCACGTCCACACATTGCTGATGAGAATGTAAAACTGTGCAACTGCTTTGGAAATAGCCTGGCAGCTTCTCAAAAAGTTAAATAGAGCCTGATCAACACAGTGAAACCCCATCTCTACAAAATACTCAAAAAATTAGCTGGGCATGGTGGCACATGCCTGTTGTCCCAACTACCTAGGAGGCAGAGGTGGGAAGATGGCTTGAGTCTGGGAGATGGGGGTTGCAGTGAGCTGTGCCTGTGCCACTGAACTCCAGCCTGGGCAACAGGGGGAGTCCCTGTCTCAAAAACAAAATAAAGCACAAACAAAAAGTTAAAAAGAGTTACCATATGACCCAGCAATCCCATTCCTAAGTAGAACTGAAAATACATGTCTAAACAAATATTTGTACATGAATGTTCACAGCAATATTATTCATAATAGCCCCAAAGTAAAAACAGTCCAAATGCCCATCAACTGATGGACAAACAAAATAAGCAATAGCCATACAATGAAATTTATCTGCCCATAAAAAGAAATAAAGTACTGATATATGCATGTGATGGAAGAACCTTGAAAACATTACACTAAATGAGACAAGTCAGGTACAAAAGAATCCTTTAGTATGATTCCACTTACATGAAATAGGCAAGTCCATACAGTTATAATAGAAAGTGGATTAGTGGTTACCAGAGTCTGGAAGGAAGAGACAAATGGGGAGTGACTGCTACGGGGTTTTGGGTGAGAGAGTGAAAATTCTAGAATTAGATGGTGATGATGACTGCACAACTCTGTGAATATACTAAAAACCATTAAATCATACACTTTGTGAACTTTAAAAGGGTGAATTTTATCATGGGAATTTTATCTCAATAAAGCTGTTGTTCAAAAATTGAGAGAGAAACTGAAGGGTATATTCAGAGAAGAAGAGTTGGGAACAGGGCAAAAGGTGGAAGGGACAGTGCTAAATCAATAAGTTGAACAAAAAACAGACGTCTGGGCTTTAATTCCAGAGTCACTGGAGACGAGCCAACAAAGGTTTCTAAGAAATAGTGACTGACAGGCCTCAGAAACGTGGCTTGAAGATGATTAACCTGCAGCAGTATAGAGAATGCACATTTTATGCCCTTATCTTTTTCACTATATGCCTCACATTGCAAAAGGATTCACAAGTGGAATTACATGTATATCATATTTCTCTGACATTATTTATATAGTCAATTATCAAGAAGTAAATGATATTTAAAAGGACATTTAAAATCAGCACATTCTTAAGTACCATTTCCTCCTGATTGTGCACACATGTAGGGAAACTTCAAAAGAACAGGAGAAAGAAGGGACCAAGATCAACAAAACAAAGACGTCATAACTCTAAAAATATTCAATATTATTGCAGCAAACTGCTCAATAAGTGCTCCCAGTGAAAACCACTAAGAATGGCAAAACACCTGAGTTGGTTTAATCTTGTTTGTTATTATAAAAAATTCAGTCAGTCACTGTTTGCAGAAAATATCTTGTAAGGTTCAAAGTATAAAATTCCTCAACCAGGTTTCAATCTGTTTTGAATCTTCCACTTGAAACAGGAAGTCAGCTGAGTCATCATCACATAATATACTACTGCTAAAAATTCAAAATGCTTTTCCCTAGTTACAAGAGTGGAAATGCTAGGATTTCTGCTTCATAGCCAACTCAAACACACAGAGTATGCAAATCATTTTTAAAATAAGACATCTTAAATAGGAAATTTAAACTATATTTATTTTCATGGGTGGCTTTTTTTTTAAGATTGAAAGAAACTATGCCTTAGTCGAATATTACTTCCTTTTGAATCCCAAAAATCTTCCTCTTCTTGATACTATTCAGCTCCTCTGACAACCTCCTCATAAAGAAGCAATTTCTTATCTTTGAGGAGCAATGACCCCTTGAGATCTAATGAACATTACAGACTATATCTGTGTGGAGGTGTGTGTATTTTAGCATACATTCAATTTATGCAAACTACTTCATAACACCTGTGATCCCTCTGTGGAATCGGGATGAGAATCCTTGGTCTGGTGGCACCGTGCCACTGTAATTTCAATGGGGCATTCTTTTAAGAAAGCGTATTTCGAGCCCAGCCCCAATGTTTCATTTTCCTACCAGGGTTTATCAGTTCATCACTGGTCAACGCTGAACACAAGCAACTTTTATGTCCCACAGTAAGGATGCTACCTTCAGCATCGATCTTCATAAAAGCAGTAATCATTATGACCAATCGATTTAAATACAAAGGCCTGTAATTACTGTAACCTCAAATATTTAAAATTACATCCCAGTTCAAACCAATTGTTTGGCATTTCCTAAAATGAAAGAAACACCAAGTCAGTGTAGAAGAGTATTGGGTAATTTTTGGTTAATTTACTTCAAAATGCTGTGGGGAGGGAATACCAAAGACAAACATATCATCACCTCTGGGATATTCCTGCCAAAAAGGGTCAACCTGAACCGAATCATACAGACACAACCCAAAAAAGTGCAAATTATAGTCTGCAAAAACAACTAGTCTGGACTATTTTAAAATGTCATTGTTACAAGAGAGGCAGAAAAGGGCAGGCAAATGCTCCTAATCTAAGAGAAACTTCAGAAAACTAAATGCAACCCTGGAAGCAGGGATTGAGTGACAGAACAAACACAGCCTTAAAAAACTATGAAGACAATTGGGAAAATCTGAATAGGGGCGAGACAGTATTGTAAAGTTAAACTTCCTGTGGGTGATCATTTGATTGCTGTTAAGTGGAATGCCCTTATTCTGTGAGGTATCTACTGCCATATTTTGGTGCGCAATGTCAGGATAAAACAAATATGGCAAAATACCAATAATCACTAAAACCAGCTAAAGAGATACAGGTATTCATTGCAACATTTTTTCGATTTTACTTAAGGTTAGAATGATTTTTAAAAAATAAATTAATTAATTAATTAATTAATTTGAGATGGAGGTTTGCTTTTGTGGCCCAGGCTGGAGTGCAGTGGCACAATCTCGGCTCACTCCAACTCCTGCCTCTCAGGTTCAAGCAATTCTCCTGGCTCAGCTTCTCAAGTAGCTGGGATTACAGGCGTGTGCCACCACGCCTGGCTAATTATTGTATTTTTAGTAAAGACGGGTTTCACCATTTTGGTCAGGCTGGTGTCGAACTCCTTACCTCCAGTGATTTGCCCCTCCTTGGCCTCCCAAAGTGCTGGGATTACAGGCGTGAGCCACCATGTCCAGCCAACTTTTTAAAATTTTAAAATGAGACAGGGATTTCTGTTTGAGTGAGAGACGTATCATGCGTCAGTCTGAAGAGAATACATGTAACGCATACCATTTTAGTCTTTCCAATCATGGGCAATACTTATACGGTTGTCATTAAAATTGCAAAGATGTTTTGCAATTCATACTTTCAGATATTTCAGATGCCAGAAATTAAAAGAGCTTACAGAATGATATTCTTTTTATGTTTATATTCAAAATTTCCACAGAGGGTTGTTATACATTTTTAAATTAAGCTTACAGTTTGTGATTAATTTATTCTATCGAATGATTTACCACCTAGTTGCTAAATAAAGCTAGAAAAAAACATATTGGGTTGGTGCATTAAAATGGCCAAAACCCACAATTACTTCTGCACCAACTTATAGCCATATGAACGTGCTGGCCTGCAAGCCATTTATCACAGCAAAGCAAAAGAGCTAAACAAAAATCAGATGACTTTTTTTTTTCAGACAAAGGTTGATAAAGTGCATGAGTGGGATCCACCTTAGCCACTCAGCTCTAATGCCCTGGGGTTGTACTGCCTCGGTCCTACTCATTTCCTTTCCCCTCCTTTCCTTTCTCTTCCTTTCCCTTCCTTTCCCTCTCTCTTTCTTAGAGATGGAGTTTCACTCTGCTGTCTAGGCTGGAGCTTAGTGGTGTCATCTCAGCTTACTGCAATTTCCACCTCCCAGGTTCAGATTCTCCCGCCTCAGCCTCCCAAGTAAATGGGATTATAGGTGTGCACCACCAACTGGACTAATTTTTGCTATCTTTAGTAGAGACAGGGTCTCTCCGTGTTGGCCAAGCTTGCCTTGAACTCCTGACCGCAAACAATCCACATTTAGTACATGATAGTAAAGTCATCACTAGAATGAACATAACATATTGAGATAATTGCTCTTACTCTTTCAGAAAGGAGAAACCAAAACTGTATTTTACCTATTGTGCAATATAAAATAAAATATTGCTAGGCGCGGTGGCCCACACCTGTAATCCCAGCATTTTGGGAGGCTGAGGAGGGTGGATCACAAGGTCAGGAGTTCGAGACCAGCCTGGCCAATATAGTGAAACCCCGTCTGCACTAAAAATATAAAAATTAGCTGGGCATGGTGGCATGTGCCTGTAGTCTCAGCTACTCAAGAGGCTGAGGCAGGAGAATTGCTTGAATCTAGCAGGCAGAGGTTGCAGTGAGCCGAGATCGTGCCACCACACTCCAACCTGGGTGACAAGAGTAAGACTCCATCTCAAAAAAACATTTAAAAATAAATAAAATATTGCACAATGGGAAGAATACTAAAGTTAGAGTCAAAAGGCCTGTTTAAATCCCAGCTCTGTCACTTGATAGAGAATATAAACTTGCATAAGTTACTGAATGTTGTTTCAACCACAGCTTTCTCACTTGAAAAATGAAGAAGTCAGGATACTGGATGATCCCTATGTAAGGTCAGAGTCCAGCTCTAAATATTCAATGATTCTATGACGCTGGCTTCCAAAATATTTTTTCAAACTAGATGAGTTGAGTTCTACTGGTCTAGAACAGTACTGAGACATTTTTTTAATTGGAAAATGTAACTTAGCATCTCCTCTCCCCAAACTATTTCTTCTGACTTCTGTTCAAAGGTTGGGTCAAACTCTCCTTCACCCAAGATGAAGATCCCTATGTATTTTTTGACTCCCATGACATCTAATCAGCTGTCAAATCCCAGATTCTTACTTCCTCAGTATCTTATACACTTTTTTTAAAAATTATTATTTTGAGACAGGCTTTTCCTCTGTTGCCCAGGCTGGAATATAGTGGCAGAAACTCAGCTCACTGCAGCCTCATCCTCCTGGGCTCAGGCAAACCTCACTCCTCCATCTCCCAAGCAGCTGGGACTACAGGTGCACCACCACACCCAGCTATTTTTTTTTTTTTTTTTGGTAGAGGCAGGGTCTTGTCATCATGTTACCCAGGCTGGTGTCAAAGCTCCTGGGCTCAATCCTCCTGCCTCAGCCTCCCAAAGTGCTGGGATTACAGGCGTGAGCCACTGGGTCCAGCTTCACTCACCTCTTTCTGCCACTACTTTAAGCCTCCATGGCCTCTTGCCTAGATCGCTAGTTTTCTCCCATAAATTCAGCTGATTACTAATCCCAGACCAGAATATGATTCTATCAAATCAGTACCCAACCAAAAGCATGTAGTAGCTCCCCGTACCTAAAAATTTATGCACAAGTTCCTCAACCTGACATTTAAGAACCTCTGCATCTGACCTCAACCAGTTTGCTACAAATTCTTTATACAACCTGAACTATCCACTACAGTATCATAGTCTCCTGTACTTTCTGGATTTTGTGTCTTTACTTCTGCTGTTGTTCTTATAATGCCCTTTTCTCTGCCTTTCAAAACTGATTCCATTCCTCAAAGTTCAGTTCCAATGGTAATCACATTCACCTAGACATTACGGCTCCCGTTGATACTAACATTATGTGACAACTTTAATGGCCAGCTGTGAATTTTAAAAGACAGTTTACCTGGCCACGCACAGTGGCTCATGCCTCTAATCCCAGCACTTTAGGAGGCTGGGGAGGGCGGATCACCTGAGGTCAGGAGTTCGAGACCAGCCTGGCCAACATGGTGAAACCCTAAATCTGCTAAAACTACAAAAATTAGCCTGGCGTGATGGCATGCGCCTGTAGTCCCGCCAACCTGGGAGGCTAAGGCAGGTAGGCGGGCTATAGGCGCACTGAGTAGGAGGGAGGAGAATCGACGAAATCTGGGAAGCAGAGACTGCAGTGCGCCAAGACTGCGCCACTGCACTCCAGCCTGAGTAACAGAGGGAGACTCCATCTCAAACAACACAAAACAAAAAAACAAAAAAAGTTTACCTATGACAGTATACTAAATTTATTACTTGTGCCAATGTTGTTTAACTGGCACTGGCTCCAGACACAGTATCTTAAGGATCTGCATCTTAGCAGAGGAAAAGGAGAATGGCAACACATCTTTGACATTCAGAAACCAGGGTTCCAAATTGAGGACCTACATAGTAGGGTTTGGGCTTCCATGTTATTAAAAGATTTTATTTCTTTTATTTTTTGAGAGGGAGTTTCACTCTGTCGACTAGGCTGGAGTGCAGTGGCATGATCTCAGCTCTCTGCCTTCCAGGTTCAAGTAATTCTCCTGCCCCAGTCTCAGGGGTAGCCAGGATTACAGTTGCACACCAGCATGCACAGCTAATTTTTCTATTTTTTTTTTTTTTTTTT
>NW_016107400.1:7234384-7245699 GCF_001604975.1 Cebus imitator | reverse complement strand
CAGGATGGTCTCGATCTCTTGACCTCGTGATCCACCCGCCTCGGCCTCCCAAAGTGCTGGGATTACAGGCTTGAGCCACCGTGCCCGGCCTTTAATTTTTCTATTTTTAGCAGAAATGGGGTTTCACTATGTTGGCCAGGCTGGTCTCGAACTCCTGACCTCAAGCGATCCACCTCCCACTGCCTCAGCCCCATAGTGCTGGGATTACAGGTGCGAGCCACAGCACTTGGCCAAAAGATGTTTAAATTAATTCAACATCTAAAAATTTGGGGGTTTCACGTTACAATTCCTAATGAAGATCTAGAGTAGTGGTTCTCAGGGTCGATTTTGCGCCACTCCCAGGGTCATTTAGCAATATCTGGAAGCATTTTTGATTATCACAACTGGGCAGGGAGTGCTACTGCAGATGCTGAACATCCTGTGATGCACAGAACAACCCTCACAATAATAAAGTATCATCTGGTCCAAAATGTCAAGTGCTCAGATTGAGAAAGGGATCTAGAAGTATTGTATGCATCTGTGGGTTCTGCCTACCAAAAGAAATTTTCAAATTTTTCAAGTTCAAATCCTGAAAGTTCCTCCAATTACCAGGGATAGGATCTCCTGCAAGGTACTTAACTTCTTTATACCTCAAATTCTTCATCTGTAAAACAGAGATAATGATATAGTTACCTACCTCACAGGGTTTTTCAAGGATCAGGTGAGTCCCCGTAAAATCTTTGGAAAAGTATGCCACACACATAGTAAGCAATCAATAAATTTAACCACTTACATTCTTCCCTGGCCTAATGCCCAGTCCTGCATTTGAAATATCGAAAATGCACAAAAAATGGTTACTCAATGTATATAATGCCTTAATTTCCTGGGGAGAGCACTAATGGGTAAAGACAGACAACATTCTTTTTTTGTGTGAGAAAAAGGAAACACCGAGCTAGGGACATAGTTAAAGGAAGCATTTGCCCATCACATCCCTCCTTCCTCAGAATACTTTTAACCTGCAAGAAATGTCGCCCCCCTTCATTGGATCCTTAGTACACACTGCCTTACAATCTCTTTTGATATTTGTTTTTCCTTTCATGCCTTCTGACCAACTGAAGATCCTCAAGCACATGAATGGGATGGTATCTTTTGATCCCTACGTCATCTACCTAGTATTACTGTTATTTATACACTTATGATAGTGTTTCTACTAGACTGTACATGCCCTCTGTGGGCATGGACAGCACTCTACTCCTCTTTATGCAACCCAAAGGGCTTAACAGACCTCAGCAACTGGCTGGCCCAAGCCTCTCGTTTTATAGATTGGACAGAGAGAGGCTAAATGACTTGCCAAGAGTCAAGGTCATATTGCAAGTAGCAGAGCTGTAATTCCAACTCTGATAAATAGCCAACCCAGAGACTCAAGTTCTACCTAATATTAAAATTACATCTGTGGTACAGACAATTTTTAATTAAGTACAAGAGCACCTTCACAGGAATTACACTGGTATAGTTACCTGACAAAACAAAAATGGAAGGAGAAATAGACTTCTAAGCTCTGTTCTGCTTATATTACACCTTAATGGCTCAATCTGTTTTCTTTAATGGTTCCAAATCTTAACATTTCCTTACAAGATTTTGACAACAAAATTTATGTAAATATACCACAAATAGTCAGTGATGTCAGACTTAATTCCCCTTAAATGATCTCATAATTATTTTGAGTAACAGAGAATCCCTTACTGGGTAAACCAATGATTCCTATCCTTCATCATCTGAACATATTCTTTAACAATCAACTGAACGGATTAGTATCTTATAAAACTCAATAGGCCAGCAATTTGGAACAACTATACACGGTGTAAAATATACAGACAATTTGAAATGTGAGTGTCAAAAACCCCAACATAAATCTAAAGCCTGCAAGCATCAAGAGCAAACTACACTAAAACCTGAGATAGAAGAAATTTTATTTTATTCTCAACAAGTGAAATAAAAAAGAAAAAAAAAAGCTATTCATGGATCTGGTTAACTGGCTAAGTTTCTCTGAGTGTCCCAGTATGATGCAAAAGAAAAAGGTGAATAAGAAAGGAAAAAAAGGTAGGAAAGAAAATGAATGTGAAAAGGAGTTAAATACAGTAAAATTCCCTGATGCTTAGCCAATTACAGCTCAGTGAAGCTAAATATTTCCATTCCATAAAGACAGCGTTTAAAAAAGCAAAAAACAAAAACCCTCCCTTCGCGTTGATGCAAAAGCAGTAGGGCCCAACAAAAAAGACAACCTCTTCTGGAGAACAGATTTTTAATTATTTTACCAGCTGATAAAAAGAGCACACACCGAACACGGACAGAAATGGAGTTTCAAAGGAAAACAAAACGCAGCGTATGCTTGGTAAAGTTCAAGGGCAAAATGTTTCCAATGCAACAGAATCCGCCCGACTACAGTGTTGGGGGGGAAAATGCGAACACATAGTATCTTTTTATAAAGGCAACAATTTGAGCTACAAAGTAATAACGGGGAAACCAAAACAGTTTGACAGCCCGCCATAAGGGCCGCCTCAATCATGAGTCACACAATGCCTGCAACCATTTACAATAGTAATTAATGCACAAGTCCCCTAATTAAATTCTAAAAGGGTGAGAATGCTTTAACTAAGTTTACAAGAATTGCTTTGCGCTTTTTTTTTTTTTTTTTTTTAAAAGAAAGAAACACACGCGTAATTACGCATCTCCCCGCAATCCCTCCAGTATTCCCCCAGGCCGCTTCTCCCGAATGCCTGCTCTCTGCGTGCGGAAGAAAATGTCACGGGGGAACTTCTCAACCCAGAAAGGGCGAATCGGAGTAGAAATACACGATTATAATGGGGCGGGAGATGGAAAGCTCGCCCATCTTACCTGCTAAGATTTCTTTCTACGTCTTTGGTAGCTTTAGCTTCCAATTCTCTGAAACAAAAAACAAAAACAAAAACAAAACAAAAACACACACACACAAAAACGAGATGCGCGTGAAAACGGAGCTGCTGCGGCAAAGGCTCGCGCCAGGGCCGGATGGGGGAGGGGAGGAGACGCGGAGGGAGGGGGACTCACAAAGCTGCGGGGCTGCAGCCCGGACTGCGGTCCCCTGGCGCGGGCGAGGCGCAACCCCGGCCGGGCCCCCGCGGCGCAGCGAGGCTCCCCCGGGCCGCCCGACCGGCCTCCTCGGCAGCGCAGCGCGCGCCCTCTCGCCGAGGCCCGAGGTCTCGGGGACGCTCGGTGCCTCCGCCGTCGCCTCCGCCGCCGCCGCCGCCGCGATTGCGGGCCCTGCGGCAGCGCCCGCGGCTCCTCCCGCCCGGAGGGAGGCTCCCGTTCCGCTCACCTCATGTGTGTAAAGTGCACGAGCAAGTAGGGCGCGGCGAAGGAGGCTCGCGAGCCTCAAGCCCTCCGCAGCGCCGCGGGGAGAGGCCCGAGCCGCCGCACCAGCGCCATTTTCTACACCGACCCGCTGCCGCCGCCGCCGCCGCCGCCGCCGCCGACACCGCCGCCGCCGCAGGCCCCAGACCGGAAGTGAATGCCCCTCTCGGCAACCCCTTCCGGGGGCGCCGCGGCCACTAGCCCCCAAGATGGAGGCCCTAGCAACTGCACCCACAGACCCGGCAGGTCCTTGGCAACCGCCCCGGCGTGGCACGCTGCACCCGGCCGGACTTCCCTGGAAGTCACAGCCTCCGAGGCGCCCCGCGGAGTGGCTGCGGGGCCTGCGGAGCCCCGAGCCAATCTTTTTCGGTGCAACCGGCTCCGGTCTGACCGAAGAGGAGGGGAGGAACTCCCCTCCTTCTCCTTCTTTGCTGCGACACAAGTTTCCTACCCGCCGCCCGGCCCCTCCCCCACTGATACACGCCAAAAAAAAAAAAAAAAAATTCCCTAAAACGCAAATTCTACCCCAGCCGCAGCCTGATGAGCCCGCGCGGCTTTTGAATTTCGCCACTTCTAATTATTTATGACCTTGGGCCAGTTATTTAACCTCTCTGCCTCTCAGTTCCTCCTCAGGTAAAGAATGTAAACCTGAGGTGAGTTGTGAGGCTTAAAAGCGATTTTTATCCAGCGACTTTTGAAGACCCTTTGACTCAGCAGTTCCGCTTGCACGTATTTTCTGCTCAGGAAATAATTTTGGGTATCTGCAAATATTTCACCATCGAGATACTAAGCTGTGGCATTGACGAAAGTGAAAAATTGTAAACGGCCAAAATGTCCAGCGTTACTAGATGGCTTCAAAAACAGATACTGGCATGTATTAGGACACTGTAAAAATGCTGTGGAGGAATAATCCCGGTATGGGGAAAATAACTGCAATAAAATAAGTGAAAATGCAGGTTCTAAATTAGCGCACACATGTAGATACACTACAGTTCATACATGTAGACACACTAAGATACGTATATATGTAGACACAGACGCATATGTGTACATTAAAAGTATGCCTTCATGTAGATGCAATAAGATATATACCTATCTGCAGGTAGGTACAACAATATACATACATGTAGATACAGTAAGACACATTCACTTGAATGTGTTCTTTCCAATCTCTCATGCTTTTTCTTCTAATTTAAAGATAATTCCTCCTCTGTGCTTAAAATCTATAACCTTTACTTTTTTAGAACCCTCACTCTGTGGATCATCCCATTCTCCCTTTTCTAACCTAGGTCTTTCAACTGGCTTTTTTTTTTTTTTTTTTAAATTAATTAATCTATTTTTTGAGGCAGAGTCTGTCTCCCAGTCTGGAGTGCAGTGGCGCGATTTCTGCTTACCGCAACCTCCGCCTTCTGGGTTCAAGCAGTTCTCCTGCCTCAGCCTCCCGAGTAGCTGGGATTACAGGCGCGCACCAGTGCGCCCGGCTAATTTTTGCTTAGTAAAGACAGGGTTTCGCCATGTTGGGCAGGCTGGTCTTGAATTCCTGACCTCAGGTGATCCGCCCGCCTAGACCTCCCAATGTGCTGGGATGACGGACGTGAGCCATCGCACCTGGCCTCAACTGGCTTGAAAACATGCTCGAATCTCTCCCATTAAAAACAAAATTTCCCTAGACGTGTTGGGTTCCTATCCTCTCCAAGACCCTAAGCTAATGAATGAATGCACGGAAAGTGATAAAATGCATCAAAATGTTAACTGGTGATGACTTTTTAAAATTTTCTTCTTTTAGTGTATCTGTTTTTTTCTTTACAATGAGCATATAAAAAACACTTTTTGAAAAAAATCAGGTCTACAAAATGTAAAACATAGTTGACACCAAATAAATGCTAGTGATTTTCCTTTTCCTGCTATCATCCCTGAGATCCATTCCCCTATACACATATTTGTTTTCCTTTCATAATCCTTTCTACTTAAAATGTTTAAAAAGTTACTGCAGTATTTTGTTAGGAGTTTAAAAATATGAACATATACGTATGGCACAATATGCTTTCATACCAGGTTTATGAATAATTTTTCACAACAGCATAAGGCAATAAAAACAGTAATATATATCAACATTTGCACAGCTGTTAAGATTAGCTGATTTTCTTATTAGATTTTTTTAATTTTAATAACTCAGTGATTCTTTTTTTTTTTTTTTTTTTTTTGAGATGCAGTTTTGCTCTTACTGCCCAGGCTGGAGTGCAATGGCACAATCTCAGCTCACCACAACCTCCCCCACCTGAGTTCAAGCGATTCTCCTGCCTTAGCCTCCCAAGTAGCTGGGATTACAGGCATGTGCCACCACGGCCAGCTAATTTTTGTATTTTTAGTAGAGATGAGTTTCTCCATGTTGGTCAGGCTGGGCTCAAATTCTTGACCTCAGCTGATCCACCTGCCTCAGCCTTCTAAAGTGCTGGGATTACAGGCATGAGCCACCCCCCGCCCCCAGCCCTTAGTGATTCTTAATTGGGACAGGTTTGCCCCCATCTCTACCCCTGCGGACATTTAGCAATGAACTTTTTGATTGTCACACTGGATGCTACTGATAGGTATCTAGTAGCTCCAGGCCACGGATTCTGCTAAATATTCTATGATGCATAGGATAGTCCCCTACAACCCTGGAATATCTAAACCAAAATGCCTACAGTACCAAGGTTGAGAAAGCCTGGAACTAATTTCCAGCAGCAGACAAGCTAATAAGATGTGATTTCTTGGCTGGGTATGGTGGATCAGGCATGGTAGGCCAGGCGCGGGGACTGACGCCTGTAATCCCAGCACTTTGGGAGGCTGAGGTGGGTGGATCATCTGAGGTCAGGAGTTTGAGACCAGCCTGACCAACATGGTGAAACCCAGTCTCAACTAAATATACAAAATTAGCCAGGCATAGTGGTGCATGCCTGTAATCCCAGCGACTCTGGAGACTGAGGCAGGAGAATTGCTTGAACCCAGGGGCAAAGATTGCAGTTAGCCAAGATCGTACCATTGCACTCCAGCCTGGGCAACAAGAGTGAAACTCCAACTTGGAAAAAAACAAAAAACAAAAAAAAAACATGATTTCTTGAAGGTTTGTCAACAGTGGTTGGACATCCCACCTGAGCCTTCATGGGCAGCAACAGAGAGTGTTCTATATGAGATCATGCTGGTCACTTTTAACTTAAACTTGGTGCATTCATCAAAGAAGAATGACATCATAAGATCAGCACTGATTCCTTATGTGGGACCCACTAAGGGATCTTCTCCTGTTACTATCTTTTCTTTTTACTAAATAATCATTCTCTCTACTGAATGTTCCCCATCACCATACAAACTCTAGTAACTCTCATTAAAAAGCAAAAAGCCCAAAACTCTCTTGATGCCTCATTCCTCTCCAGCTCCATTTTCCTGCTCTTGTTCCCAGCAGTGCTTTCTTGGGAAAGTGTTTGACACAAGAGCCTTCCACTGGCTCTCCTCCTTCTTGCAGCTCTCTTTAACCTGATTTCCCCATCCCACCTCCAAAACTGCTCTTATGAAGGTCTCAAATGACTTTGAAGGTGCCAAACTCAATGGGAACAGGTCTGTCCTCATCTTGATTTACTTCTTAGCTAAATATGCCACAATTCCCTCCTAAAGAGAATGTCTTTGCTAGGCCATCTTGACAGTATATTCTTCTGTAATTCTTTTAACCTTTCTAGCCATTTTTTTGGGGGGGGTATCTTTTGCCAGCATCTTCTGCTTTATATCAAATAAGTGTTGGAGATCTCCCCCACTCCCAAGGCTTTCTCCAGACTTGTGTCCTTCCCCATTCTCTGCTTTCTCTTTAGGATGGGTAATCTCATCTATTCTCTTGTATGTAAGTACTCTCTAAATACAGATGACTCTCAAATTTAAACCTTAACACTTGTCTCACCTGTGTACCCCTGAATGCCAAAATGACAATTCACTCACATAATATTTATAGAGCGCCTACTATGTGCCAGGCACTGTGCTAGTACTACTGGCTTCTCTGGTTCTTGTGAGGAACTACTATGGTGGATTAAGTCTAGCAAGGCAGACAGATTTTTTTTTTTTTTTTCAGACGAAGTCTTGCTCTGTCATCCAGGCTGGAGTGCAGTGGCATGATCTCGACTCACTCCAACTGTGCCTCCTGGATTCAAGTGATTCTTGTGCCTCAACCTCTTCAGTAGCTAGGATTACAGGTGTGTGCCACCATACCTGGGTAATTTTTGTATTTTTAGTAGAGACAGGATTTCACCATGTCGGCCAGGCTGGTCTCAAACTGCTGACCTCAAGTGATCCACCTGCCTCAGCCTCCCAAAGTGCTGGGATTACAGGCATGAACCACCATGCCCAGCAGATTTTTTTTTCTTAAGCAACCTATAAATGTATAATTAGAAACTATGGCAAGTGCACAGAGGGAAAGGAATGTTGCTCTAAGAAAGTGTAAAACAAGGGAACACACCATTGTGTAACAAAGAAGGTTTCTTTGAATATGTAAAGCTTCACCTGAGAATGGTCAGAGGAGCTGGAGCGTGGTAGAGGAGGGGTCTCAGGCTGGAGGGTTACATTTATGGTTACATTTGTGAGTTATCAGTGTGGAGGGAAACAGGCTTCATAATGTATTTAGCTTTAAATTTACCAGACCAAGGCAAATGGATCACCGGAGCTTAGGAGTTTGAGACCAGCCTAGGAAACATGACAAAACCCCATCTCTACTAAAAATACAAAAATTAGCTGGGCATGGTGGCATGCACCTGTAGTCCCAGCTACTCAGGAGGCCGAAGTGGGAGGATTGCTTGAGCCTGGGAGGGCTGGGTTGCAGTGAGCCAAGATAATGCCACTGCACTCCAGCCTGGGTGATGGAGTGGGACCCTTTCTAAATAAATAAATAAATAAATAAAATGTACTAGAGTCGTCATTTTAGTTGCATTAATCAATTAGGAATGGAACCAGAAACAAGGTCCTATAAAGAGAAACAGGCTGTACAAATTTAATTTTAAATAAGCCCTTTTTCTCCATTTGTTTTTGCTCCTATGGCTTTTGAGGTTATCCAGACATAAATATTCTCTAACTTCTTCTTCTTTTACTGAGAAGTGCAAATGATGAGCCGAATTCTTTGGAAATTATGTACTTGAAGGAAAAGATTTTTTTTTCCCCTCCCAAGGGACCAAATACTGTTGTGGGATATATAAGTATCTTTTAGGCAAGGTTCATGCATAATCTTTTTAAATTGAAATTTTTTTCACAATAATGTATAAATAATAAATAAAAACTGAAAACATGAACATGGATAAGAGTTCCTAGATAGAATGTATCTTGATGTTTCTTGGTTTTTGTTTTTTTTGTTTTTTTGGTTTTTTTTAGACAAGGTCTCGTTCTGTGACCCAGGCTGTAGTGCAGCGGTGCAATCATGGCTCACTGCAACCTCCACCTCCAGGGCTCAAGTGATCCTTTCACCTCAGCCTCAAGGAGCTGGGACTACAGATGCAAGTCACTCCACCTGGCTACTTTTTGTATTTTTTTTTTAGAGGTGGGGTTTCACCACGTTGCCCAGGCTGGTCTCAAACTCCTGAGCTCAGGTGATCCACCTGCCTCGGCCTCCTAAAGTTGCTGGGATTACAGGCATGAGCCACCGTGCACAGCCGAGTGTATTTATCTTATTTAACTAAAATGTATTTGGAACTTAATATATGCCAGTCAGGCTCTGTTCTAAGTGCTTCACAAATATTATTAACTGTTGTTTTCACATAGCCATATGAGGTAGAAATATTATCCCCATTTTGCAGATGAGGGTAATTAACTTGTTCAATGTCACATAGTGAATGGTAAAACAAAAAACAAAAACAAACGAACAAAAAACCCAAGTGAGGCCAGGCACGGTGGCTCAAGCCTGTAATCCTGGCATCTTGGGAGGCTGAAGCCAGTGGATCACGAGGTCAAGAGATCGAGACCATCCTGGCCAACATGGTGAAACCCCATCTCTACTAAAAATACAAAAATTAGCCAGGTGTGGTGGCGTGCACCTGTAATCCCAGCTACTTGGGAGGCTGAGGCAGGACAATTGCTTAACCCCAGGAGGTGGAGGTTGCAGTGAACCGAGATTGTGCTTTTGCACTCCAGTCTGGTGACAAAGTGACACTCCGTCTCAAAAAAAAAATTACCTAAGACATAGTTTAAAAATACATATATATTGACATCTCTGATATAAAAGAGGAATAAAAGTAACCATAATAAAATAAAATGTCTTATGTAAATGTTGGGAAACAGTCTACACTAGAAGACTCAGTGGGGTAGGCAGGTGTTGGCACCTATGTGTAGTGCCACTACTATAAATAGTCACAGCAGTGATGAATTGATTACTCACACACCAAGAACTGTAGTAATGTTGGAGATGTAATTTTTCTGGAATGAAGAACAACTCTCAGTCAAGTTTTGAACAAATAGAAAACAGTTATCTCAATGTATGTGATAATTGCATTACTAGAAATCTTGCAGTAATTAAAATGGAACAAAAAAGAAGTTAGATACTCAGGTAATTATAAACATCCCTTTCATCATGTGAATGTCCAGTGAGGGGGCAATTCTTCATTTTGTGGAATTATCTCTGTTCAGCATCCACAACTCCTAGCCACTGACTTTTTTTCCCTTTTCTTTTTCGACAGAGTCTTGCTCTGTCACCCAGGCTGAAGTGCAATGGCAGTATCTCAGCTCTCTGCAACTTCTGCCTTCTGAGTTCAAGTGATTCCTGCCTCCCAAGTAGCTGGGATTACAAGTGCTTGCCACCACACCAGGCTAATTTTTAGTAGAGATGGGGTTTTGCCATGTTGGCCAGGCTGGTCTCGAACCCCTGACCTCAGGTGATCTTCCCACCTCAGCCTCCCAAAGTGCTGGGATTACAGGCATGAACCACTGCACCTGGCCGCCACTGACTCTTAAGAGCTCACATCTCCCCTCAACCAAAAATACTTCAGTCATTTCCCCCAAACCCTCTGGGGAGGGAAGGTGAAGTGTTACTTATTGAGAACCATTGGTATAGAGGGTGAGAGGAGCCAAGGAATGAATCCTGGAAAATCTGAAACTGTAATGAAGAAACCAGCAAGGAGGGAAAGAAACAAGTTGAGTGTGGCATAATGGGGCCACATAATACCTCCTGGGTATTTCAGGCTGACATGTCAAAATTTAGCCTCCTCATTTCTCCCCTGACCCCACCAACATGCCACATGAACCTGGCTTTTTCCCAGTTCTGCCAGGTCACTAATAACACCACCAGTCACTTAGCTACTCCAACCAGAAACCTCAGTGTTAATTTTGACTCTTTCCTGCATCTCATGCAATGTATCAGCAAGTCATTTGCTCTCTAACCTGCTTTCTTTGTCTTCCCTTCCTGTTTCTCCACTGCCATCCCTTAGAACACCCTGAAAACTCCAAAGATTCCTTCTCTTTGCCTCTTTTTTGTTGTTGTTGTGGTACAGTTCATATACAATAAAAGTCACACTTTATGTATTTAAGAATTGGGTCTTGGCGGGGTGCAGTGGCTCATGCCTGTAATCCCAGCACTTTGAGAGGCCAAGGTGGGTAGACCATTTGGGGTCAGGAGTTCAAGACCAACCTGGCCTAACATGGTGAGACCATGTATCTACCAAAAATACAAAAATTAGCCAGGCATGGTGGTGGGTGCCTGTAATCCCAGCTACTTGGGAGACTGAGGTAGGAGAATCACTTGAACCCAGGAGATGGAAGTTGCAGTTAGCCAGGATCGCACCAGTGCACTCCAGCCTGGGTGACAGAGTGAGACTCTTTCAAAAATTAAAAAATTGGCCGGGCGCGGTGGCTCAAGCCTGTAATCCCAGCACTTTGGGAGGCCGAGGCGGGTGGATCACGAGGTCAAGAGATCGAGACCATCCTGGTCAACATGGTGAAACCCCGTCTCT
>NW_016107400.1:7224143-7233989 GCF_001604975.1 Cebus imitator | reverse complement strand
CCCAGGCTGGAGTGCAATGGCGCAATCTCGGCTCACCGCAACCTCCGCCTCCTGGGTTCAGGCAATTCTCCTGCCTCAGCCTCCTGAGTAGCTGGGATTACAGGCACACACCACCATGCCCAGCTAATTTTTTGTATTTTTAGTAGAGACGGGGTTTCACCATTTTGACCAGGTTGGTCTCGATCTCTTGACCTCGTGATCCACCTGCCTCGGCCTCCCAAAGTGCTGGGATTACAGGCGTGAGCCACTGCGCCCGGCCAGCTAATTTCTTATTACTTTTTATAAAGATGGGGGTCTTGCTATGTTTCCCAGGCTGGTCTTCAATGTCTGGCCTCTAGTGATCCTCCCACCTTGGCCTCCCAAAGCAGTGGGGTTACAGGTATACTCCCACATTTAAAATGAAAAATCTGATGCATTTTGACCAATAAATATACCCATGTAACCATTACCACAATCACTATATAGAACGGTTTTATCACTCCAGAAAATTCCCTTATGCCCCTTCTCAGTGACTCACCTGTTCTCCTCCCACAAACACCTACCACCAGGATGCCACTTTTCTGATTTACATCACCATAAATTACTGCTGTCTGTTTTAGCTCCTCATATAAATGAAGTCATACTCTATATATTATTTTGGGCTTGACTTCTCTTGCTAAACATGCCTGTGAGAGTCATTCATATGATTGCCTGTATTAAGTTCATTCTTCTTTATTGCTGGGAAGTATTATATTGAATGGATATACCACAGTTTACTCATCCTCCTGTTTTAAAATAATAATTATTATTGTTATCATCATTTTGAGACAGCGTCTCACTCTGTCACCCAGGTTAGAGTACAGTGGTGCCATCTGGTCCACTAATACCTCAACTTCCCAGGCTGAAGCCATCCTCCCACTTCAGCCTCATGAGTAGCTGGGACCAAAGGTGTGCACCACCAGGCTGGGCTAATTTTTGTATTTTTTGTAGAGACGGGGATTTGCCACATCGTCCAGGCTAGTCTCAAATTCCTTAGGCTTGAGGAGTCCACCCCGCCTCGGCCTCCCAAAGTGCTGGGATTACAAGTGTGAGGCATAGCACCTGGCCCTACTATCATTATTGTTTGTAGAGACGGTGTTTCACTGTGTTGCCCAAGCTGATCTCAAATTCCTGAGCTCAAGGGACCCACACACCTCAGCCTCCCAAAGTGCTGGAATTACAGGCATGAGCCACCGCACACAGCCACATCCTTGTCATAATTGGCAGTTGGGCTATTTCCAGTTTGGAGCTATTATGAGTAAATCTGGTATGAACAGTTCTTGTACAAGTCTATTTTTGTGGACAGTGGGCATGTGTTTCTACTTTTCTTGGTTAAATACCCAGAAATAGAATTACTGGATCACAAGATAAGTGTGTACTTGACTGTGTAAGAAACTAGAAAACATGTCTAAAATGGTTGTACCCGGTTGCATCTCAAGCACATCAAGAGTTCTAGTTGCTGCTCCTCCTCAGCAGCTTTGCAGGAGTTCAAGCTTAGCCTGTCAAAACCGTTCTCCATACAGCAGCCTTAATTCTTTTTCTTTTTCCCTTTTTGAGACAGGATCTACCTGTGTCACCCAGATGGGAGTGCAGTGGTGTGATCACAGCTCACTGCAGCCTCCAACTCCCAGGCTGAAGTGATCCTCCCACCTCAGCCTCCTGAGTAGCTGGGACTACAGATGTAAGCCACCATGCCTAGCTGTTTGTTTTTTTTTTTTTAATTATTATTTTTTGTAGACGGGGCCTCACTATGTTGAACAGACTGGCAATTTTTCTTAAAATGAAAGTTGAGCATCTTCTTTTCTGCTTAAACTAATAAAAAGAATTTCCAGGACTCTCAATTTAAAGCCTGACACTTTTTTTTTTTTTTGAGATGGGGTCTCACTCTGTTGCCCAGGCTAGAGTGCAGTGGCACAATCTCTGCTCACTACAACCTCTGCCTCACGGGTTCAAGCAATTCTCCTGCCTCAGCCTTCTGAGTAGCTGGGATTACAGGTGCCCACCACCACATCTGGCTAATTTTTTGTATTTTTAGTAGAGACAGGGTTTCACTGTGTTAGCCAGGGTGGTCTTGATCTCCTGACCTCATGATCTGCCCGCCTTGGCCTCCCAAAGTGCTGGGATTACAGGCTTGAGCCACTGTGCCCGGCCAAAGCCTGATGATACCTTTAACGTGTTCTATAACATCTCCCCGATGTTATCTTTAGTCATTCTCTCTTGCTTACCATGCCTCAGACAAGCCTGCTCCTCCCCATCCTTCCCCGCTCAACCCAAATGAAACTTCCTGAGGACTTTCCTGACCACCACCTGCCTTGACTCAAAAGGTCTCCCTCCCGGTTACATATTCTGAAGACATCCTCTACACCTTCATAGCATCAATCACATTTGTAATGAAATATGTCGCTTGTTTAAATTTTTTATTTTTTTGAGACAGGGTCTCACTCTGTTGCCTGGGGTGGAGTGCAGTGGTGCAATCATAGCTCACTGCAGCCTTGAACTCCTGGACTCAAGTGATCCTCCTGCCCCAGCTTCCTGAGTTGCTGGAACTACAGACCCACACCACCACATCCAACTAATTTTTACTTTTATTTTATTATTATTTTTAAAGACAGGGTCTCATTCTGTCACCCAGCCTGGAGTGCAGTGGCATAATCATGGCTCATTTCAACCTCTGCCCCCCAAGTTCAAGTGATTCTCACGCCTCAGCCTCCTGAGTAGCTGGGATTACAGGCACCTGCCACCATGCCCGGCTAATTTTTGTATTTTTAGTAGAGATGGGATTTCACTATGTTGGACAGGCTGGGTCTTGAACTCCTGACCTCAGGTGATCTGCCCACCTCAGCCTCCCAAAGTTGCTGGGATTATAAGCGTCAGCCACTGTGCCCAGCACCAACTAATTTTTAAAATTTTTTGTAGAGATAGGATCTTCCTATGTTGCCCAGTCTCAAACCCCTGAACTCCTGAGTCTAAATGATCCTCTTACCTTGGCCTCCCAAAGTGCTAGAATTACAAGTGCCTACCACTGCCTCTGGCTTTGTTTAATCTCTGGTTCTCTTGATTTCTTGTAAGCACCAGGAGAGCAAAGGCCATATCTGCCTGTTCATCAGTACATCTCCACCTCTAGCACAATGCTTAGTACATATTAGGCCCTCAATAACACCTATTAAATGAATAAATAATTTTCCACACTCTGCTTCTCTCTCTCTCTCTCTTTTTGTTTGAGATGGAGTCTCGCTCTGTCACCCAGGCTGGAGTACAGTGGCTGGATCTTGGCTCACTGCAACTTCTGCCTCCCAGGTTCAAGCAATTTTCCCTGCCTCAGCCTCCCATGCAGCTGGGATTGTAGATGCCCACCACCAAGCCCAGCTAATTTTTGTATTTTTAGTAGAGACTGGGTTTCACCGTGTTGGCCAGGCTGGTCTTGAACTCCTGACCTCAGGTGATCCACCCACCTCAGCCTCCCAAAGTGCTGGAATTACAGGTGTGAGCCAGTTCACCCTGCCTGCTTATCTCTCTCTATCCAAAAATCCACGTCACCACCAAAGTGGTCTTTCTAACTAGTTAATCTGATAAGTCCTGCTGTGGTTATGAATTCTCGAATGGCTATATTCTATAGAATTCTGCCTGAAACCCCTTGTGTAGCATAAAAGACTCTTCAAGAACTCTTGCTACCTCACCTGCCATGTTTCTTACAATCCCTATATTGTGCTTCAGCAATAGTGAATTATTACTAGTTTATTGTGTTTTTCAAAGCCTCTATGACTTGAACATATTATTTCTTCTGAATGGAAGTCCTCTCCTACCATGGCTACCTAACGAACTCCTGCTTCAAAGCCCAGTTCAAATGTTACCTCCCTTGGTAACCTTCCCTGAAATGCTCTAGATCTCATAAGAATATAGATGTGAGTCAAGTACCAATACTAATGTATCTACCATTCCTGCCCCCTACTATTCAGATGAAAACACAGCCCCCCTGAAAAGAATGCCTTGAGAATTTAGGGCGGGAATCTCATGTGCTTTCATGAGATAACTCATTTTATCCAGGCACTGCCAGCGGAGAAGGGCCCCGGGAGTGAAGACTTGTCTGCTTCATTCAGTGTTGTATTCTCCAGTACCTAGAGCAGTGCATGGGAAGTATTAAGCTTGGAATTCATATTTGTTGAATACAAAGAATGGATGGGCCAGGGGTGGGGGGGCAAGGGGGCAGATACCTGTAATCCCAACACTTTGGGAAGCCAAGGTGGGCGGATCACCTGAGGTCAGGAGTTCAAGACCAGCCTGGCCAACAGGGTGAAACCCTGTCTCTACTAAAAATACAAAAATAGCTGGGCATGCTGGTGCATGCCTGTAATCCCAGCTACCCAGGAGGCTGAGACAGGAGAATTGCTTGAACCCAGGAGGTGGAGGTTGCAGTGAGCCGAGATGTGTCACTGCACTCCAGCCTAGACAGCAAGAACGAAATTCCTTCTTAGAAAAAAAAAAAAAAAAAAGGTGGGGTTAGCATTGTCTTTCTTCCAAGCAGGTTTAATGATGTGGCAACAAGCATCGTTGTTCTCCAGGTACCTGTTTGTTAACATCATGACTGCCAACAAGAATTGGATTCTCCTAGACTTCTGTGTGGTCTCTGGGATCTCCGGGGTTTTGCTTTATCTGAAGATGGCAAACAACATTCTTTCCCTGATGCTCTGGCCTGCCGCCAGATCCACCAGGCACATTCACTGTTTCACTAAGGAGAAAGTGGGTACTACTGCTTCTTATTAGGTACTTTAGATATTCATTGCTAAAATAATCATTGGTTGCTTCCCTACTTTTTCTGATAATGGTGTCCGGCTTTTCCTTAGAGGCTCTCCACCTTCACTTTCAGTCAATGAATTTTGGTGGAAAAGGCTACATTAAGTATTCTTATTTTTAATGATTCTTATACCCACTGACTAAGTAGAGGAAAACTTGAACGTTACATTAAATAATGAGGCCAGGTACGGTGACTCATGCCTGTAGTCCTAGCTATTCAGTAGGCTCGTCAGGGAGGTTCAATTGAGTCCAGGAGGTCAAGGCAGCAGGGAGCTGTGATTGTGCCACTGTATTCCAGCCCTGGGCAACATTGTGAGGCCCTGCCTCAATAAATAAATAATAGCAATTATAACAATAACGTAGGAAACTGTGTGTCCATACAGACAGAAATAAATATATTTATTAATCAATTCATTTATTAATTCCTCCAAGTTGGTTTATTTTTGAAACATAGTCTCGCCCTGTTGCCCAGGCTGCAGTGCAGTGGTGTGATCTCAGCTCACTGCAACCTCCACCTCCTGCATTCAAGCAATTCTCTGGCCTCAGCCTCCCAAGTAGCTGGGACTACAGGCATGTGCAACCACACCTAGCTAATTTTTTGTATTTTTAATGGAGACGGGGTTTCACTGTGTTAGCCAGGATGGTCTCAATCTCCTTACCTTGCAATCCCAAAGTGCTGGGATTACAGGTGTGAGCTACCGTGCCTGGCCTTCTTTTTTTTCTTTTGAGACAGTGTCTCACTTTGTCACTCAAGCTGGAGTTCAGTGGTGTGAACATGGCAGCCTTGACCTCCTAGGCTCAAATGGTCCTCCACCCCCCAAGTAGCTGGGACTACAGGTGCACACCACCACAGTCAGCTAATTTTTGTATTTTTTGTAGAGGTGGGGTTTCCCCATGTTGCTCAGGCTTGTCTTGAACTCCTGGCCTCAAGCAATCCGCCCACCTCAACCTCCCAAAGTGCTGGGATTACAGGTGTGACCCACCGTGCCCAGCTCATTCATTATATGTTTGATGAGGAATAAGAGCTTCTGTTTCCAGCCAACATGGAGTAACTGGAACTGTATTTACTCCTCCCTCCTGAATCAGCTAAAAATACAGACAAAATTTATGAAACAACGGTTTTCAACACATTAGACATCAAGCAAAGGAGGACAGTGATCCCCAAGAGATGGGAAAGAAATGAGGTGGACCCAATGGTTGCCCTGCATTACTGCTTGAGGAGAGTTTCCAGGCAGTGGTACAGTGGCACAGAGAGGGAAACCCAAGCACAGTGGACTTCCTGAGTTGAAGCAATGTAGCTCAGTGTCTGCAGAGACCAAGGTGGCTAGAATTTGCAGATCAGTGTACCAAAGAGGAGAGAACCACATGCATAGAGAACTCCAGACATCTATGGATGGTCATGTTTGAGTAGAAAACCTTGTAATTCACAGTGCATTAGGTACAGTACTCAAGAGGGTTTTGCATCAGTGGTGGGACAAAGTTAACTCTAAACAAATGTGCGCTCAACAAAGCTTAAAAGGAATTTCTTGCCAGATATGGTGGCTCATCCTTGTAATCACAGCAGCTTGGGTCTTTAGCTAAAAACTGTGCAGTACATGCATGTCATAAAACTACTCAAGAATGGGCCAGGCACAGTGGCTCACGCCTGTAATCTCAGCACTTTGGGAGGCAGAGGTGGGTGGATCACTTGAGGCCAGGAGTTTCAGACCAGCCTGGCCAACATGGCGAAACCCCATCTCTACTAAAAATAAATAGAAAGTAAATAAATTAGCCAGGCGTGGTGACATGCACCGGTAATCCCAGCTACTCAGGAGGCTGAGGCAGAAGAATCACTTGAACTCAGGAGGTGGAGGTTGCAGTGAGCCAAGATCATGCCACTGCACTCCAGCCTGGGAGACAGAGTGAGTCTCCATTCTAATTAAAAAAAGAAAAAAAAAGGAAGTACTCAAGAATGGAAAAGAACCACCCAAAATGATTAGAAGGGACAATATCTGGGTCTCACAGAAAGGTTGGAATAGTTTCTGATCCCATCAGCTAGAGTAGAAAACCTCGTAATTCACAGGGCATTAGCTACAGTACTCAAGAGGGTTTTGCATCAGTGGTGGGACAAAGTTAACTCTAAACAAATGTGTGCTCAACAAAGCTTAAAAGGAATTTCTTGCCAGGTATGGTGGCTCATGCCTGTAATCACAGCAATTTGGGAGGCTGAGGCAGGAGGATCGTCTGAGTTCAGAAATTCAAGACCAGCCTGGACAATAAAGTGAGATCTCATCTTTACAAAAAAATTAAAAAATTAAAATTTTGAAAGGAAGAAATTCCTAGTAGGTTCAATCTGCGTTCAAGTAATTAACCGTATTCCAGAACAAATCTGTAGAATATTTATATAAATATAAAAACTAAAATGTACCAGATAAGCAAAAAGTAGGAAAATATGATTGAAATGAGGAGAAAGTTTTGCAATTTGAAATGGACACAGAAATGACACAGGTGCTAAAATTAGAAGAAAAGGATATCAAAACAGTTATCAGAGCTATATTTCCCATATCCTAAAAGTTAAGTAGAGCCCTGAAATATATTTTTAAAATAAAGATTTAAACTTCTGGAGGTAAAAACGCCAATGTCTGAGAAGAAAAACACACAGAACTGGATGAGATTAACAGATCAGGCGCTGCAGAAGAAAAGATCAGTGAACCTGATGATATAGCAGTAGAATCTATCTAAAGTGAAGCAGATAGGAAAAAGAGACCTAAAATGAAATGAACAGATCATCAGTGAGCTGTGGAACAAATTAAATGATCTAATATATGGGTTACAGGAGATCTTAAAGGAGAGAACAAGAGACTAGAAGAATTTAAAGAAATAATAGTACAATTTTCTCCAAGTTTCATGAAAACTATAAACCACAGATTCAACAATGTCAGTAAGCCCCAAACAGACACACACATACCCACGCAAGTGAAGAAAATGACACCAAGGCACATAATAATTGAATCATTTAAAAACAATGATTAATGGCCAAGAGTGCTGGCTCATGCCGGTAATCTCAGCACTTTGGGAGGCTGAGGCAGGTGGATGACCTGAGATCAGGAGTTTGAGACCAGCCTGGACAGCATGGTGAATCCCCGTCTCTACCAAAAATACAAAAATTAGCTGGAGTTGTAGTGCACACCTCTAGTCCCAGCTACTCAGGAGGCTGAGGCAGGAGAGTCACCTGAACTTGAAAGGTGGAGGTTGCAGTGAGCCGAGATCACACCACTGCACTCTAACCTGGGTGACAGAGCGAGACTCCGCCTTAAAAAAATAAAATAAATATAAAATAAAATAAAATAGTCTGGGTGCGGTGGCTCATGCCTGTAATCCCAGCACTGGGAGGCCGAGGTGTGCGGATCGCACGGTCAGGAGTTCAAGACAAGACCAGCCAACATAGTGAAACCCTGTCTCTACTGAAAAATACAAAAATTAGCTGGGCCTGGTGGCTTGTGCCTGTAATCCCAGCCCTTTGGGAGGCTAATGCAGGAGGATCACTTGAGCCCAAGATCATTTGAGGCTGAAGTGGGTTATGATCATGCCACTCACTCCAGCCTTGGAGACAGAGGAACACCCAGTCTGTCTTAAAAACAAAAAAAGTTACGGTTAATAAAGTAAGGAATAAAGTGGTATTATATAAGGCTCCAACTTCATTGTTCTGCCTGTGGATATTTAGTTTTCACAGGACCATTTGTTGAAATTTTTTTTTCCCCTGTTGAATGATCTTGGCACTCTTCAAAGGAATAAAATGGAATCATAAAAATTACTCAACTACGCCAGGCATGATGGCTCAAGCCTGTAATCCCAACACTTTGGGAGGCTGAGGCAGGTGGATCACCTGCGGGTAGGAGTTTGAGACCAGACTGGCCAACATGGTGCAGCCCTGTCTCCACTAAAAACACAAAGATTAGCTGGGCATGATGACAGATGCCTGTTATCCCAGCTACTCAGGGGGCTGAGGCAAGACATTCGCTTGAACCCGGGAGGCAGAGGTTACAGAGAGCTGAGATCGTGCCATTGCACTTCAGCCTGGGCAACAAGAGTGGACATTTGTCTCAAAAAAAAAAAAAAATTTACTCAACTAAAAATATTAAGAAATGGGCCAGGTGTAGCAGCTCATCCCTGTAATCCCAGCAATTTGGGAGGCCAAGGAAGGAGGATCACTTGAGCCCAAGAGTTTAAGACCAACCCAGGCAATATAGTGAGACCTCATCTCTATTTTAATAATAAAATAAAATAAAAAGTATTCAGAAACAAAAAAAAAAAAGGAAAATAGAAATGAGGAACAAATGGGACAAATAGACAACAATAGCCGGAATCTAAGTTTAAAGTCAGCTAAGTCACATAAAATGAAAGGTCCATATAATGGAATACTACTCAGCAATGAAAAAGGAATTATTTAAATAAATAACATGGATGAATTTCAAAATAATAATACTGAGAGAAGGAACCCAGACTCCCCCTAAAGGACAGATTGCATGACTCAATTTATACAAAAGTCTAGAAAATGGAAATTATTATGTAGTCATAGAAAGAATGTCAGTGGTGCCTAGGGATGGGGAGATTTCAGGGGAAGGGCGAGAGGAAAAGGTTGCAAAAAGGGAGAAGGAAACTTTCGGGGATGATGGATATGTTTGTTTTCTTTATTGTGACAATGGTTTCACAGCTCTCTCTCTATATGTCAACACTTTTCAAATTACACACTTTAAATATGTGAATCAATAAAGCTATTTCCAAAAAAGTCTGATGAGGGCTAGGCATGGTGGCTCACGCCTGTAATCCCAGCACTTTGAGAGGCTGAGGTGGGCAGATCGCTTGAGGTCAGGGGTTCAAGACCAGCTTGGCCAACCTGGTGAAACCCCATCTCTACTAAAAATACAAAAATTTGTCTGGGCATGGTGGCTCATGCGTAATCCCAGCACTTTGGGAGGCCAAGGCGGGTGGATCACGAGGTCAGGAGATGGAGACCATTCTGGCTAACTTTCTTTTTAGTAGAGATGAAGTCTTACT
>NW_016107400.1:7210019-7224123 GCF_001604975.1 Cebus imitator | reverse complement strand
AAAAATATAAAAATTAGCAGGGCACAGTGGCTCATGACTGTAATCCCAGCACTTTGGGAGGCCGAGGAGGGTGGATCACCTGAGGTCAGGAGTTTGAGACCAGCCTGGCCAAGATGGTGAAACCCTTTCTCTACTAAAGATACAAAAAAATTAGCCAGGCATGGTGGCGCGCACCTGTAATTCCAGCTACTCGGGAGGCTGAGGCAGGAGAATCGCTTGAACCTAGGTGGCAGAGGTTGCAGTGGGCTGAGATTGTGCCACTGCACTCCAGCCTGGGCAGCAGTGAGACTCCATCTTAAAAACAAACAAACAAACAAAAATTAGCTGGGCATGGTAGCATGCACCTGTAGTCCCAGCTACTTGGGAGGCTGAGGCATAAGAATCTCTTGAACCTGGGAGGCAGAGGTTGTGCGGTGAGCCAAGATCATACCACTGCACTCCAGCCTGGGTGACAGAGTGAGACTCCATCTCAAAAAAAAAAAAGTTTGATGAGAAACAAAAATATTTACATAATTTCAAAACACCTCCCACAAAATGCTTCTAAATTAAAAGGGAAAAACAGATACCACCTTAATTGAATGATCAAAGTGGATGTCATCAGGATTGGAACCAATCAAATCTAGCACCCCTTAGTAGGATGCAATAAGAAGAACACAGCATCAGCCCTGTGCTATTCCTGTTAAAGATGAAGAAATCTCACACAAACTACACTGCAGGACTATAGGCATGCGCCATGACATCTAGCCAATTTTCCTGTTTTTTGTAGTGGTGGCACCTCTCTATGTTGCCCAGGCTGATCTTGAACACCTGGGCTCCAGTGATCCTCCTGCCTCAGCCTCCCAAAGTGCTGGGACTACAGGTGAGAGCCACCATGCCCCGCCTGGCTACCAATGAACTCTTATTTTGTTGAGGAAAAATGTTATTTTTTCTGTGCTTTGAACTTTTTTGTTTGTTTGTGTTTATGAATTAAAAAAAAATTATACCCTTGTTCATGTATTTAAGATGTGTGTGGCAGAGATTCATAGAAGCAGAATAGCTGGGTCAAATAATACAAACTTTTTTTTTTGAGACAGGGTCTTGCTCTGTTGCCCAGGCTGGCATGCAATAGTGTGAGCATAGCTCTCTGCAGTCTCTGCCTTCTGGGCTGAAGTGATACTCTTGCCTCAGCCTCCTGCTTAGCAGGGACTGCAGGCTTGTGTCACCATGCGCAGCTAATTTTTGTGTTTTTGGTAGAGATGGGGTCCTGCTATGTTGCCCAGGCTGGTCTGGAACTCCTGGCCTTAAGTGATCCTCCTGCCTCAGCCTCCCAACGTGCTAAGATTACAGTGTGAGCCACTAGGCCTGGCCAATAGAAACATTTCATTTATTTTTTCTTACTTAGCCTTGACCTGAAACTCAATGAACATTTTAAAATGTGATTTAAAATATTACAAATTGGCCTTTCAAAGAGAGTGCGTCACTGCTGAGGGAAAGTAAATCTGGAAAACAGTATGGAGATTCCTTAAAGAACTAAAAGCAGATTGACCATTTAATCCAGTCATCTCAATACTGGGTATCTACCCAAAGGAAAAGAAGTCATTATATGAAAAAGACCCATGTACTTTTATGTTTATTGCAGCACAATTCAAAATTGCAGCGATATGGAACAATCTAAGTGCCCATTGACCAATGAGTGGATAAAGAAAATATGGCATATGTGGCCGGGCGCGGTGGCTCACGTCTATAATCCCAGCACTTTGGGAGGCTGAGATGGGCAGATCACCTGAGATTGGAAGCTCGAGATCAGCCTAACCAACATGGAGAAACCCTGTCTCTACTAAAAATACAAAATTAGCTGGGTGTGGTGGAGCATACGTGTAATCCCAGCCACTTAAGAGGCTGAGGCAGGAGAATCACTTGAACCTGGGAGGCAGAGGTGGCAGTGAGTGGAGATTGCACCAGCCTGGCCAACAAGTGCAAAACTCTAAAAAAAAAAAAAAAAAAAAAAAAAAAAAAAAAAAAAAAAAAAAAAAAAAAAAAGAAAAAAGAAAAAGAAAAATGAAAATATGGCATATGTGTATCATGGAATACTACAGAACCATGAAAATAAACAATATAATGTCTTTTGCAGCAACTTGGATGGGACTGGAGGTCATTATTCTAAGTGAAGTAAGTCAGAAATGGAAAACCAAATAGTGTATGTTCTCAATTATAAGTGGGAGCTAAGCTATGAGGACACAAAAACGTACAGAGCCATATAATGGACTGTGGGGACTGGAAGGGGGAAGTTGGGAGGTAGGTGAGAGATAAAAGACTACATACTGGGGACAGTGTACACTGCTAGGGTGATGGGTGCACCAGTCTCAGAATTCACCACTGAGAACTCATCCATGCAATCAAAAACCACCTGGAAAAGCCAGGTGGAAAAAGCCATTGGAAAAATGTTACAGTAACCAAAACCCCCAAAAAACAAACAAAAACAAAAACAAAGAGCATGTCAGTTTCCATCCTCACCAGCAATTTATGAAAGCACCTGCTTGCTCTGCTCTCACTCATTGTGGTTTTTTTTTTTTTTTTTTTTTGGTTTTTTTTTTTTTTTTTTTGAGGTGTAGTCTCGCTCTGTTGCCCAGGCTGCAGTGCAGTGGTGCAATCTAGGCTCACTGCAATCTCAACCTCTCGGACTCAAGCAGTCCTCCCAACTCAGCCTTCTCAGTAGCTGGGATTATAGTTACGTGTCACCACGTCTGGCTAATTTTTGTATTTTTTGCAGAGGTGAGGTTTTGCCATATTGTCCAGGCTGGTCTCTAACTCCTGGCCTCAAGCCATCTACCTGTCTCAGCCTCATGGCCTCACAGAGTGCTGGGATTATAGGCGTGAGCCCATAGTGGCCATTATTTAACACTATCTTTGCCAACTAGTTATCTCACTTTAATTTGTATTTCTTTAGTCGCTAGTGAGGTTGAGAAATATTTTGTGTGTTTTTATGTATTTATAAGCACTTTATATTTCTTTTTTTTGTGAGCTACATCATTCTTTGCCCAATTTAAAAGCTATTCATATTACTTTCTTTTTAATTATAAGAACTCTTTGTATATTAAGGACATTTATTATTTGTCTATTGTACGAATTGTAAAAATATTTCTCTTAGCTTGTTACCTACCTTTTAATTTAGCCTATGGTATTTTTATACGGTGCAGCTATTTTGACTCTTATGTAGCCAATTTTTTCTTTTTAGCATCTAAGTTTTGTGTCTTACTTAAAAATATTTTCTCTTATTGCCACGTGTGTACCTATGCAACAATTTTTCATGTTCTTCACATGTACCCCAAAACCTAAAATGCAATAAAATAATAAATGGGAAAAAAAATTTTCTCTTATTTAAGATGTGTGGGTGTATGTGTGTATGTGTGTGTGTGTGTGTGTGTGTGTGTGTGTGTGTGTGTGTATCTATGTCCATGTTCCCTTTTCATCCTGTTTTATTTTTATTTATTTACTTTTTTTTTTTTTTTTGAGACAGAGTCTCGCTCTGTGGCCCAGGTTGGAGTGCAGTGGTGCAATCTTGGCTCACTGCAACCTCTGCCTCTGGGGTTGGAGCAATTCTCCTGCCTTAGCCTCCCAAGTAGCTGGGGTTACAGGTGTGTGCCACCACGCCTGGCTGATTTTTGTGTTTTTAGTAGAGATGGGGTTTCGCCTTGTTGGCCAGGCTGGTCTCAAACTCCTGACCTCAGGTGATCCACCCACCTCACTTCCCAGAGTGCTGAGATTACAGGTGTGAGCTACCTCGCACGGCCTTATTTACATTTAAATTGTTTATCTGGCTGGGCGCTATGGCACAAGCCTGTAATTCCAGCACTTTGGGAGGCCAGGATGGGTGGATTACCTGAGGTCAGGAGTTTGAGACCAGCCTGGCCAACATGGTGAAACCCTGTCTCTACTAAAAATACAAAAATTAGCCAAGTGTGGTGGCGTGTAGCTGTGGTCGTAGCTACTCAGGAGGCTGAGGCAGGAGGATCTCTTGCACCCTGGAGACAGAGATTGCAGTGAGTTGAGATTGTGCCAGTGAGTTGAGATTGTGCACTCTAGCCTGGGTGACAGAGTGAGACCCTGTCTCAAAAAGAAAAAGAAAAAAGAAAAAAAAATACAGTTTATCTGTCTGGAATTTATTTGGTGTAAGGAATCAGATAGGCATCCAGCTTTAACTTAAGTTTTTCAAATGGCTAGCCAATTACTCTAACAGCAATAACTGCACTGCCTAATTTTATTTTTTTTCTCCCTGATTTCAAATGTAATTTTACCACATAGTATCTTCTCAAATGTATTTGGGTCTATTTCTAGATTCTAATCTGTTTCATTGATTTGCTTTTCACTTCGTGCACAAGTACCAAATGTTTTCAAATATAAATGTAGCTTTATAACATGCTTCAATACCTAGGAGGGTTAATTCTTCTTTATTACTTTCCTTTTTCAAAATTTTCCTGGCTAGCCTCACTTGTTTATTTTTCCATTTGAACTTTAGACTCAGTGAGTCTACTTCCAAAAAAACCTCATAATGTATTTTTATTGACATAAAATTAAAGGTTAAGCTTAATTTAGGGAGGATATGCATCTTCACATCATGAAATCTTGTAATTGGTGAACAAAGTGTGTATTTTCATTTATTCCTTCTTTCATTTTCCTACTTTTTTGCTGTTGCTGATGTTGTAAGTGTTGGCGTTCATGCTATTTTAAGTACAACGTTTTCTTCCATTTTGTTTTTCTAGCTTTTTTTCCTGAAACACAGAAGTGCTGTTGATTTTGTAACCAACTACGTTACTGACTTAACTCATTGTTTGTGAGAGATTTTCCAGGAGTACCCTTGGATTGGCTAGACTACCTGCAAATAGTCGTCATATTTTCTCCACTTCATAATTCTTAAAATTCTTATTTTTTATCTTTATATACCTAGAATAATATTAATTAACAGTGGAAATATTTGTCTTACCCTGTTTCTACTTTAATGGAAAATGCTTCTAATGTGCAACATTAAACAATATGCTATTTTTTTAACTTTAAATGTTTCTTTCATATCAATACCTGATATTGAATTTTGTTAAATATTCTTGCAGTCTCTAAGAAAGGTCATGTAGTCATTCTCATTTAACCAGTATTAAGAATTTACCTAAGTCCAGGTGCAGTGACTCATGCCTATAATCCCAGCACTTTGGGAAGCTGAGGTGAGCAGAAGCTGAGGCCAGAGGTCAGGAGTTCGAGACCAGCCTGGCCAACATGGTGAAACCCCATCTCTATTAAAAATATAAAAATTAGTTGGGCATGATGGCGTGTGCTTGTAATCCCAGCTACTTGGGAGGCTGAGGCAGGAGAATCACTGGAACCTGGGAGGTGGAGGCTGCAGTGAGCAGAGATTGTACCACTGCACCCCAGCCTGGGTAACAGAGTGAGACTCCGTCTCAAAAAAAAAAAAAAATTTCATCTAAAATCAATAGAGAGTTTGTATAAGATAGAGATTGAGAAACCATCCTGGCTGGTTCTGGACTCCAGAAATTCTAGATGTGCCATGCATTCTCTGAGTGATCTTGGCAAGTTCCTTAGCCTCTCTGTGCCTTGGTTGGCTCTTCTGTAAAACAAAATTAATAATAGCATCTAGCTGAAATGGTTGTCCCTGGAATTAAATGAATAAATATAAATAAGGTGTTTTGAACAGTGCTTGGTTCATAATAAATGCTATATAAATACTAATCATTAGCATCACATTTCTAGAATGACTCCACTTGTGCTGAGCTTTTTAAAAATTAAGTTCATTTTAAATTTTTTTTTTTTTTTTTTGAGACAGGGTCTCATTGTGTTGCCCAAGCTGGTCTTAAAATCCTGGTCTCAAGTGATCCTCTTGCCTCAGCTTCCCAAAATGCTGGGACACATGTGAACCACTGTGCCCTAGTATGCTGAGATTTTCTGTTATCATTGTTTTAAACAAAGGTATTTATTTATTTGTGAAAGTATTACATGCACCCAGAAAAGTGCACAGCTGGGGTATTTGCTACAAAAGTGAGGACATAAATAATATATCCCCTTATACTTACTTAATGTTATAATTTTCTTTTTTTCCTTTTTCGTTGTTGTTTTTTGAGATGGAATTTTGCTCTTTCGCCAGGCTAGAGGGCAATGGCAAGATCTCAGCTCACTGCAACTTCCACCTCCCAGGTTCAAGTGATTCTCCTGCCTCAGCCTCCCGTGTAGCTGGGACTACAGGTGCCCCCCACCATGCCCAGCTAATTTTTGTGTTTTTAGTAGAGAAGGGTTTCACCATGTTGGCCAGTCTGGTCCCAATCTCTTGATCTCGTGATCTGCTCCTCTTGGCCTCCCAAAGTGCTGGGATTACAGGTGTGAGCCACTGTGCCTGGCCCCTTTTTTCTTTTTTTGAGATGGCTTTCTTGTTTTTGAACCTCTTGGGTTCAAGCAATTCTCTTGTTTCAGCCTCCCGAGTAGCTGACATTACAGGTGTGTGCAACCGCGCCCAACTATTTTTTGTATTTTGTATTTTAGTAGAGATGAGGTTTCATCATGTTGGTCAGGCTGGTCTCGAACTCCTGACCTCAGGTGATCCACCCACCTTGGCCTCCCAAAGTGCTGGATTTTATAGGCATGAGCCACCATGCCCAGCCTTAATGTTATAATTTTCAAAAGCATTTTATTTCACTGCATTTGTTCCACAGAATAACGTCACAATTTATGTTAGAAAAGATGAATACAAACACACAATCTCCTTGTCCTTGTGTCTATCCCCACACTCTTACCAATACCGCCACCCTTCTTGCAAATAGGCTGAGGTGTGTTATGGTTTTAAGATACTGCTGAACGCTGGTCTGTTTATCAGCATCATGCTGGCTTTTTGGGAGACTTTTTCTTCTGTGTATATGAGGTTGAACCATACTAAATTGCCAATATTGAACAGTTTTGTAGTTACAGAAATAGCAATTTTATTAGAGAAGATCTAAATAAATGGAAGAATGTTCCATGTTCATGGATCAGTATTGTTGAGATAGCAATACTCCTGAAATTGATCGAGAGCTTCAATACAATCTATATTGAAATCCCATCTGAATTATTTATAGAAACTGACAAGCGGATCCTAAGATTTGTATGAAAATGCAAGGTAACCAGAATAACCAAACCTATCTTGAAAAAGAACAAGGTTGGAGACTCTCACTCCTTAATTTCAAAAGTTACTACAAAGCCCAGTAGTTAAATAGTTTGATGATGGCATAAAAACAGACATAAGAAACAAAGGAATAGAATTGACAATCCAGATGTAAATTCTCACATTTATAATCAACTGATTTTCAGCAAGGATGTCAAAACAATTTAGTGGGGGAAAGATTAGTTTTTTTCAACAAATTTGTACTGGAACAACAGAATATTCAAGTAAAAAGAAGCAAGCAGGACCTTACCTCATAGCATGTGCAAACATTAACTTAAGATGCATGAAACACCTAACTGCAAGAGCTAAAACTATAAAGACAAAATCTAGGGGCAAATCTGTATGATTGTGGATTTGGCAGTGGTTTCTTAGATATAATACCAAATGCACAAACAACGAAAGAAAAAAGTAGATAAATTGTACATTATCGAACTTAGAAACTTTGGTGCACTAAATGAACTACCAAAAAAGTGAAAAGACAATACATATAATGGGAGAAAATATTTGCAAATCACAGATTTGATTAGGAAATCGTATCTAGAAAATAAAGAACTCTTACAACTTAGTGATAAAAAGACATAATCCAAATTAAAAATGTACAAAGAATCTGTATAGCCATTTCTCCAAGACAGATAAACAAATGAACAATAATAGATGAAAAGATACTAACATCATTAGTCATCATGGAAATGCAAATCAAAACCACAATGAGATATGACTTCCCACCACTAGGATGTCTATAATAGAAAAGGCAGATAATAACAAGTGCGGACAAGAAGATGGAGAAATTGGAATCTTCATACAATACTGGTGGAAATGTAAAATGGTGCAACCGTTTTTCAGCAACTGCAGACTGAAAAATATAGTCTGACAGTTCCTCCAAAAGTTAAACATATGCCAGGGGCAGTAGCTCACACCTGTGGTCCCAGCGCTTTCGGAGGCCGAGGCAGAGGGATTCCTGAGCTGAGGAGTTTGAGACCAGCCTGGGCAACATGGCGAAACCCCACCTCTACAAAAGATAGAAAAATCAGCTGGGTGTGGTGATGCATACCTATAGTCCCAGTTACCCTGGGGGGGCTGAGGCAGCAGGATTACTTGAGCCCCCCCCAAAAAATATATATAAATATACATATTTTTGAGATGGAGTCTTGCTCTGTTGCCCAGGTTGAAGTGCAGTGGCACAATCTCAGCTCACTGCAACCTTCGCCTCCAGGGTTCAAGCAATTCTCCTGACTCAGCCTCCTAAGTAGCTGGGATTACAGGTGTGCACCACCCCACTGCACCTGGCTAATTTTCATATTTTTAGTAGAGATGGGGTTTCATCATGTTGGTCATGATTGGCCAGGCCAGCCTTGAACTCCTGACCTCAGCCTCCCAAAGTGCTGAGGTTACAGGCGTGAGCCACCATGCCCAGCCAAAAAAAAGAAAAAAAAAGAAAATTTAAACATAGAGTTTACCATATGACCCACCAACTCTACTTCTAGGTGTATATTCAAGAGAAATGAAAGCATATAACCACACAAAAACTTGTATATCAATGTTTATAACAGTTTTACTAATAATAGTGAAAAAGTAGAACTAACTCCAATATCTATCAACGAAAAAAGGTATAAATAAAATTTATTTTTTATTGGAATTGTCTCTCTGGAGATGACATTTGTTTTTAAATATTAATTTATTTTTTGAGATGAGATCTTACTATGTTGCCTAGGCTGGCCTCAACCACCTGGGGTCAAGTGATCCTCTTACCTCAGCTTCCTGAGTAACTGAGACTAGAGATGTGTAGCTAACAAAATTTAGTACATCCATTCAATTAACTAATATTTGGCATAAAAAGGTGTTAATGGCCAGGCGTGGTGGTTCACGCCTGTAATCCCAGCACTTTGGGAGGCTGAGGCAGGAGATCACGAATTCAGGAGTTCAAGACCAGCCTGATCAAAATGGTGAAATCCCGACTCTACTAAAAATACAAAAATTAGCTGGGTGTGATGGGGCATGCCTGTAATCCCAGCTACTCAGAAGACTGAGGCAGGAGAATCGCTTGAACCTGGGAGGTGGAGGTTGCATGAGCTAAGATCGCACCACTGCACTCCAGCCTGTGTGACAAAGCGAGACCCTATAAAAAAACAAACAAAAAAGGAGATGAATACTGATACATGCTATGACATGGACGGCCCTTGAAAACATATGGTAAGTGAAAGAAACTAGACACAAAGAACAACATATAATATCATTCCGTTTATATGAAATGTCTAGAATACATAAATACACAGAGAGAGGAAGTAGATTAGTGGTTGCCGAGGGCTGGGAGTGAGTGATTGGGAGATTAGGGGTGATAGTTAAAGAATGTGCGTTTTTTAGGGGGTGAATAAAATATTCTAAAATTGATTGTGCTGATGGTTGCGCAACTCTGTGAATGTATTAAATCGTACATTGAATTGTACACTTTATTTTTTTAGAGTTGGCATCTCGCTCTGTCACCTGGAGTTAAAGTGCAGTGGGATGATCATAGCTTACTGCAGCCTCGAACTCCTGGTTTCAAGAGATCCTTACACCTCAGCCTCCCAAAGTGCTGGAATTGCAGGTGTGAGCCACTGTGCCCAGCCAAGTTGCATATTTTAAATGTGTGAATTGCAGGCTATGTGAATTATGACTTGAAAAAGCTGTTAGTGAAAAAATGACAATTTCACGTGGTCCAGTTTAATCTGCAATAGCTTAAATAGCATTGGTATACTATGGTATGATTGGAAGATTTGAAAGAGCTGGGCATGGTGGCTCATGCCTGTAATCCCAGCACTTTGAGAGGCGGAGGTAGGCGGCTTGCTTTAGCCCGGGAGTTCAAGGCCAGCCTAGGCAACATGGCAACATCTCATCTCTACAAAAATACAAAAATTAGCTGGCCATGGTGGCACACGCCTGAAGTCCCAGCTACTCAGGAGGCTGAGCTGGGAAGATCACTTGAGCTCCAGAGACAAAGGCTGCAGTGAGCAGAGATTGTGCCACTGCACTCCAGCCTGAGTGACAGAGTGAGACCCTGCCTCACAAGGAAGGAAGGAAGGAAGGAAGGAAGGAAGGAAGGAAGAAGGAAGGAAGGAAAGAAGGAAGGAAAGAAGGAAGGAAGGAAGGAAGGAAAGAAGAAAATTTGATAGTGTTTACATGTGAAATTTGAAAGAGTGGAAGATGTGTGGTCCCTGAATATAGAAGAGGAGGCAATCAGTGGGGTTATTGGGAGCCTTTTTTTTTAAAAAAAAAAAAAAAAAAGCATAGGAAAGAGTTGGGCTTCTTTATAGGAGTGAGAGATGTGGGAGAAATAGGAACAAAGTTGACGGATGGACTCCAAAGTCCACGTGGCAGAATTAACCTTGGAAAGAGTCCAGTCTCTCTTCCATAAAACCAGAAGGAAGGAGGAAAGGATCAGTTCAGATGCCAATTAGTTGATGGCGCAGAGAATGCTTTTCTTACTGTCCTCAATTTCCTGAGGAAAGAAGCAGAATCATTCGTGAAAATGACAGAAGTGGTAGCAGAGCCATGGGTTTCAGAAACCATGGGTTAGAAAAGTTAGAAAGTGGCCAGGTGCAGTGGCTCACGCCTGTAATCCCAGCACTTTGGAAGGCCAAGATGGGCAGATCACCCGAGATCAGGAGTTCCAGACCAGCCTGGCCAACATGGTGAAACCCTAAATCTACTAAAAATACAAAAATTAGTCGGGCATGGTGGCATGTGCCTGTAGTCCCAGCTACTTGGGAGGCTGAGGCCCGAGAATCACTTGAACCTGGAAGATAGAGGTTGCAGTGAGCTGAGATCTCGGCCATTGCACTCCAGCCTGAGCAGCTGAGCAAGACTCTGTCTCAAAAACAACAACAAAAAGTTAGTAAGGTGGGTGGGAGAGGGAATTCAGAGAGGCTTGGGAGCATTGAAGAGCCAGATGCCTGCAGAGGAGTGAATTCTGAGTGGCAGTGAGCCCCAGCTCCAAAAGCTCTCACTGCCGTCCCCTATAGCCTCATTTGGGAACAGTCTCCGCCTGAGTCATCTCTGCTTCAGTCCACACAACCCCAATTCTTTCAATGTTACACATACATTTTGGCTTTGAGCCTCTTGTTCTCTGGATAATTGCCTCTGAACTTAACTGCCTTTTGGCATCCTTTCTCTCAGAACTGAATGTTCTTCCTTGGTGAGGGCTGACCCAAGTCTACCTCCCTGGTTCTGGACCCTATACTTTCCTTAACTCAGCCTGAGATGACCAGAGCACATTTGGGAGCCTCATTGCATCAGGTCAGTGACAGATAAATCCAAGGAGAAGAGAGAAACCTGTCTGCAAATGCATCAGCACCCGTGGTAGCCATGGCAGGACAAGGGGTGGCAGGGGACTAGCAGTTTGCTATAAAGAAGCAAGAGAACAGATGTTCAACATGTTGGCTAGTGGAGAACATCTAGAGGTGTGAGGTCAGGGATCAGCTGAAAAACGTAGGTAGCTATTGTCCAAGGAGAGGACCTCACTGGCTAAGACAGCCACACAGGCACAGCTGCCAGGCATTTTGAGCCAAGTTACCTAGCACAGTAAATATAACACCTCTACCCTGAAGATCCATAGGCCATTAGGGTTCAGGGGTGCAGCAAGAGAAAGAGGGATCCCCACGGAGCACCATTTACTTATTTATTTAATATTCAGACATAGGCTGAGTGCAGTGGCTCATGCCTGTAATCCCAGAACTTTGGGAGGTTGAGGTGGGGGGTTCATCAGAGGCTAGAAGTTCAAGAACAGCTTGGCCAACATGGGGAAACATCTCTACTAAAAATACAAAAATTAGCCGGGCATGGTGGTGTGCATCTGTAGTCCCAGCTACTTGGGAAGTTGAGGCAGCAGAATCATTTGAACTTGGGAAGCAGAAATTGCAGTAAGCCAAGATCACACTACTGCTCTGCAGCTTGGGCAACAGAGTGAGACTCCGTCTAAAAAAAAAAAAAAGACTCAGACACAGGGTTTCACTCTGTTGCCCAGGCTGGTCTCAAACTCCTGGTCTTCGAGTTACCCTCTCACCTCAGTTTCCCAAAGTGCTAGGACTACAGGTATGAGCCACCTCGACCAGCCTCTGGGCACCTTTTGATACCAGCTATTACCAGATACTGGAGTTACTGTGGGTCAAAAACTTTGGGCATCAGGAACCACAGGGTCCCCGATTCTGGAAGGGGTGGGATCAAGCATGGTGAAACGAATATAGCCTTTGGCATCAGAGCTAGATTTAAAGCCAGTCTCTACTATTCATTTGCTGTGTAACACTAGCACTTGGCATATTGCTGAGCCTCTTACAGCTTCGGTGCCCACATCTGTAAAATGGGAATTAATAATTCTTACCCCTCAACTCTTCAGGGCTGACTGTTGAAGAAATGGTATCTGTGGCCCTTCAGCAGAGTTCTCGAACCCAGGAGGCGGAAGTTGCAGTGAGCTGAGATTGTGCCACTGCACTCCAGCTTGGGCAACAGAGTGAGACTCTGCCTCAAAACAAAACAAAACAAAACTAAACTAAACAAAACAAAAATCTCCCCAAAGACCCTGGCAAAACCTCAGAAAAGGGAGGGGTCTCCCTATGTTGCCCAGGCTGGTCTCAAACTCCTGGGCTCAAGCAATCCTCCTGCCTTGGCCCTTCAAAGTGCTGGGATTACAGGCTCTGGAAATAGATAGCATGGATTTCAATTTTGGCTCTGCCTCTTACCAGCTCTGTGACTTACTCTATCCATGCCTCAGTTTGTGCACCTGTGAAATGATTCCTAAGCCTGACAAGGAGATTAGATGTGCTAATATTTGCACAGTGCTTATAATGGTAAGTGGAGCACAGTAAACAATGCATGGGTGTTTAATATATCTCCAAGCGCACCGCACACCGGTCTTCCTGGCTACTGGGCCATGTTCTTTGTCTCCCACTCCAACTGCCTATGATCATTTCTCACTACTGCTGGTGCCTCAAAAATGGCATTTAATCCAATCTTGGTGGTTTCAGGCAACCTATGTATATTGCTTGGATCACATTCAACCACTCTCCTATAATACCCAAACCACCACTTCTTCCACATGAATGTGCTTGTGAAACCACTGAGGACCTTGTAGATTCTGATTTGGAATCTGGGACAAGCCTGAGATTCTGCACTTTTTGTTTTCTTTTTAAATTTTTTTGTACAGTTGAGGTCTCACTATGTTGCCCAGGCTGGTTTCAAACTCCTGGGCTCAAGCAGTCCTCCTGTCTCGGCCCCTCAGAACGCTGGGATTACAGGCATGAGCCATAGTGCCCAGCCTGCTTTTCTAATAAGCTCCCAGGTGGTGCTGATGTTGAGGGCTTGTGGACCATATTTTTACTGTTTTTTGAGACAGGTTCTCTCTCTGTTACCCAGGCTGGAGTACAGTGATGCAATCTCGGTTCACTGCAACCTCCGCCTCCTGGGCTCAAGTGATCATTCCACCTCAGCCTCCCAAGTAGCTGGGACTACAAGTGCATGCCACCATGCCTGCTAATTTTTGTATTTTTAGTAGAGACAGGGTTTCACCATGTTGGCCAGGTTGGTCGAACTCCTTGCCTCAAATGACCTGCTCACTTTGGTCTCCCAAAGTGCTGGGATTACAGGTGTGAGCCACCATGCTCAGCCTACATTTTTACTTAACAAAGACCTAAGCAGTAAAAATTTGTTTTTCTCACCAATCTTTGTACTGAGGCAAAGAGAGACTCCTGGCCTCAAATCAAGCCTGCCTCCCTGCCTGCCTGCCTGCCTGCCTTCCTTCCTTCCTTCCTTCCTTCCTTCCTTCCTTCCTTCCTTCCTTCCCTCCTTCCCTTCTTCCTTCCTTCCTTTCTTCCTTCCTTCCTTCTTCCTTCCTTCCTTCCTTCTTTCCCTCCTTCCTTCCTTCCTTCATTCTTTCCCTCCTTCCTTTCTTCCTTCCTTCTT
>NW_016107400.1:7199402-7210007 GCF_001604975.1 Cebus imitator | reverse complement strand
TTCTTTCCCTCCTTCCTTTCTTCCTTCCTTCTTCCTTCCTTCCTTCCTTCTTTCCCTCCTTCCTTTCTTCATTCTTTCCCTCCTTCCTTCCTTCCTTCCTTCTTTCCCTCCTTCCTTCCTTCCTTCCTTCCTTCCCTCCTTCCCTCCTTCCCTCCTTCCCTCCTTCCCTCCTTCCCTCCTTCCCTCCTTCCCTCCTTCCCTCCTTCCTTCCTTCCTTCCTTCCTTCCTTCCTTTCTTTCTTTCCCTCTTTTTCTTTTTTTTGACACAGGGTCTGGCTTTGTTGCCCAAGCTGTATGGCAGTGGTGCAATCATAGGTCACTGAAGCCTTGACTTCCTAGCCTCAAGCAATCCTCCCAACTCAGCCTTCTGAATAGCTGGAACCACAGGTGTGTGCCACCACGTGTGGCTAATTTAAAAAATTTTTCGTAGAGACAGAGTCTCACTATGTTGTCCAGGCTGGTCTCAAACTCCTGGCCTTAAGCAATCCTCCCACCTCAGCCTCCCAATGTACTGGGATTGCAGGTGTGAGCCGCCTTGCCTAGCCACCCCTCATATCTGACCCATTATATTTGAGCTGAGCAAGCACCTTTAGCATGAATTCTTTTCCAGGGAGTCCTCATACATTCAACCACATAAAAAGAGCAGTATTTTTTTCTTCCCACCATTAGTTGTTCCTTTCTTGAGTCAATAACATAGTAATCCTATCTTGAGGGACAGAATCTCAGCCAAATGCTGGGGGGACCCATTAATTCCAGGCTCAAGGGGGTTGAGCCTAGAACTGAGGTTGAGCCAATGAGTGCACGCCTTCCCCCTAGGCAACTAGTGATTGGTTCAGGGATGGTGACGTGGCCAAATCAACCATCAGGGCTGAAAAGATTCAATCCTGTGCTTTTGCTTGAAACACTGATGAAACAGACTTATTTTTCCATGCCGAATGTCCACAAACGTGGCCACAGTTTTAAAAGCTTGTGGAAAGCTGGGCACAGTGGCTCACGCCTGTAATCCCAGCACTTTGGGAGGCCGAGGCAGGCAGATCATGAGGTCAGGAGTTTGAGACCAGCCTGACCAACATGGTGAAACCCTGTCTCTACTAAAAATACGTGTGGTGGTAGGTGTCTGTAATGACAGCTACTCAGGAGGCTGAAGCTGGAGAATCTCTTGAACCCGGGAGACAGAGGTTGCAGTGAGCTGCGATCATGCCACTGCACTACAGCCTGGGTGACAGGGTGACAGAGCAAGACTCCATCTCAAAAAAAAAAAAAAAAAAAAAAAAGCAAGTTTGTGGAAGCCAGCTGGTCAGGTGTGGTGGCTCATGCCTATGATCCCAGCACTTTGGGAGGCTGAGGCAGGAGGATCACTAGAAGCCAGGAGTTCAAGATCAGTCTGGACAGCATATCAAGACCCTTTTTCTATATATAGATGTGTGTGTGTGTGTGTGTGTGTGTGTGTGTGTGTGTATAAAAAGTAAAAACGTAAAAGCTTCTGGGCTTCTGTGACATGCAGCTGGAAAGCGCTATAGCTGACACAGGTAAACATCATAACTTGGGATGATTGTATGCACAGCCTTCAATCAGTATTGGATACCCTTGGGGTAGAATTTCCCTTTCCCTCCCACCACTTGCTCACTGCCTGATATCACTTCTAAGAGTTTCAGTTTCTCCAGCTACAACAAGAGGAAAACAGAAACACCTTTATTATGGGATTAAATGAGGTGGTGCATTAGCACATCTCATGAAGAACTTAGCACAGGGCCCAGCACACTGTGGTGCCAGCAATCAATGCCACATTATCTGATGTGGTTTTTCTGAATCAAATTAAAGCTTTGGGGCCCCAACAGCCCAAGAGATCTGCAGGAAGTTTCAGCTCAGACATCAGAGGGTGGTAGTCCAGAGAGGGCTCACAATTTTTCTAAAATTTTTTAAGAGACAGGGTCTCACCAGGCGTGGTGGCTCATGCCTGTAATCCCAGCACTTTGGGAGGCTGAGGTGGGCGGGTCACAAGGTCAAGAGATCGAGACCATCCTGGCCAACATGGTGAAATCTCATCTCTACTAAAAAAGTACAAAAATTAGCTGGGTGTGGTGGTGTGTGCCTGTAGTCCCAGCTACTTAGGAGACTGAGGCAGGAGAATCGCTTGAATCCGGGAAGCAGAGGTTGCAGTGAGCCGAGGTCGCGCCTCTGCACTCCAGCCTGGGTGACAGAGCAAGACTCTGTCAAAAAAAACCCAGCAACAACAACAAAAAACCAGACTGGAATGCAGTGGTGTGATCATAGCTCACTGCAGCCTTGACCTCCTGGGTTCAAATGAGCCTCCTGCCTCAGCCTCCCATACAGCTGGGGTTACAGGTGCACACCACCACGCCCAACTACTTTTTACATTTTTGTAGAGATGGGGTCTTGCTATGTTGTCCAGGCTGGTCTCGAGCTCCTGGCCGGTCTCGAGCTCCTGGCCTCAAGCGATCCTCCTGTCTGGGCCTCCCTTGGCTCACTAGTCTTATACTCAGATCACTGCAGTTAGGGTCATTGTCTGTATTCACATGTTGGGTGAGTTTTTGGAAATAGGAGGCCTGGCTTCTATTGTGCTAAGCTCAGACATGGGGGCTTGGCTATGCTGGGAGCCTCAGGCAAGAGACCAAGTGTCCACTATGAGGTCCTTTCTCTCTAAAGCACTGCCCCTTTCCCAGGGTGTTGTAGGAGGAGAGACATGGGTCCTCTGTTCTTGTGGGGTCTGCCAGTCTCTGGCCCATTTCTAGTCCTGCGGACTCTTCTGCTCCCCTTGGCTGTCACTGCTCTGCCCTTCCTCTCATTGAGATACTTGCGTTTCTCCTCTTGTCTTTGGAAATGACCCATACATGTCCCAGAATAAATAATGTGTTGAAAAACAAAACCAGAAATGAGGGTTGTTTAGGGGGTTGCTTCTACTTTCGTCCATGTTAATCAATCCTCTTTAAAACAATTTTTTTTTTGAGATAGGGTCCCACTCTGTCACCCAAGTTGGAGTGCAGTGGCGGTCTTGGTTCTGCAGCCTTGACCTCCTGGGCTCAATTGATCTTCCCATCTCAGTCCCCTGAGTAGCCAGGACTACAGGCACGTGCTACCATACCCAGATAATTTTTGTATTTTTTGTAGAGATGGGGTTTTTGCTATGTTGCGCAGGCTTGTTTTGACCTCCTGGGCTCAATCAATCCTTCCATCCCAGTCTCCTGAGTAGCTAGGATGACAGGTGCATGCCACCACACCTGCCTAATTTTTTATTTTATTTATTTATACATTTTGAGATGGAGTCTCGCTCTGTCACCCAGGCTGAAGTGCAATGCCATGATCTCAGCTCACTGCAACCTCCACCTCCTGGATTCAAGTGATTCTCCTGCCTCATCCTCCCGAGTAGCTGGGATTACAGGCATGTGCCACCATGCCTGTAATTTTTATATTTTTAGTAGAGATGGGGTTTCACTATGATGGCCAAGATGGTCTTGAACTCCTGACCTCAAGTAATCTGCCTGCCTTGGCCTTCCAAAGTGTTGGGATTACAGGCATGAGCTACTGCCTGGCCTAATTTTTTTATTTTTTTGTAGAGACTGGATCTCACTTTGCTTAGGCTGGTCTTGAACTCCTGGACTTAAGGGATCCTCCCACCTTGGCCTCCCAAAGTGCTGGGATTACAGGTGTGAGTCTCTGCAACTCTCTTCTGGGAGAGAACACAAAGTTTGGTTTCCTTTTTAGAGCAAGGGAGGGAAAAATCTGCTGGAAATAAAATGAGTCCGTATCTCACTACATCATCTTAATAGTGTGAGTGTGTTTATTATTATTATTTTTGATGGGATTATTCTACTTAATTAAATGATTATTTTAATATACTACAATTGGGTATATATTACTGGTTAACCCTAAGTAAATGTGACTTTGGCTCAAATTCGAGACCTCTGAGATGTGTGATAAGTAGCTTAGTGCAGTGTGTCCGGTGCCTACAGTAACTGTGACAAATATTAGCGCACCTGGTTTTCCTCCCTGAGTTTTCACTAAGAATAGCTCCTGGTGAGGTATTAGATATCTAGAGTTGACTGCCTCTTAGACAAACAGTGTAAATTTCAGAGTTACATGTATAGTATGACACCATTTGTATCTGTCTATCTATCTTCTATCTATCTATCTATCTATCTATCTATCTATCTATCTATCTATCTATCTATTTTTGAGACAGGGTCTTGCTCTGTCACCCAGGCAGGAATGCAGTGATGCAATCGTGGCTCACTGCAGCCTGTTTTCTATTTTATTTTATTTTATTTATCTCCCCTTTTCTATTTTATTTTATTTTTTTGAGATGGAGTATCGCTCTGTCCCCCAGGCTGGAGTGCAGTGGCGTGATCTCGGCTGACTGCAACCTCCACCTCCTGGGTTCAAGCAATTCTTCTGCCTCAGCCTCCTGAGTAGCTGGGACTGCAGATGACCACCATCATGTCTAGCTAATTTTTGAATTTTTGTAGAGATGAAATGTCACCATGTTGGCCAGGTTGGCCTCGAACTCCTGGCCTCAAGTGATCCGCTCCCCTCAGCCTCCCAAAGTGCTGGGTTTACAGGCGTGAGCCACTGCACTCAGCCTCCCTTTTCTATTTTAAAATTACAATCTCCAGGGTTTCCTTGGGGTTTGTTGGAGGCCTGAAACAGACGGAAAAGGGTGAAGATCTTTGCCACTTAGAGCCATGATTCAACCAGATTTTAGAGAAAGGACTCCCTGTCTCTTTCTTATACAAAAGAAACACTGTAGCAATGAAAACCCCATGTTAGAGACCCAAAGGTCAAAAAGCAAAGCAAAGTACACTTTGTGGCCACCCTGACTTGGTGTTGCCTCACTCCTCTCCAAGTCACTCTCTCTCTTTTTTTTAATTGTAAGTTAACTTGCTAGAACATTATTTTAATTGCACACATAAATATATGAATATATACCCTCCTTTAAAAAAGGTAAAACCTAGCAAATACGGGTGATGTGTCCTTTAATTGCTACTGTCAGTCCTGGGCTTCTCTTTTCTGCCCAGATCAGTGTGTTTACAACGTATCCTTTCAGATGTCTGTCTCTCCCTCCCTCCCTTCCTTCCTTTCTTTCTTTTTCTTTCTTGAGACAGAGTCTCACTCTGTTGCCCAGGCTGGAGTGCAGTGGCACAATCTCAGCTCACTGCAACCTCTGCCTCCGAGGTTCAAGTGATTCTCTTGCCTCAGCCTCCTAATTAGCTGGGACTACAGGCATGTGCCACCATGCCTGGCTAATTTTTTTATTTTTAGTAGAGATGAGTTTCATCATATTGGCCAGCCTGATCTCGAACTCCTGGCCTCAAGTGGTCTTCCCGCCTTGGCTTCCCAGAGTACTAGGATTATAGGCATGAGACGCTTTTCTTAAATGTTTCCCTTTTCTCCAGAATCAACACTGTATTACTGTGTATGTGCTTGATGCTTTATTTAGAAATATAAAATGGATTGGGCGCAGTGGCTCACACCTGTTATCACAGAACTTTGAAAGGCCACAGTGGGAGGATCACTTGAGGCTAGGAGTTCCAGGTTGCAGTGAGCTATGATTGCACCACTGCACCTCAGCCTGGGTGACAGAACAACACTGTTTCTAAAAAAAGAAAAGAATATTGATTAGAGAAAAGGCTAATCAGGGCTTGAGAGCAGGCTTAACTATCTACCCTACAAAGACCTTATATTTCTTCCCATGGAACATAGTTGAAAGATTTCATTTATTTAATCCTATATACCTTACAAAGGAAAGAACTTATTTTCACTTATTTTCTCTGTAGTTGTCTTATTAAGCACTACTGATAATAGTTGCCTAGAAACATGAATGTGGATTTAAGAGGTATTACTCGACTGGGTTGGCATTATACAGTCAAAAGGCAAAGCAAAGTATTTGTTGTTGAATAGATTTGGGTTCAGAACTATTGCTACTGTGTCATCTTGGGTGACTTTCTTTACATCACTGACTTTTGCTCCCCTTATCTGTGAAATGGAGATGAAGTAAAATAATGCTTATGAGCAGATTGGAATAATGCTTTTTGTTTTCATGTAGTAGGCACCCAATTAATATTAAGCCCATTTTATCATAATAGAAATTATTTTTGTGAGCCTGGTTTGCCATAGAATGCAGAAAGATACCATCCCTTGAAGCTTTTTGTTGAGAAAACAAAAAACAAAAAAACAACAACCACTTTTGAAGACCATAAATTGGGAACTTCTGGCTAAGTAATTTCCTTTCCTTGTTATTTCCTATGCATTTTCCATTAAATTTTTTTTTCTTGGCCAGGCGTGATGGCTTATGCCTGTAATATCAGCGCTTTGGGAGACTGAGGTGGGAAGATCACTCGAGGTCAGGAGTTTGAGATCAGCCTGGGCAACACGGTGAGATTCCCATCTCTACAAAGAATACACAAATTAGCTGGACATGGTGGCATGTGCCTGTAGTTTCAGCTACTCAAGAGGCTGAGACAAGAAGATTGCTTGAGCCCAGGAGTTTGAGACTTTAGTGAGCCATGTGCTCCAGCCTGGGTGACAGAATGAGAGCCTATTTCAAAATAAATAAATAAATAAATAAATAAATAAATAAATAAATATTTTTTTTCTTTGAGCTTAGGAGTTTGAGACCAGCCTAAGCAACATAATGAGACCTGGTCTCTACAAATAAATTTTAAAATTAGCTAGGTGTAGTGGTAGGTGTCTACAGTCCTAGCTAACTGGGAAGTTGAGGCAGGAGGATTGCTTGAGCCCACAGGCTTGAGACTGCAGTGAGCAGTGATTGCACCAGCACACTTTCGCCTAGGCAACAGAGTGAGACCCTGCCTCAAAAAAAAAATTTTTTTTTCTCATAGCATGTATCACCACATAACTGACCTCATATGTGTACTTATTCATTTTGTTTATTGTCTGTTCCTCCACTAAAATGTGCGCTCTGTGAAGGCAGCAATTTGTATCTGTCTTGCTCGTTGCTGTATCCCTGGTGGCTAGCCCAGTGCCAGCACATATGAGCTCCTTAAAAATGTGCTGAATGGATAAATGAATGAATAAATGAATGAATATTACTAAATTTTCTCCAGGCCCATCATGTGGTCCCAGGGACCGAGAACATTTGGAGTCGGAGGAAGAATTCTCATCAATGTGTGGATTTCAGCCTCCACTCCTATAAATGTCTTCTTCAATCTGTCCTTGATCCATGTCCATACCAGACATCCTCCTGCATGGCCAAGCCTTCGGTGTCAAGTCCTGTCCACCTTCCTCACTGCCACCAGAGGGCTCTTCCTAAAGCATTGGCTTTGATCGTGCCACTCTTCTCTGAAAGAACCTATGTTGCTTGTTTGTTTGTGTCTATTTTGTATCTTGATGGTTAATATCTCCAAGTGGTTGGATGCCAACCCTCTGTCCAGTTCAGATTTCCACGCTTATATCAGTTAGGATAATTCATTAGGTTTATATCAATTAGCATAGTTCATTACGCTTATATCAATTAGCATAGTAAGGATGTACCTGGCTTTTTGTTTGTTTGTTTTCTTGTTTGTTTATTTTGTTTTTTTGGAGACAGGATCTTGGCTCTTTTGCACAGGCTGGAGTGCAGTTGCATGATTATAAACCATGACAGCCCCGAACTCCTGGGCTCAAGCTATCCTTCCGCGTTGGCCTCCCAATATGCTGGGTTACAGGCATGAGCCACTGTGCCTGGCCATGGCATTTCTTTTTAAACCAAAACATACCTCTAACTAGCTTAACCAATGTGGAAATTCACTGTATCCCATAGCGTCCCAATTCTGAGTAGAGTTCAAGTCTGATTTGACCCAGTGGCTCCGGGTGCATTCGCCTTGGTTCATTCCGATATAGGTTTCATTCCTAGGCTCATAGAGAGAAAGCAGTTACAGTGCTGGCCTAACTTCTACACTCAACGATGTCCAGAAGGGGAGAGATGTATGCATCTTGAGGCTCCCCCTTAAGGATCATGAGCCCTTTGTCTGACTTCCCTCTGGATCTCACTGGACTTAGTTGGATCATTGCCCAGTCTTAAAATCAATCTTTATCTCTAGGCAAACACTATGCCCTGATTGACTTAGGCTTGGATTTCTGAATCAATCACTGACATGGAGGATGAAATAGAATTTCTTTTTATCTCTCAGGCTCCACACTTTTCCTGCTTCCCTGGAGGTGAGGGTCAATGCCTCAGGTGGCTCCAGAAGGGTGGAGAGGAGGTGGAAAGGGCCCTGGTGAGATCACACCATCTCATTCACAATGTAGCTCATAGAAGCCTGTACACCATCCCTTCAATGATCACAATTGTTATTTTGAAACAATTTGGGTATCTAAATACAAGAATGGGTAGGGAGTCACCTATTAGGGAAGAAAAGAAACCTTTCCAAGAAAGTTGGAACAGCCTAAAGACGAATTGCATGGCCTCCTATTCCCCCTCCTCCTCCTCCTCTTTCTTCTTTTCCTTCTTCCTTTTCTCTTCTTTCCTCCTCCTCCTCCTCTTACTCCTCCTCATCCTCCTTCTTCCTCTTCTTCTTGTTTTTCTTCCTCTTCCTCCTCCTCCCCCTTCTCCTTTTCTTCCTCTTCCTCCTCCTCATCCTTCTCCCCCTCCTCCTCCTTCTCCTCCTCTTCTTATTCCTTTTCCTCCTCCCCTTCCTGTCCTTTGCAAGGACATGGATGAAGCTGGAAACCATCATTTTCGGCAAACTAACACAAGAACAGAAAACCAAACACAGCATGTTTCTCTCTCATAAGTTGAACAATGAGAACACATGGACACAGGGAGGGGAACATCACACATTGGGGCCTGCCAGGGGGTTGGGGGGCTATGGGAAGGATAGTATTAGGAGAAATACCTAATGAAGATGACAGGTTGATGGGTGCAGCAAACCACCGTGGCATGTGTATATACCTATGTAACAAACCTGCATGTTCTGCACATGTACCCCAGAACTTAAAGTATTTAAAAAATAAAGACAGGCAAGTGCATTATCTTATTTAAACCTCGAAAAACTCTGTGAAGTGGGCACTAGGAGAGTCCCCATTTAACAGAGAGGATAAGTAACTTGCCCAAGGACACAGCGCTAGTAAGTGCTGCAGAGCTGAGATCTGAGTGTCTGTTCCACCCCAGATGCAGACTCCCAGCCATCCAAGTAGCTGCCATCATTATCTCCATTTTGCAGATGAGAAGACTGAAGCTCAGGGCAAGATGTACCTAAGGCCATGGGGTTTAGGAGCGAAATCCAAATGCAGACAGAAAGCAGAGATTGGGCTTCCCAGGGTGACGCCATACCACCCTGCAGAGGCCTCTGTCACAGCTCCAATCCAATTATGCAGTTCTTAGTTATTTTCATGCCTGTCTCCATTGACCATGTAGAGGCACTTTAAGAGAAAAGATCAGATCTATTCTCTGCTTCTTCAGCTCCAACACTGTTTTGGCACTTAATCTACTATGCAAATGTTTGCTGAATGAATCAAATGATCAACAAATGAAAGAAAGAATGAGTAAATAACTATTTGTGAAGCACCCAGACACAGGGGGTGGCTTGCGATGAGAAGGGTTTAGAAATATTCTTAGCAAATTGGGGATGTGCGTGAGCCTCTGTTTCTGTAGCCACAAGAAGAAACAAAGCGCTTGGAAAGGAAAAAAGAAAGAAAATGGGGCGTAACAAGGATTCCAGGCTGAATTCCATGATGTCACCCTAAATTGGATGTCTGGACTTGGTGAACAAAGGCTCTGGTGACATGGGCCCTGGCTGGGCCGGCCGCTCAGCTTGTGTGGGGGAAGAGGTTAAAGTGAACTGCCCCAGAGTCCATCTCTACCCCGAGCTTTCCCCCAGACGCCTCTGCATTCAGCAGGTATCTCATCCAAGAGAAAACCAGGACAGGAAATCGCGTTGCCATGGAGACCAGAGAGGCCCTTCCAGACACAGGGGAAAACAAACACGTCCTGGTTGGACTTAACCCCCACAAAGCCAGGTCCAAGAGGTCCTGGTTTTCACTAGAAATGTCCAGTGTGCTCTCCTCCAAGGCCCCCCGACATCCTCAGCACTAAAGGCTGAATGGCAATGTTAGCCCATGAGGAGTCCTAGGGGTCGTGTCAACCCAGGGCTGAGGGATGAATCCGTTTTGTGCCCAGACCTAAGACCTCTGTCTCCTTCAGAGCTGGGAGCTGAATAGACAACAGTTGTGTCAGACAAGTTTCTACACATTTTGGATCTCGAACTCATTTAATCCTCATGACAACTCGACAGAGAAGACCTAGTTATTACTATCATACCCATTTTACTGATGAGCAAACTGAGGCACAGATGGAGTGACTCACCCAAGGTCACCAGATAATTGGTGGTGGCACCCGAATTTAAGATACTTTTGGCCAGGTGCAGTGGCTCACACCTGTAATCCCAGCACTTTGGGAGGCCGAGGCGGGCAGATCACCTGAGGTCGGGAGTTTGAGACCAGGCTGATCAACATGGAGAAACCCCATTTCTACTAAAAATACAAAAATGAGCCAGGCGTGGTGGCACATGCCTGTAATCCCAGCTACTTGGGGAGCTGAGGCAGGAGAACCACTTGAACCCGGAAGGCAGAGGTTGCAGTGAGCCGAGAT
>NW_016107400.1:7195804-7197637 GCF_001604975.1 Cebus imitator | reverse complement strand
ACTGCATTCTAGCCTGGGCAATAAAGCAACACTTCCGTTCTCTCTCCCTCTTCCTCTTCCTCTTTCTCCTCTCCTTCATTCTTTTTTTTTTTCTTTCTCTCTTTCTTTCTTTCTTTTTTTTTTTAAACAAAACAAAACAAACAAACAAACAAAAAAGAATTGTCTATGGCTGCTTTTGCAATACAATGGCAGAGTTGAATAGTTGTGGCAAAGATGTATGATCCTTAGAGACCAAACTATTTACTGCTGTTCTGTACGGAAGGTCACTGAGGCTTGGACAAGACACTCCTGGCTTTGGGGTACAGAGTCTAATTAGGGAGAGCTCATACATCAGGACCTTTGAAGGGGAAAAGAGGCTGGGAAACAGCAGTTCCCTGGGAGTTAATGTTGATACCTATAATATCTTTATACCTACTAGGGCTCACAAGGTGTGGGGCACTCTCCTTATTTTAACTCACTAAGTCCTCAGGTCTATGGTTGCCCTTACTTTACAGATGAGGAAATTGAGGACAGAGAGAAGAGCTAAGGAAATTGCTCAACACTGCACATCTAGTTGGCAGCAGAGCCAGGACTTGAACTCGGGCAGTTTGCCTCCAGAATCTGGGCTGTTAGCATGGCACTCTGCCACCTCCCATGGGGAAGAGTGTAGCTGATGTTGGAGATAAACACAGCTGTGGCTTGTCTGCTGAGCCTTGCCTGAGCTACCATCTCACATGTCATAAAAACTGGAGGACAGGGGCTGGGCACAGTGGCTTATGCCTATAAATCCCAGCACTTTGGGAGGCCAAGGTGGGAGGATTGCCTGAGCTCAGGAGTTACGACCAGCCTGGGCAACATAGCAAGACTGTCTCTACAAAATAATTTTAAAAATTGCTGGGCATGATGGTGTATGCCTGTAATCCCACCTACTTGGGAGGCTGAGGTGGGAGGATTGCTTGAGCCCAGGAGGTTGAAGCTGAAGTAAACTGTGATTGTGCCACTGCACTCCAGTGACAGAGTGAGAACTTGTCTCAAAAACAATAGCAACAACAAAAAAACCCACCAAAAACTGCAAGAGAGTCTTTTCCTGCCACCAGATCTGTGTTAGGGGCTTCCAGTATCTGATCAGAGTTTGTGCTAGTCACAGGGTCTCCTTGCCCTCAGTTCCAAGCTTCATAGCACTTATGAGCCCAGGGTATTGGAGCCTCCAAAACTAGCTTGTGACCTTGAGTAAGTTAATGAATCTCTCTGAGCCTCAGTTTTCCATTAGAACGTAAGCAACTATCTTGAAGGATTATTGTGAGGGTTAAATTCGATGACGCATTTATTGAACACTTTGTGTATTCCCTCTGTCTTGGGAGGTCGACTGTATACACTGCTTAAAGGGCTCCCTTGCCTTCTGGCTTCCCTTTGGTTTTGACCAATAGGGAGCCCCAGAAAGTGATTGAAGGAGGGAGGAGACTGGGCTTAGGAGACTGGGCTATTCTCTGGCTGCTTCTCTGCAGTGATTCTGGGTGCTGGCTGCCTTACCGTCACATTTCCCACCTCGGTGACCCTCTCTATAGGCTTCTCAATCTCCAGGTTACAGTGGTCATCCTTTCCCTTGGCCTCTCAGGCGTAGGGGTGGTAACAGAAGCCAGCCTAATTAGTCGTGTGGATCCTAATTAGTCTGCCCTCTCTTTGTAGAGTTCCTCTGTTCAATCCTCCTTCAGCTGGGTGTGTTGGTTCATGCCTATAATCCCAGCACTTAGGGAGGCGGAGGCAGGTAGATCACTTGAGTTTAGGAGTTCGAGACCAGCCTGGGCCACACGGCAAAACCCCATCTCTACAAAAAATATACAAAAATGAATCAGA
>NW_016107400.1:7181720-7194583 GCF_001604975.1 Cebus imitator | reverse complement strand
AAAAAAAAAAAAAAAAAGAGATTAACAAACTAAATAAAATAGGATCCTTTTTATTTGCTAGATTTAGAAAAAGGTATGGAATATGAAACAAATTGTTAATAATGATTAATTGGCGAGATGGGGCTAACATGGACTTTTACTTTTGGTTTGATATAGTTCTGAGCTATCTCGTTTTTATTACAAAAAGCTTTACTATCTAAGTACTTTGGGAGGCCAAGGCAGGAGGATTGTTTGAGTACAGGAGTTCAAGACCAGCCTGGGAAACACAGTGAGACCTTATCTCTAAAAAATATAAACAAAATTAGTCAAGTATAGTGGTATGCGTCTGTAGTCTCAGCTATTTAGTAGGCTTGGGTAGGAAGATTGCTTGAACCCTGGACGTCAAGGCTGCATTGAGCCAAGAATTGTGCCACTGCATTCTAGCCTGGGCAACAGAGAGAGATCTTGTCTCAAAAAAAAAAAAAAAAATTCAATGTCTTAAAGGTCTTTTCATATTAGCACTTTTAGACTGACTTAGTCTCTCTGAACTCCTAGTGTGTATATATACACAGTTAATTCAGGTCATTAGAAGGTTTAGAGTTTGCAGTTTGAAATGGACCCTTGGGTCATGTATTAGTTATCTATATCTACATAACAATTTTCCCCAGAATTTAGCATCTTAAAACAATAAATATTATCTTACAGTCTCTCCTAAGGTTGCAATCAAGGTGTTGGCCAGGACTATGGTCTCATGTGATGGCTCAAGTTGGGAGAATCTTTTTTGAGGCAGGGTTTCCCTCTGTCATCCAGACTGGAGTGCAGTGGTGTGATCTTGGCTCACTGCAGCCTTGACCTCTCAGGCTTAAGCGATCCTCCCAGCTCAGCCTCTCAAGTAGCTGGGGCTACGGGCATGCACCACCATACCTGGCTGGGAGAATCTGCTTCTAAGCTCACACATTGGTCATTAGCAGACACCCCTGATGGCTGTTGGCTAGAGATTCTGCCTCAGATCCTTGCCAGGTGGGCCTTTTCATGGGATTGCTCACAGCATGGTAGCTGTCTTCTCTCAGAGAGGGAGAAGGAGGCAAAGGCACACACAACAGAAGCTTTATATCACCTAATATTGGAAGCCACATTCCATCACTTTTGCCATAGTCTTTTTTTGGAGACAGGGTCTCACTCTATTGCCTAGACTGGAGTATGGTGGTACAGTCTCAGCTCACTGCAAACTCTGTCTCCTGGGCTCAAGTGATTCTCGTGCCTCAGCCTCCAGAGTAGCTGGGATTACAGGCGTGCACCACCATGCCTGGCTAATCTTTTGTATTTTTAGTAGAGATAGGGTTTCGCCATGTTGCCAAGGCTGGTCTCGAACTCCTGAGTTCAGGCAATCCGCCCACCTTGGCCTCCCAAAATGCTAGGATTACAGGCATGAGCCACCACGCCCAGCCCCATATTCTATTTATTAGAAGTGTTTCACTACATCCAGTGCACACTCATGTCACGGGGAAGGGATTATACAAGGGCATGAATACCAGAAGGCAAGAATCCCTGGTGCCATCTTGCAGGACGCTTACCAAAGCAAAGATCATCCAGCAACCACACGGACAATGGATATGAAAGGAGGGAACAGAGGAAACAAACAGTTCAAGGGAGGAGGTGACAGACAAGTTACTCATTCATCCAACAAATATGTACTGGCTACCTACTTTGTGCCTGGCACTATTTTAGGTACTGAGGATAAAAGAGGGAACAAGACAGACACAGCTCAAACCCTCCTGGAGTGTACTGCAGAGCAGAGACAAGACAAGGCCACTAGAGAGATCATGAGCATAAGAAACAAGACGGTTGGTATGTAATTCACGAGCTACCTCACAGGGAGCTCACGTGGTCTGTGATTGAAGGCATGCAGTGAGTGAGTGGAGTTCGGGATGAACTCCCGTGTTTCAAGTTTGGACAGCTGGCAGATTCTGGTGCCTTCTGTGAGCAAAAGAAAACTGAACAGGGAGCCGGGCTCGGTGACTCAAGCCTGTAATTCCAGCACTTTGGGAAACCAAGACAGGTGGATCACTTGAGGTCAGGAGTTTAAGACCAGTCTGGCCAACCTGGCAAAACCCCATCTCTACTAAAAATTCAAAAATTAGCTGGGCGTGGTGGTAGGTGCCTGTAATCATAGCTACTCAGGAGCCTGAGGCAGGAGAATCACTTGAACCCGAGAGGTGGAGGTTGCAGTGAGCCAGGATCGCACCATTGCACTCCAGTCTGGGTAAGAGAGTAAAACTCTGTCTCAGAAAAAAAAAGAAAGAAGAAGAAAAAGAAGGAAAAGAAAACTGGAGAGGGAGTAGATTTAAGGAAGGATGAAAAGGCCAGAGTCGGACATGTTGAATTTAAGGAATCTGTAGGACAACAAGATAATGTTCAGGAGGTAACTGGACGCCAGCCCAGAAATGATGCCTGAATTGGCGACAGACAATAAAAAGTTAGTGGCACGCAGTGATATTAAAACCATACCAGTGAAAGTAGAGAGAAAAGAAGGCTAGAGGAACCTTGAGGAATGTGAACTTCTAAAGCACAGGGAAAAGAAAACAGAAAGTAAAAGGAAAAAGTAAAAATAAAAGATGAAAGAGCAGTCAGGGAGATAAGAGTGGGACGTCATGGACTCTGCAGAGAAGAGAATTGGAAGGAAAAAGAGTGATCAAATGCAGTCAAGAAATCAAGAAGTCTTGGCTGGGTGTGGTAGCTCAAGCCTATAATCCCAGCACTTTGGGAGAACGACCAGGGTGGATTGCTTGAATCCAGGAGTTCAAAACCAGCCTGAGCAATATGGCAAGACATTGTCTCTACAAAAAATAAAAAATTAGCCAAGTGTGGTGGTGTGTGCCTGAGTCCCAGCTACTTGGGAGGCTGAGGTAGGAGGATCACTTAAGCATGGGAGGTTGAGGCTGCAGTAAGCCGTGATCATGCCATTGCACTCCAGCCAAGGTGAAAGAGTGAGAACTTGTCTTAAAAATAAAATTAGCTAGGCGTGGTAGCACATGCCTGTAATCCCAGCTACTTGGGAGGCTGAGGCAGGAGAATCACTTGAATGCGGGAGGCAGAGGTTGCAGTGAGCCAAGAGCGTGCCACTGCACTCCAGCCTGGGTGGCAGAGCAAGAAACTCCATCTTAAATAAAATAAAATAAAATAAAAAATGAAAGAAATCAAGAGGTCTCCATTGGTGCAAAAAGGCGGTCATCAGTGACCTTGATGTGGACAATTTTAGAAGCAGGGAGTGGGCCTTGGAGAAGGTTGAGGAGTGATTGAGAGGTGAGCAACTGGAGATAAGTGGGTGTAAATCATTCTTGATTCTTTTTATCTTATTGGCACATATATGAATTCTGAGGCATTATCAGAATTAAATGTCCATCCTTGAGGTTATTTCAGTCTCTGGGAGGCTGCCAGCCCTTCTTTTTCCATTTAGCCCTAATGCATTGGTGGGGAATAGTTCCATTAGGCAAGATGAACGGGATTGCTTGGGACAAGTGGGAAGAGTAGGAAGAAAAACCAAGGGTGGGACACCCTGGCCTCTGTGACGGTAAAGTTGTGTGACCTCCAGTAGACAGGGCAGCAAAGGTCTCTAGGAGTGCAAAGGATGAGGTGGTATGAATTCCTAGACCCTATGTGGGTACTCCCATATCAAAAATGAGTCCCCATTTAGATACTGGATAGCCTCCCTTTTTAAATACAGAGTCTCACTCTGTCACCCAGGCTGGAATGCAGTGGTGTGATATAGGCTCACTACAGCCTCCTGCCTCCCAGGTTCAAGCCATTCTCCTGCCTCAGCCTCCCAAGTAGCTGGGATTATAGGTGCACACCACCATGCCTGGCTAATTTTTTGTATTTATAGTAGAGATGGGGTTGCACCATATTGATCAGGCTGGTCTTGAACTCCTGACCTCGTGATCCACCTGCCTCGGCCACCCAAAGTGCTGGGATTACAGGTGTGATCCACTGTGCTCAGACTGGATAGCTTTTAAAGCTAAAATGCATCTGTGTCCTTCGGCAGCCTGAACTCTTAGGAAGTTCAGGCATGTCCTACCTAAGAAGAATCACAGCATTTCTCATGCAAAGTATCTTTTTGTATTTCTCTTGCAATTCATTCCAGTGTGTTCTCTCTGTCCACAACACGACTTGTTTCTTGAATTATTTCCCCCATGTTGGGATGATAAAATTACATGAAATTGCTGTTGGTTGGAGAATGTTTTTGATTTTTGAGACAAGGTCTTTCTCTGTCACCCAGGCTGGAGTGCAGTGGCATCATCATAGCTGACTGCAACCTTGAACTCCTGGGCTCAAGCAGTCCTCCCACCTCAGCCTCCTGAATAGCTGGGACTACAGGAACATGCCATCACACCTGGCTAATTAAATTTTTTTTTTTTTTTGTAGAGGCAGGGGTCTCAGTATGCTGCCCAAGCTAGTCTTGAATTCCTGGGCTCAAGTGATCCTCCTGGCTCAGCCTCCCTAAGTGCTGGGATTATAGGTGTGAGTCACCACTGCTTGGTGGGTGGAGAATTTGGGTGTCTTGACAGTGATGGTTACTTTGGCAGCTTTTCTGTAATCTTTCTTGTGATCCTTTTAAGAAAAGTTTACTTCACATGATTGTTCAGACTTAGACAAAGATGTGTGTGTGTGTGTGTGTGTGTGTGTGTGTGGAGGGGGCTGTGTTGTAAGAGAATAAATAATACTTAAAAGGATTCCTTTACAGAGCCTCATCTTCTGTCACAATACATTGAATTTGCCTGCTTTTATGTAGGACTCCGTTGCAATGGAGAGGAAAGGATGGCCCACTTTCACCTGAAATCTAGATTCTATTGCTTGCAAAGTCTCTTTCCAATTAGCTCCAGATTATTAATGCCATCTGGCAAACTGGCAACTCACTGTTTAGGGCACCCTGAATCATTTAATACTATTTTATTTTATTTATATATATAGCTTGAGACAGAATCTTCCTCCATCACCCAGGCTGGAGTGCAGTGGCATGATTATAGCATCACTGTAGCTTTGAATTCCTGGGCTCAAGTGATCCTGTATTAAATTCAAACTTATTTTAACTGAGACCAGCCCGCAACACATCGAGGCCTCTTTGCTACTAAAAATAAAAAAAAATAGCTGGCGTGGGGGCTCAAGCCTGTAGTCCCTGCTACTCAGGAGGCTGAGGTGGAGGATCAGATCACTTGAGCTGAGGAGGTCGAGCCTATAGTGAGCTATGATCACACCACTGTACTCCAGCCTGGGTGACAGAGCCAAACCCTGTCTCAAAAAATAACAAATAAAAAAAGATAATGGACTATAGACTATGGTTCCCAGCTTTCTTTCCTAGACTGTAACTATGAAAAAAAAAATGTTTTGAATGATATCTGATGCCAAGCTCTTTTGAGAACGTTACCTGACGTGGATACACCAAGCTGTATGAGGGTGAGGACTTTTGCCATGAGGGTGATGTCACCTAATTGAACTGCATCACTTCAGCTAGTGCCTGTTTTTTTTTTTTTTTTTTGAGATGGAGTTTCGCTCGTTACCCAGGCTGGAGTGCAATGGCGTGATCTCGGCTCACCGCAACCTCCGCCTCCTGGGTTCAGGCAATTCTCCTGCCCCAGCATCCTGAGTCGCTGGGATTACAGGCACACGCCACCATGCCCAGCTAATTTTTTGTAGTTTTAGTAGAGACGGGGTTTCACCATGTTGACCAGGATGGTCTCGATCTCTTGACCTCGTGATCCACCCGCCTCGGCCTCCCACAGTGCTGGGATTACAGGCTTGAGCCACCGCGCCCGGCCAGCTAGTGCCTGTTACATGGTTGTCTCATAGAAATATTTCTTGAGGCTGGACATGGTGGCTTATGCCTGTAATCTCAGCATTTTGGGAGGCTGAAGCAGGTGGATCACTTGATCCCAGGAGTCCAAGACCAGCCCTGGGCTGGCAAAATTCTATCTCTACAAAAAATACAAAAATTAGCTGGGCAAGGTGGCGTGTTCCTGTAGTCTCAGCTTCTTGGGAGGCTGAGGTGGGAGGGTTACCTAAGCCCGGGAGGTTGAGGCTACAGTGAGCCGTGATTGCACCGCAGCCTCTAGCCTGGGTGACAGAGTGAGATCCTGTCTCAAAAACATAAATAAATAAAATAAATTTCCTGAATGCGTTGTTGGAAGATTGTTTTAGTGCCTGAGCTGGTGGGATTCTCACACTTTGCCAGAATCATCTTCCTTATCTTTACCTGGGACATGGCCTCTTGCAAAGTGGACCTGCTGGCATCCCTAGGTGAGCAAAGCCCGCTCTCTGGGAAGGCTGTGGAACACAGTTCCAGAACCTAGCTTTGAAGCCCAGAGGACCAGATTTGAGTTCACTTCGAAATTTGATAGCTGTGTGACCTTCAGTCTTGGGCAAGTTACTAACTTTTGTACTTTCCCTCGGGACGCTCATTATTAAAGTTTCTATACATACAGAAAAGTTGAAAGAATAGTACTATCCTTTTTTATTTTTATTTTTAATTAAAAAAATTTTGTAGAGAGGGAGTCTTGCTTTGTTGCTCAGGCCCGTCTCAAACTCCCGGCTTCAAGAGATTCTTTCACATCTGCCTCCTGAGTAGCTGGGACTACAGGTGTGTGCCATCATGCCTGGCTACCTGGCTACATTTTAAAATACTTTTTGTAGAGATAGGGGTCTCACTATGTTGCTCAGGCTGATCTTGAACTCCTGGGTTCAAGCAATCCTCCTGCCTTGGCCTCTCAAAGGGATTACAGGTATGAGCCACTGCACCCAGCCAGAATAGTACTATTGACAACTACAATGATGAACTATTTAGGTTCAAAACTTGTGTATATTTTGCTGTATTTATATGTAAATACATGTAGATGTGTGTAAGTATACCTGTAAGTTACAGGCATCATGACAATTCTTCTCTAAATACTTCAGCCTGTATCATCGAAGAAGTAGAACAGGCTGGGCACAGTGGCTCAGGCCTCTAATCCCAGCACTTTGGGAGGCTGAGGTGGGAGGATCGCTTGAGCCTAGCAGTTGGAGACCAGCTTCAGCTATATGGCGAGTCTCCCGTCTCTACAAAAAAATAGCAAAAATTAGCCAGGTGTGGTGGCACACACCCGTAGTCCCAGCTACTCAGGAGACTGAGATGGGAGAATCACCTGAGTCCACAAGGTTAAGGTTGCAGTGAGCTGTGATCATGCCATTGCACTCCAGCCTGGGCGACTTACTGAGACCTTGTCTCAAAAAAAAAAAAAAATTAAAAAATAAAAAATAAGCAAAGAATATTTTCCTATACAAACACAACTCCAGAATCACACTTAAAGAAAATTAACAATTATTTCCTAACACAATCTCACATGCTGTCCATATTCAAATTTCACCAAATGTCACTCAAATGTCTTTTATGGCTGTTTTAATTTTTCTGGTCAGGATCCAATATAGGATCAGAAATTGCATTTGGTTTTTGTCTCTTTACTCTTTTTTTCTAGACGAGATTTCTACCCTTTTGTAAATGGCACTGATTTTTATTTTTAATTTTATTAAGACAGGGTCTCACTATGGTGCCCAGGCTGATCTTGAACTCCTTGGCTCAAGCCATCCTCCCGCCTCGGCCTCTCAAAGTGCTGGGATTTACAGGTGTGAGCCACCATGCCTGGCCTGATGTTGATATTTTGGAGTCCATCCAAGCTAGTTGTCGTGGAAACGTCTCACATTTTGGACTCCTGTGATTGTTTTCTCAGGGTGTTTTCTAGGCACGATTTCCCCCTCTGTGAAATGGGTACAGTGAACAGTAGCCACCACGTGGGTATCACATACTACTCCCCGGTCAGTGGAAGAACTGCAGGGCCTAGTGCCTGCAAAAGTGCCTAGAGCGGTGTCTAGGCATTTATTCAACATCATGGATGCTGAATAAATGGAGCTCTTGCCATCACCATCATTCCAACCAGCATCCTCCTCCTCATCACCACCAGCATCTTCAGCACGCTGGAGTCCAAGCCGCATTGATGCGCAAACTTTTCTCATTCTTTCCTCACCCTTCCGGAATGTCTTATGCCCCTCCTGCTCAGCTCCCTCTCCGCTGGAGAACTTAAGCTGAATGAATCTCTTAGCACCTCCAGCAACTGGAGTCTCGCCTCACCCATCTTCCTAAGGACAACCTCTCTTTTTTTCTTTTAGAATCACAATTTTCTGACTCCAAATGGCTTAGACAACAGTGAGGCATTAACGATGTCATGTCCACCCAGGGAGCAGGCGGGTGCTTCGTCATTGCTGGTGCTGGCGGTGGGTGACCTTGGCGCGGGGGCTGCCGGTGCGGCAGCTGCTGCAGTGCTGTCGGAGGGTTGCCGGGGAAAGGAGATTGGCTGGCGAGGAAGGTGAGGAATGTGCTGCCAGGAGACTGGGACCACGGCCAGATGCTAATTACGATGGCCTGGGGGTGCTGGTACCCCCTGTCAGCATCATCTAAGGAAGTGTGGGGGCTGGCAGGAGTGGGGGAGGTGAGAGAAACGGGCAAGGTGAGAGGGACTGACAGGTTGGAGAAATCCACTTGTTCCCCAAGGGTCCACCCTCCCTTCAGACCCAAGCTGTCTGGGAGAAATTGTGGTTGTCACCATAGCAACAGCAGCAGCTGATGCGTGATGCATAGTGTCTGTTAGAGAAGCTCGGTCAAGCTTGTACCAGTATTTTTCCATCTGAATCTCATTTCTTCAGTGAAATGAGAGAGATCACAGGCTGGGCAGGGCACAGGTTGGGCCAAGTGGATGTTTGGAGGGGAGTACAGCAGGAGAGTTCTCAGACTTTCTACTGAATTTGGGAAGAATATGGATTGAAGAGAAGCAGATTTTTGCATGACGAAGACATCATTTAAATATCCAGGCTGCTTCAGAGTTCCCTTAAATTATACATGAATTGCTGTAGCAGCAGTCCTGTTGCCTCCAGAAAGGTGCAACGCATCGCATCGGCGAGACGCCTGTGGGAAAGGTTGTCTCTGTGGTCCTGAAGGGCACCAACCTGGGAGTGAGACTGACCTTAGACTCCCAGCTCTGCCACTTCCCAGCTAAGTGGCTTTGGGCAAATTATTTTCCCGCATTAAGCCTCAATGTTCTCATCTGTAAAATGGAGATAATAAGAGTAGCTGGCTCGGTGTGGTGGCTCACACCTGGAATCCCAGCACTTTGGGAGGGCCAAGGTGGGTGGATCATTTGAGCTTAGGAGCTTGAGACCAGCCTGGGCAACATGGTGAAACCCCGTCTCTTCTTAAAATACAAAAATTAGCTGGGCATGGTGGCATGCACCTGTAGTCCCAGCTACTAAGGAGGCTGAGGCATGAGAATCGTTTGAGCCTGGGAGGTGGAGGCTGCAGTGAGCAGAGATCGGGCCATTGCATTCCAGCCTGGATGACAGAGCGAGACCCTGTCTCAAAAAAAAAAAAAAAAAAAAGGTAGCTGCCTCATAGGGTCGTAATGAGAACGAAATGAGTGGATGCATATGGTGTTAAGCCTAATACTTGGCTCATATCATGAACTCAATAAATAGTTGCTACTATTACTATAACAACAACTACTCCTATTACTGTAGCTGCTATTATTACTATTACTACTCTTACTACTCCAACAAGTACTGTTACTCCTCCTCCTGCCAGCACCATAGGGATTACACAATTCAGCTGAGGACAGGATGATGAATCACTGGCGACTCAGTCCTTTCCCACGAATGGTACTGGAGTGCTTGAATTTGCCAGCACTTTTGCAAGGAGCCGGGAGGAAAGGCTGGGAAGACACGGTCACTGCCCTCACAGACTGCGAATCTAGTGTCTGACAAAGGCATGACTCAACAAACAACCAGGAATTCTATAGGAGCAATAGGATTTTTCTTCTTCGTCGTCTTTTTTTTTTTTTTTTTTTTTTGAGACAGAGTCTTGCTCTGTTGCCCAGGCTGGAGTGCAGTGGTGCAATCTCAGCTCACTGCAGCCTCTGCCTCCTGGCTCAAGTGGTCCTCCCACCGCAGCCTCTCAAGTAGCTGGGACTACAGGGGCATGCCACCACACTCAGCTAATATTTAATTTTTTGTACAGACTATGTTGCCCAGGTTGGTCTCAAACTCCTAGGCTCAAGCGATCCACCCACCTCAGTCTCCCAAAGTGCTAGGATTACAAGCGTGAGTGCCCGGCCAGGACTTTTATTAGAAGAGATTGTACAGCTGATCTATTTCAGGATTTTTCCAAACTCATCCCTCAAGTTTCCCCTCTCTATTTTTATCTTGACTACCACTCACATTGTTATTTATTTAAGGCTTCTTTCCCCCTTTAAATGGATCCTCATTTCATTGGTCAAACAAATGTGCTTTTGAAGGAAACTGGATTGCACTGTGAAAAATGTGAAATTAACATCACTTGCCATGAAAGAAAGAAACCATGAAAACAATAAGACCAATTATGTGTTGTCACCTTCTAGCTGCTACCTTTTTCCTGTTGAACTTTTGGAGACTCAGGCTCACTCTGTTGAAAAGGGAGGTTGGCAAGGCTCAGGGAGGTGTTAAAGGCACACTAGAACAAAATGAAACTTTTTCTGTTTTAATCAGAAGTGCTGAAAAGCAACCAAAGGGAGAATGATTTTCTCACAGTGTAATTCAATGACATCGAATGCTCCATGTTCTTCTCTACTGAAGGTCATGGCTGGCCTTAATTAAGGGTAAATAATTACCTCTTCTCAGAGTGGGCGGGAAAGGCAGGGCAAGAAGTAGGCCCTAGAGCAGACTGCATCCCTGCTGCATCTAATTGCTCCAGTGGCCAATACCAGGTGGAAAGCATGGCCTTGGTGATAAAAATGGAGGCAAGCGTGGTGCCATTTTCAGACTGCTTAGTAGTTCAGAGGCACTGAAGCCCCGCAGGGGAAGTGGGGTAGAGTTGAGGGACTGGTCCAGATCATGAAGGCTTTGCAAATTGCACATATTCACTCAGTAAAGTGCAAGCACTGAAATATATAAATACATATATATATGTGTGTGTGTGTGTGTGTAATTTTTTAATACACAGAGTCTTGCTCTGTTGCCATGACTGGAGTGCAGTGGTACAATCCTAGCTCCCTGCAGCCTCAAACTTCTGGGTGAAAGAGATTCTCCTGCCTCAGCCTTCTGAGCACCTGGGTCTACGGGCATGTGCCATCATGCCCAGCTAACTAAAAAATATTTCTTGGTATGTTACCCAGGCTGGTCTCAAACTCTCCTGGTCTCAAGCGATCCTCCTGCCTCAGCCTCCCAAAGTGCTGGGGTTACAGGTGTGAGCTACCATGCCCCACCTACTGAAATATATTAAAGAGAGGAATGATATGACAGCAATAATAGCTGTTATTAGTAGTGCACTAACTATGCACTAGTCATGGAATCTTCTTAACAACTCTGGGGTAAGTAACACTATCCCTGTTCTACAAATGGGAAAACTGAGGCCGAACGAGGTTCAGTAGTTTTCCCAAATGTGGTAGACTGACCACAGTTCTCCTCTCCTCCCTGCCTGTCACATTGTGGTCACTTTGCTAAGTAACTTTGCAGCACCTCTTATTAAGAGAGAAATCCATTTTCCTGGCCACTGGCCTTGTGATCTACTTGGACCACAATAGTGCCATTGGCAGTATGATAGGTCAGTTCCAAGCCTGGGCCTCAAGAGATCTCATCAGTTTCCACTTATTCTTTGGGAACTCTGTTGTTGCCATGTGCACAGGGCTAGGCCTGCCTTCTGCAGGATGAGAGGAGTCCATTTGTTCCAACTGAGGCCCAGGCATGGGACAGAGCCCAGCCGAGATCAGCAGAGCCACCACTTCAGTCTAGATGAGACCAGAAAAACCATCCCCACTGACTGATGGACTCATGAGCAGTACAGATGGTGTTCTTTTTATTTTTATTTATTTATTTGAGATAGAGTCTCCCTCTGTTGCCCTGGCTAGAGTGCAGTGGCGCAATCTCTGCTCACTGTAACTTCTGCCTCCCGGGTTCAAGCCTCCTGAATAGCTAGAACTACTGGCGCACGCCACCAGGCCCTGCTAATTTTTGTATTTTTAGTAGAGATAGTGTTTCACCATATTGGCCATGCTGGTCTTGAACTCCTGACCTCAAATGATCCACCTGCCTTGGCCTCCCAAAGTGCTGGGATTACAGGTGTGAGCCACCATGCCCTGCCAAGAGTAGTGTTCTTTTAAGCAATTAAGTTTTGGAGTGGCTTTGGTTACTAAAAGGTAACTAGACAGCTAAGATAAGCCAGCGAGTAAATGCTGGAGTTGAGATTTGTTCCAGCTGTCACCACTACCCCTGCTATATATAGTTTTTCTTTTTTCTTTTCTTTAGACAGGGTCTTGCTCTGTCGCCTGGGCTGGAGTACAGTGGTGTGAGCATGGCTCACTGCAGCCTTGACCTCCAGGGCTCAAGTGATCCCCCAACTTCAGCCTCCTGAGTAGCTAGGACCACAGGCATGCACCGCCATGCTCAGCTAATTTTTACATTTTTGTGGAGAAGGGGTCTTGCTATGCTGCCCAGGCTGCTCTCAAACTCCTGACTTTAAGCCATCTTTCCACCTTGGCCTCCCAAAGTGCTGGGATTACAAGTGTGATCCACTGCACTGGCCCATTTATTTTCCTGAGTGTCATTTCTCACAAACACTCAGGTTTCCCATTTATGTTGGTATGCACCATTTCTTCAGTACAACCACTCACAACTTTCCACTCACAAGGAATCACAATCAGCTGCCCTGCACCACCACCACCTCCACCACCTCATAAAGATTTGATCGATACCCTAGCAGAGCATAGATAGAGAAAAGGCAGGGAGAGATTTGTCTCTGCAAGCAAATTTTCCACAAGTGACACCTTCAATAATTCTTCATT
>NW_016107400.1:7173846-7180858 GCF_001604975.1 Cebus imitator | reverse complement strand
GAGCCAGGTTTAACTGCATGCACTTGTAGTCCCAGCTACTCGGGAGGCTGAGGTGGGAGGATTACTTTAGCCCAGGAGTTCAAGGCTGCAGTGAGCTATGATTGCACGCACCACTGCAGTCCAGCCTGGATGACAGAGTGAGAACTTGTCTCTAAAATAAATAAATAAATAAAAATAAATAAAGTTAGTTTGCCCTTCCTCCTCATCAGATCAGTCTCTCCACCTCAAATCTTGCCCCTCTGATGTTAGAATCTGCCTGTAACCCTCCCCCTGATTCTGCGGAGCCTTGTACCTTACTTCTCCTGGCTTCTGTCTGTCCCCACTTCTGTTCTCCCCGACACTTGCCCCAATCAAACACTTTTTCTCTGATGCAAAACCCTACCTGCTCACAGATTTAAGAAAACTTTTTGGGATTTCTTATAGGCTGTGTGTGTGTGTGTGTGTGCGCGTGCGCGTGTGCCCATGTGTGCACATGTGTGCATGCGCATGTGTGAGATCTGGGGATTACTGCAAGGCACCCTACACACAAGAGTCTTCTGATATCTCCCTTCTTTATTTTTTATTTTATTATTTAGAGACAGGGTCGCACTCTGTCTCCCACACTGGAGTGCAGTGGTATGATCTCGGCTCACTACAATCTCCATTTCCAAGTTGCAAGTGATTCTCCTTCCTCAGCCTCCCGAATAGTTGGGATCACAGGTGAGTGCCACCATGCCCAGCTAATTTTTGTATTTTTAGTAGAGATGAGATTTCGCCATGTTGGCTAGGCAGGTCTCAAACTCCTGACCTCAGGTGATCCACCTGCCTCCACCTCCCAAAGTGCTGGGATTACAGGTGTGAGCCACTGCGTCCGGCCTCCTTACCTTCCTTTCTGCTTCTCTTCTGATCACTACAGAGTTAACTCAACAGGCTTGGGAATGGTTAAACCCTGCACATCTCAGAGGAAGGACTGGCCCTTGACCTGTTCTTGCAATATAACTGCTAAGCCCTCAAAATATTCTGCCTGGTAAGAGGACTTTTCTATATCTGGGGCCTTAAGCCATGCCAGATAGTTGATGCTAACAACATGATTTATGGTGTGGGCCTGAGGTCATGCTGTATCAGCCTGACCTCTGGAGGGGCTGGACATGGGGTAACTAATCCCCAATAAAAGCCATGGACACCAAGGCTCAGGTGAGCTTCCCCGGTTGGCAATGTTCTGTGTGTGTTGTCACACATCATTGCTGGGAGAATTAAGCACTACACATATAACTCTCTAGGAGGTTACAGCTAGAAACTCCTGCCTGCATTCTGCCCTGAGCACCTTTTTCCTTTGCTGATTTTATTTATCTATTTATTTATTTTTGAGATGGAGTCTTGCTCTGTCACCTAGGCTGGAGTGCAGTGGCGTGATCTCGGCTCACTGCAACCGCCGCCTCCTGGGTTCAAGTGATTCTCCTGTCTCGGCCTCCTGATTAGCTGGGACCACAGGCCTGTGCTACCACACCTGGCTAATTTTTGTATTTTAGTAGAGGCGGAGTTTTGCCATGTTGACCAGGCTGCTTCTCGAACTCCTGAGCTCAAGTGACCTGCCTGCCTTGACTTCCCAAAATGCTGGGGTTACAGGCATGAGCTACCGAGCCCGGCCCCTTTGCTGATTTTTAATTGGTATCCTTCCACTGTACTGAGCTGTAACTGTGAATACAACAGCTTTTTTGAGTTCTGCGAGCCTTTGCAGCAAATCGTCAAACCTGAGGGTGTCTTGGGGACTCCCCAACACATCTTCACACTCCCTCTTCTCTCTTCTCACTTCCTCTGGAGTAAACTAAAGGAGGCCTCTGCTTGCCTCTTGTAAGGCAGTTCTGAACACACTGAGATCATTTGTGAACTCAGATCCTCTTCTAAACAATTCACCAAGAAAATTCTTTCAAATAAACCCAGTGCTCTTCATGGAGGTGATGCTGGTGAAAATGATTTTCTCCAGCTTATTACATACTTTTGCAGAAGCTCCTGTTTAAGAGTTTGAGCATGTGTGTGTGTGTACCTACATACCACCACATATACGCATGCTCACAACTGTCATGCCTCGAACCAGGACTAAGAGTTACTCTATTACCAGAATTGAGAAATCATTTCTACCTATTGTGAAGCCAATGAAAGTACAATGGAAAAATCCGGTGCGGTGGCTCACGCCTGTAATCCCACCACTTTGGCAGGCCGAGGCAGGCGGATCACGAGGTGAAAAGATTGGGACCATCGTGGCCAACATGGTGAAACCCCGTCTCTACTAAAAACACAAAAATTAGCTGGGCATGGTGGTGGGTGCCTGTAATCCCAGCTACTTGGGAGGCCGAGGCAGGAGAATCGCTTGAACCCAGGAGGCAGAGGTTGCCATGAGCCAAGATCGTGCCACTGCACACTCCAGCCTGGTGACAGAGTGAGATTCCTTCTCAAAAAAAAAAAAAAAAAAGAAAGAAAAAAAGAAAAAAAATAATAGAAAAAGGAGAAAAAGAAAGTACAATGAAAAATACCAGCATGGCCGGGCTCAGTGGCTCACGCCTGTAATCCTAGCACTTTGGGAGGCCAAGGTGGGTGGATCACCTGAGGTCAGGAGTTCAAGACCAGCCTGGCCATCATGGTGAAACCCCATCTTTAAAAAAGAAAGAAAAGAAAGAAAGAAAGAAAGAAAGAAAGAGAGAGAGAGAAAGAAAGAAAGAGAGAGAAAGAGAAAAAGAGAGAGAAAGAGAGAGAGAAAGAAAGAAAGAAAAAGAAAGAAAGAAAGAAAGAAAGAAAGAAAGAAAGAAAGAAAGAAAGAAAGATAGAAAGAAAGAAAGAAAGACACCAGTATGCCTATGCATGGCCTCTCTGCAAATAAGACGAAGGTCCCTTCACCACCTGCTTGCACTGCTAATGGCCCTGTAGATTCCACTGGATAGACCTGAAATTTTCTCAACCATTTCCTCTAATGTTGGATACTTGGGTTGTTTCCAACATTTTTGCTCTTCTAAATAAGGCACCCATAATGATTCTTGCAGAGTAATCATTAGGTTCTTCTATAATTATCTAATCATCCTTTTTTTTTTTTTTCTTTTCTTTTTTGAGACAGGGTCTTGCTCTGACACCCAGGCTGGAGTGCAGTGGTGCCATCACGGCTCACTACAGCCTCCACCTCCCACACTTAAGTGATCCCACAGTCTCAGCCTCTTGTGCAGCTGGGATCACAGGTGTGCACCACCATGCCTGGTTAATTTTGTACTCTTTATAGAGATGGGGAATTTTTTGGTATTTTTTTTTATAGAGACGTGTTTCACCATGTTGCTCAGGCTGTTCTGAAACTTCTGGACTTAAACAATCCTCCCACCTCAGCCTCCCAAGGTGCTGGGACAACAGGCATGAGCCACTGTGTCCAGCCATATAATTATCTTAAGATAAATTTCTATACGTGGAATTTCTGAAATAAAGGGCACAGGTTTTGGTTTGTTGGTTTCTTGAATTTTAGAGACAGTATCTAACTCCATTGCCCAGGTTGGAGTGCAGTGGTGCAATCATAGCTTACTGCACCCTTGAATTCCTGGGCTCCAGAAGTCCTCCTTCCTCAGCCTCTGAAGCAGCTAGGACTACAGAGTACAGATGTTTTTAAGATCATTGAAAGATTATACCCTTTGGGGACTGTATCAGTTAAAAATTCTACAAGTCCTGTAGAAACATGATCATGTCTCTATTTCTTGCCACAGTGGGCATTAATTACTCGCTTCATTAATGAGTTAATTGCACCATCAATAAGAGTATGGTAAAAGTGTGACACATTTACACTACAGAATATTATGCTGTAGGCTGGGCTCGGTGGCTCACGCCTGTAATCCCAGCACTTTGGGAGGCTGAGGAGGGTGGATCACAAATTAGGAGATCAAGACCATCCTGGCTAACATGTTGAAACTCCATCTCCACTAAAAATACAAAAATTAGCTGGGTGTAGTGGCAGGCGCCTATAATCCCAGCTACTCCGTAGGCTGAGGGAGGAGAATCACTTGAACCTGGCATTTCATCATGTTGCCCGGGCTTGTTTTGAACTCTTGCACTCCAGCAGTTCACCCACCTCAGCCTCCCAAAGCGTTGGGATTATAGGCATGAGCCACCGAAAAATATTTTAGTAAGTTAACAGATCTTTTTCTAGAATTGACAGTTTATCAAATTGACAGATGTTTTCTAAAATTGACAAATCTGGAAATAGAGGCTTAAAATATTATCTAAAAGTACAAAGGCAACCTAAAAGTATAAAGCATATTGCAGTAGTCATTAGATATATATACACATAAAGTATAAAGCAAAAAGTGACCAGAAATACATTGATACGGAATAAAGCAAAGCAAACACAGTGCTTGTCCGAAATTATAAAAAACAGAGGAAATAAAACAGAAAATATAAAATGAGAAAATGAAGACAAATCGTATTTGTTACTGCAGTGAATGTACGTGGAGTTAAAAAAAAAAAAAAGCAATTTGCATCTGTCACAGTGGCTTATGCCTGTAATCCCAGCTACTCAGGAGGCTGAGCCAGGAGAATGGCTTGAACCCAGGAGGTGTAGGTTGCAGTGAGCCAAGATCATGCCACTGCACTCCAGCCTAGGGACGGAGTGAGACTCTGTCTCAAACAAAACAAACCATAACAAACAAACAAAAATGCAATTTAAAGAAAAAGACTTACAGGTGAGGCCAAAAAGGCAAAACCTGACTTTTGTTTGAAAATAAAAAAATATGCCATACAGTTTCTTAGGAAAACTGAAATTAAAAGCATAAGTAAAGATATACCTTACAGAGTGATAAAATGGACTTTAGAGACTCCGAAGGGGAAGGCTGGGAGGGGGGCTAAGGGTAAAAAACTGCACATTAGGTACAATGTGCCCTTCTCTGTTGACAGGCACACTAAAATCTCAGAATTCGCTGCTATGTAATTCACCCATGTAACAAAATGAACACTTGTACCCCAAAACCTGTTGAAATAAACACTTAAAAAAAGATAAGAGAAGATATAACAGATGAAGGTTAAGAAAAAGAAAGTGGAGTTCATGATATTACTATCAGACAGTGTTTAATCTAAGGTTAAAGGAGGCAACCCAGACAAATGGGGGCATTTTGTAATGACAAAGGGCACCAAAAGTTAGGCTAAAACTTCGGTATGAGAACACAACAGAAAATGGCATCAAACTTGCACACGCATGTTGATAGAGGCACAATTCACAATTGCAAAGATGTGGAACCAACCCAAATGCCCAAAGGAATGAATTGGCCCGGCGTGGTGTGCACACCTGTAATCCCAGTACTTTGGGAGGCCGAGGCAGGCAGTTTGCCTGAGCTCAGGAGTCTGTGACCAGCCTGGACAACAGGATGAAAGCCCATCTTTACTAAAATACAAAAAATTAGCTGGGTGCGGTGGTGGGCACCTGTAGTCCCAGCTACTCAGGAGGCTGAGGTAGGAGAATTGCTTGAACCCAGCAGGCAGAGGTTGCAGGGAGCCAAGATTGCCCCACTGCACTCCAGCCTGGGCAACAGAGAGAGACTCAGTCTAAAAAAAAAAAAAAAAAAAAGGGAATGAATAATGGCATTTGCAGCAACCAGGATGCGATTGGATTCTATGAGTCTAAGTGAAGTAACTCAGGAATGGAAAACCAAACGTTGTATGTTCTCGCTCATAAGTGGGAGCTAAGCTATGAGGATGCAAAGACATAAGAATGACACAAGGGACTCTGGGGACGCAGGGGGAAAGGATAGGAAGAAGGCAAGGGATAAAGGACTACAAATTGGGTTCAGTGTATATTGCGCAAGTGATGCGTGCACCAAAATCTCACAAATTACCGCTAAAGAATTTATGTAACCAAACACTACCTGCTACACAAAAACCTACGGAAATAAAAAATTAAAAAGAAAGAAAAGAAAATGGCATAAAAATAATCACAGCATCAGCTTCCAACAGACACTTAAATTAACATACGACCGCAGCTCACCTCTCCCAGCCCACAATAGATAAAAAAATATAAAAAAAAATATTTAGAGGATCTGAATGCATATTTAATAAGGCTGACTTTGTCGTTTATGTCGAATGCTGTACATTGATAATAGAGGATACATCTTTTATGTGCCTATGGAATTTTCGTGGTAATAGGTGATGTATCAGGCCATGAAGAAAATCTTAACAAAATTCAAAATGGAGAAAGAGTAGAGACTGGTGTGACGGCTCATGCCTGTAATCCCAGCACTTCCGGAGGCCAAGGCAGGAGGATCACTTGAGCCTGGGAGTTTGAGACCAGCCTGGACAACATTGTGAGACCCTGTCTCTACAAATAATACAAAAATTATCCTGGCTTAATGGTGTGCACCTGTAGTCCCAACTATTTGGGAGGCTGAAGGAGGAGGATCTCTTGAGCCCAGGGGAGAGAGGCTTCCATGAACTGTGTTTGTACCACTGAAGCCAGCCTGGGTAACAAAGCAAGACCAACGGAATTAGAAGGGGAAAATTCTACCACCCACCACTCGGTAAAAGGGAGGGTGTTTGGGGGGCACAAGGAGAGAGAGACACAAAGAGAGACAGATCGAAGAAAAAATTTAAACACAAATTTCTCAACATCTTGAATAATAAAATGAAGTTAACACATAGCAAAACTTCTGTCCTATGACTAAAGCCGGGTTGTAAAGAGGAACAGACAGAGCCCTAAAGAAAGGCATAAGTAAAGAAGGACAAAGAAAGTAAGTGAATTTAGTATTAACTGAAAGAAGTTAGAAAAACAACAAACTATTCCAAGAAATAAGAAGAAAGACAATAGTAAATGGGCGAGTTAGAAAATAAAATAGTGGCTGGGCGCGGTGGCTCATGCCTGCAATCCCAGCACTTTGGGAGACCCAGGCAGGTGGATTGCTTGAGCTCAGGAGTTCAATATCAGCCTGGGCAACATAGCAAAACTCCAACTCTACAAAATACACAAAAATTAGGCGGATATGCGAGCATGCACCTATAGCCCCAACTACTTTTTTTTTTTTTT
>NW_016107400.1:7171026-7172226 GCF_001604975.1 Cebus imitator | reverse complement strand
TTTTGAGATACAGTCTTGCTCTGTTGCCCAGGCTGGAGTGCAGCGGTGTGATCTTGGCTTACTGCAACCTCCGCTTCCTGAGTTCAAGCGATTCTCCTGCTTCGGCCTTCCAAATAGCTGGGATTACAGGCTTGCACCATTACGCCTGGTTAATTTTTGTATTTTTAATGGAGATGGGGTTTCACCGTGTTAGCCAGGCTGGTCTTGGTCTTGAACTCCTGACCTCAAGTGACCCACCCACCTTGGCCCCCACAAAGTGCTGGGATTACAGGCTTGAGCCACCGTGCCTGGATTTTATTTCCAAATTTCAAAATATTACTCTATTTTCCTGGATAAGTCTCTCTAGAGAGTCTTTTTTATCTGTTTTTGAGGCAGCGTCTCACTCTGTCACCCAGGCGGGAGTGCAGTGGTGTGACCATCGCTCACCGCAGCTTTGACCTCCCAGGCTCAATCAATCCTCTTGCCACAGTCTCCCAGGTAAGTAGCTGGGACCATGGGACCACAGGCATTCACCATGCCTGGCTGATTTTTGTATTTTTCATAGAGACGGGGTCTTGCTGTGTTGCCCAGGCTGTTCTCCAACTTCTGGCCTCAAGTGATTCTTCTGCCTTGGCCACTGAAAGTGCTGGAATTACAGGTGTGAGCCACTATGCCCTGCCTTTCTAGATTTTTATTTTATTGATCTTATCAAAGAACCAGGCCATGGCTTTATTTAATATTTATTTCTATTATTTGTTTCAGTAATGTCTGCTTTTATTATGTTTGGTTCTGTCTACCTGCTACTTTCGGTCATTTTGTTCTTTTCTTTCTTTCTTTTATGTGAAACATTTTATTTTTAAAAATCTTTTTTAATAAAAACACATAACAATTTTGGCTCTGATTATAGGGTTGTTTACATGTTATCAGTTCTGAAAGGTAGAGTTTCTTTTGTTGCTTTGTACATAAACAGAAACTGCCATTTTAATTTCCTCTTTTCCCCAAAATAATTTGTATGAATGATTTTTAAAAGTTCTATATATTTGGATTTTTCTGTTGACCTGATATTATTTATTTATAACTTGTTTTTATCAGATAATTTGACTTGTACGATTTCTGCCGTTGGAATTTTTTAAGTTTATATTTGACCTGATATATTAGCATTTTAAATATATATTCGATGTATTTTTGAAAAGCATATATATTTCTTTTTTCTTTTCTTTT
>NW_016107400.1:7168209-7170744 GCF_001604975.1 Cebus imitator | reverse complement strand
TTGAGACAAGGCCTTATTCTGTCACCCAGGCTAGAGTACAGTGATAGTACCATCATGGCTCACTGCAGCCTCCATTTCCAGGCTCAAGCAATCCTCCTACCTCAGCCTCCTGAGTAGACGGGACCACAGGCACTCACCACCGTGCCTGGCTAATTTTTTAATTTTTTGTAAAGACAGAGGTCTCCCTATGTTGCCCAGGCTGGTCTCAAACTCCTGGCCTGAAGTGATCCTCCTGCCTTGACCTCTCAAAGGGTTGGGATTACAGGCATGAGCCATGGCACCAGGGCTACATTTCTTCCTATGTATCTATTATCTAACATTTATTAATTCTGTTATTTAAATACTGTTTCTTTTGCATTTTGTTCTGTCAGAATGAGAATAGGTTGTTAAGCTCAATTTTAGTTTTGTAAATAATTCTTATATTTCTACCAGAAGAATTACTTATTATTTTTTTCTTTTTTTGAGACAGAATTTCACTCTCGTTGCCTAGGCTGGAGTGCAATGACGTGATTTCAGCTCACTGCAACCTCCACATCCCGGGTTCAAGCAATTCTCCTAGCTCAGCCTCCAAAGTAGCTGGGATTACAGGTTGAAGTGATTCTTCTGCCTCAGCTTCCTGAGTAGCTGGCATTACAGGCATGTGCCACCATGTCTGGCTAATTTTTGTATTTTTAGTAGAGATGGGGTTTCACCATGTTGGCTAGGCTTGTCTTGAACTCCTGACATCAGGTGATCCACCCGCCTCAGCCTCCCAAAGTGCTGGGATTACAGGTGTGAGCCACCAGGCTTGGCCAAAAATAACTCTTGAAATACTTTTCTCTTTACCTAAGTCCTATAATAAAAATAAATGGCAATTAAAGTGAAAGTACTTTAAAACCACAAAGCAGAATTTCATGTTTTTTGACAAAATCTTTTTTTCTTTCTATCAGTATTTTTTTTCTTCTTTTCTTTTTTTTTTTTTTTTTTTTTTTTTTTTTTTTTTTTTTTTTTTTTTTTGAGACAGAATCTTGTTGTGTCACCTAGGCTAGAGTGCAGTGGCACGATCATTTCTCACTATATCGTCTATTTCCTGGGCTCAGGTGATCCTCCAACCTCAGTCTCCAGAGTAGCTGGGACTATGGGCATCTGGCACCATGCCCAGCTAAATTTTTGTATTTTTTTGTACAGATAGGGTTTTCTCATGTTGCCCAGGCTAGTCTTGAACTTCTGGGCTCAAGCGATCCACCCGCTTCAACCTCCCAAAGTGATGGGATTACAAGCGCGAGACACTGTGCCCAGCCTTTTCTTTACTTCATAAATGCTCATAAATGTTTTTCTCTTTGGAGGAGATTATACCATCTACCATGAAATAATATTCTGTCCAAAATGCTTTTTGGTTATGTATCTGATTTTGTCCAAAATTGGTGAGTTTTAGGTTAAAATTAATAATTCAGTAAAATTACTGAGATTTAGGTTAAATTATAGGTGATTGGTTAAATTACAGGTGTTAAATTACAGAGATTGGTTTTTTAACCAATCTCTGAGCTTTTTTGTTGTTGTGGTTTTTAAAATTTTTTATTAATTAATTATTTTTTTTTTTTTGAGAAGAAGTCTTGCTGTATTGTACAGGGTGGAGTACAGTGGCGTGATCTCGGCTCACTGCAATCCCCACCTCCTGGGTTCAAGTGATTCTCCTGCATCAGCCTTCTGAGTAGCTGGGACTACAGGTGCATGACGCAGAAATTAGCGCCATGCCTGGCAAATTTTTGTGTAGACAGGGTTTCACCATGTTAGTCAGGCTGGTCTCGAACTCCTGACATCAGGTGATCCACCTGCCTCGGCCTCCCAAAGTGCTGGGATTATAGGCATGAGCCCCTCTGCCTGGCCTACAGGTGATTCTTGTAGGGACCATTATTAAAAGTTTTCTGCAAGTCATAAAGCTGTATCAAGGTGCTGAGCTTAGCCATTAAGCACCGTGTGATCATTCATTGAGTCTTTCCAGTTCCATTATGCATTCTGGCATTTTGTAAGCTGCTCTGCCTAGCGATATATAGATTTATTTAATATGTTAACATTAGTTAATAGGCCAAGCGCAGTGGCTCACACCTGTAATCCCAGCATTTTGGGAGTTTGAAGCAGGAGGATTGCTCAAGGCTAGGAATTTGAGACCAGCCTGGGTAACATATTGAGACCCCCATCTCTGCAAAACATTAAAAAATTAGCTGGGTGTGGTGGCTATGCCTGTGGTCCCAGCTACTCGGGAGGCTGAGGTGGAAGGATTGCTTGACTCTGGGAGGCGAAAGCTGCAGTAGGCTATGATTGTGCTACTGCGCTCCAGCCTGGGCCACAGAGCAAGTCTCTGTCCGTCCCTCGCCGAAAAAAAAGGTTAATAATTTTTTTTTTCTAAGATCTCAGCTCAAAGTGTTATTTCTTCAGAGAGGTCTTCAATCTAAAGCACAGTCCTTTAGTCTAAAGTATAGTCTATCATGTTTTTGATAAAAACCAGGCTTTTCTTCTTCTCTCTTTTCTTTTCTTTCTTTTCTTTTCTTTTCTTTT
>NW_016107400.1:7165996-7168174 GCF_001604975.1 Cebus imitator | reverse complement strand
TTTTTTTTGGTGACAGAGTCTTACTCTGTCGTCCAGGCTGGAGTGCAGTGGTGCCGTTTCGGCTCACTGCAACCTGTGCCTCCTGGGATCAAGTGATTTTCGTGCCTCAGACTCTCAAATAGCTGGGATTACAGGTGTACGCCACCACGACTGCCTAATTTTTGTATTTTTAGTAGAGATGGGGTTTTCCCATGTTGGCCAGGCTGATCTCGAACTCCTGACCTCAAGGGATCTGCCCACCTCGGCCTCCCAAAGTGCTGGCATTACAGGCATGAGTCACTGCACCTGGCCATTAATCAATGCATTTTAAAAAAAAATTAGTATTACTGTTCTATTTCCTTTGTATTTCTAATATATTTTAGATCACCCCCACTTTTTTCCCCTTAATGCTTTTGATTCACTTTGCATTAGGCTTGCCTCTTGGAAACAGGATGTACCTAATTTAAAAAATCTATTCCAAAGGGCTTTGTTTTCCATGGGGCTTGCTGTCCTTTTATTTTTGTGATCTCAGGTCTCATCGTTGTCATCGAGGCTGTCCTTTTTGAGGTGAACACTCCTGTGTTTATTTTTTCTTCCTGTCTTTTGCAATGTGAATCATGCTGTCTTTGTTGGGGTTATTGTTCTACTGCTTTATAGGTTTGTTCATTCCAGTTTTATTCACAGACACACATCTTCTGCTTAGATAGTTCAGCGTTCCCATAATTCTGTCTTAGAAAAAGTCTGTGGTCTAGGGAAGTGGAATGCAATTTCAATTTAAGAAAATGGTTGGAAGCGAATGCTCCCAAGAAGCTACAATTTCAGGGTGCTTTTAAACAAAGTTCAAGGGAATTCTCAGGCCTCTCTGCTGATTTAATTGTCTTTCTTGGCTAATCTATTTACTCAATCAATGTCACGTAGTGCAAGGGTAATTTTGAATTTGGGATAAGGATTGAATGATCAATCCGTGTCCTGTTGGCCCTGGGGTAAACTTGATCTACAGGGAGGTAGGGAACTAGCATTATTAATTTAAAAATTGGGTTTCTCTAATGTAAAGAAGGGCACACTGAGGGTCCCGAAACACTCTTAGATCTTTCCCCCTCTTATTGCCTCTCTACCATACGTTGTTTGGATCCAGCCACCTAATAATTACGACTTTATCAACATACATATTTATGGGATAAATGAACACCAAAGAAAAAGAACAGTGAATATGAAAACAAGGACTATAAGAACAATTGGGGTGCTGGAAACTGTTGTGGTCAGCGGGTTAGATGCCAATTGGTGCTGAGGTCTGGGGGGTTTAACGTAACAGCAGCTTGGGATTGGTGACCTGGATATTAGCCATAACACTGGTGGAGAAAAGCCTCTTCAGTTAGTTTTCATTACTAGCATTTCCCAGTTTCAGTTTACAGAAAGGCCACCGTATAATTTCTGTATCTTCTTTTCGAAGAATAACTTTTGACATTTGCCTTAAATATTATGCCATGTGATAACACTTATCCACCATATCATCTGGATTGCAGCCAATTCTGTTTAATTTGTTTTTTTTTGTTCATCATTTCATTTTGATCAAGAGTTTTCTTTCTTAAGTTCTTTTTCTCTAAATTAATCTTAATTATATGAGTAATACGTACATGCATTCTTCTTATTAAATCCAAGTTCATCTAAGTTCCCTCACTCCTTCCATAGAGGCACAGAGGGAACCACTCTCTGGTATCTTTCTGTCTCTCTAGCTACCTATTATCAAAAAGTTTTTTAAAATTAAATTTTGTTTTTCTTTTGGTAGAGAGGGGGTCTTGCTATGTTGCCCAGGCTGGTCTCAAACTCCTGACCTCAAGCGATCCTCCTTCAGGAGCCATCACACCTGGCATCTATCAGCCATTTTTAAAATGACATCACATTGACCGGGCACAGTGGCTCACACCTGTAATCACAGCACTTTGGGAGGCTGAAGCAGGTGGATCATGAGGTCAGGAGTTCGAGACCAAGTCAGGAGCCTGGCCAATATGATGAAACCCCATATCTACTAAAAATACACACACACAAAAATTAGCTGGGTGTGGTGGTGCACACCTGTAGTCCCAGCTACTCGGGAGGCAGAAGCAGGAGAATCACTTGAACCCTGGAAGCAGAAGTTGCAGTAAGCCGAGATCATGCCACTGCACTCCAGCCTGGGCAACAGAGTGAGACTCCATCTCA
>NW_016107400.1:7145583-7165946 GCF_001604975.1 Cebus imitator | reverse complement strand
AAAAAAAAAAAAAAAAAAAAAAAAAAGACATCACAGTGTACAACTTTCTTTTTTTCCTCTCCACCTAGTAAGATATCTTAGCAATCTAACTATGTACCTATTTTTATTTTATTTTATTTTTTATTTTTAAATATCTTTTTCTTTGATTGAGATGGGGAGTGGGGTCTCACTGTGTTGCCCAGGCTGGTCTTGAACTCCTGGGCTCAAGTGATCTTCCCACTGTGGCCTCCCAAAGTGCTGAGATTACATGGGTGAGCCACCGCGCCAATGTGTCTATTTTAAACTGTGGCATACAATTCCTTAGAATAGATACACCACAATTTTTTTTGCCATATCCAGTTGGTGGATATGTGGGTTGTTCTCTTTAGTTACTGTTATAAACAACGTTGCAGAAAACATCTTCCTACATACCTTCTGTGCACCTGGGCAGAGTTTCTTTAGAAAAGAATCTGAACAGTGGCACTGCTTAGACAATTTACTGTTGTTTGATAATTCTACACTGAACTACACTGTTCAATCCAGTAGCCACTGGCCACGTGTGATGAATGAGCACTAGCAATGTAGCTAACGTGAATGGGGAGCCCAATTTTTTGGCTTTACTTAATTTTTAAAATTTTAAAACTGAACCACTATAAAATATTTTTCTATTAAGTTCAATTTTGCTTTGGTAGGACTACATTTCTCTCTCATAAGTGCATCAAATAAAATCTTCCTTTTTAAATTTTTTTTTGAAACGGAGTCTTGTTCTGTCGCCAGGCTGGAGTGCAGTGGTGTGATCTCGGCTCACTGCAACCTCCGCCTCTCTCGTTCAAGCGATTCTCCTGCCTCAGTCTCGAGTAGCTGGGACTACAGGTGTGTGCCACCACGCCCAGCCAATTTTTGTATTGTTGATAGAGACGAGGTTTTCACCATATTGGCCAGGATGGCCTCGATCTCTTGCCCTCGTGATCTGCCTGCCTCAGCCTCCCAAAGTGCTGAGATTACAGGAGTGAGCCATTACACCTGGCCTAAAATATTCTTATATTACCAGCGCAATGGCAGGCGTGTGCATGAAGGATTGTATGTGAAGATATCACTCATCTAATAGGCATCAATTCATTTGGTTTGAATCCTTTTTAATCTCTTTTTCTTTTTTTTTTTTGAGACAGAATCTCACTCTGTTGCCCAGGCTTGAGTACAGTGACATGATCTCAGCTCAGTGCAACCTCTGCCACCCAGGTTCAAGTGATTCTCCTGCCGCAGCCTCCCCAGTAGCTGGGCTTACAGGCGCCCATCACTGTGCCTGGCTAATTTTTGTATTTTTAGTAGAGAAGAGGTTTTGCCATGTTGGCCAGGCTGGTCTCAAACTCCTGGTCTCAAGTGATTCACCCTTCTTGGCCTCCCAAACTGCTGGAATTACAGGCGTGAGGCAGGACACCTGGCCAAATCCTTTTTTTCTGTGTATTGATATAATATTGTAATGTGTTTACCTGAATATTTTATTCAGACAGTATGAATTGCATGGCACTTTTGCCTCACATTGTTCATTAAATTAATATACATACTATTTTAATTATAATTCAATGATTTTTCTATATATATATATATATGAAAAAATTTCCAATTTAAAATAAAGGCAGACAACTGATGCAGAATGAAATGAAGATGCAGCTGATAGTGCTATGATAAGGATAGTAAATTAAGAGACTGGAGGCTGGACACGGTGGCTCACACCTGTAATTCCAGCACTTTGGGAGGCCAAGGCGGGCAGATCACTTGAGGTCAGGAGTTTGAGACCAGCCTGGCCAACATGGTGAAACCCAATCTCTACCAAAAATACACAGATTAGCCGGGTATAGTGGCTCATGCCTGTAATCCCAGCTACTCAGGAGGCTGAGGCAGGAGAATCACTTGAACCCAGGAGGCGAAGGTTGTAGTGAGCCGAGATTGTGCCATCGTCATGCATGGGTGACAGAGAGAGAGTCCATTTCTCAAAAAAAAAAAGAAAAGAGAGAGAGACTGGAAGCTAGGGAATAGGGAAATTGGGGAGATGTTGGTTAAAGGCTACAAAAATTCAATTAGAGTGGAGGAATAAGTTCGAGATATGTATTGTACAATGTGGTGAGTATGGTTAATAACAACAGTGTATATTTAAAAATTCTAAGAGAATAGATATTAAGTGTTCTTACCACACACACACAAAGAAGTATGTGAGGGCTGGATGAAGTGGCTCATACCTGTAATCCCAGCACTTTGGGAGGCAGTGGTGGGAAGATCTCTTGGGCCCAGGAGTTCAAAACCAGCCTGGGCAATGTAGGGAGATCCCATCTCTACAAAAAATAAAAAAATTAGCTGGGTGTGGTAGTGCACACCTGTGGTCCCGGATACTCAGAAGGCTAGGGTGGGAAGATGGTTGGAGCCCAGGAGTTCAAGGTTGCAGTGAGCCATGATTGTGCCACTGCACTCCAACCTGGGCCACAGAGTGAGACCCTCTCTCAAAAAAAAACCCCAAAAAAACCCAAAAAACAGAAGAGCAAAGAAACAAAAAGAAGTATGCGAGGTAAAATGCATTGGTTAAATAGCCTGATTTATCCATTTTGCAACATATCCATATATGAAAACATCAACTGTGCACCATAAATATACACAATTTTCACTTGTCAATTATTTATTTACTTATTTTGAGGCAGAGTAAATAAGTAAATAAATTTACTTATTTACTTTTTTTTTTTTTTTTTTTTTTTTTTTTTTTTTTTTTTTTTTTTTTTTTGTAGCGATGGGGTCTTGCGCTATGTTTCCCAGGCTGGTTCCAAACGCCTGGCTCAAGCCATCCTTCTGCTTCAGCCTCCCTAAGTGTTGAGATTCCAGCCATGAGCTACCACACTTGGCCTGCTTGTCAATTTTAAAAAGGGAAAAGCCCAAGAGACTGTAGGAAGATGCGCCAGCGATTTCATGATGGATGTCAGTTGCAATTTGCTGCAGTAGAGCGAAACAAAAAAGCTGCATGTTGGTTGGGAAAAAAATTTTTAAGAGAATAAGGTGGAAACAACTGAGACATTTTCAGCAAATGCACAGTGAGTTTGCTAAGTGTTCTCTCCACATTCAAGAAGGAACTAACGAAGCACATGAAAAGATGCTCAATGTCACTTGACACTAGGAGAATGCAAATCAAAACCTCAGATCGCCACTCCACACCCATTAGGATGGCGATTATCAACAAAACAAAAAGCAGCGCAGGAAACAAGAGTTGGTGAGGATGTAGACAAACCAGACCCCTTCCACCCCTGGGCATTGCTGGTGGGACTGCAAAATGGTTGCTGTGGAAAGTGGTACAACAATTCCTAAAATATTAAACAAATACCATGGGGCCGGCCATTTCACTTCTCAGTATACACTGAAAAGAAGCGAAAGCAGGGACTTGAATAGACACTTGTATACTCATGTTCGTGGCAGCGTTATTCTGAATAGCCAAAAGGTGAAAATTACCCCCGTAGTCATCAACAGATGAATGGATATTATATGGTTTAAGAAAGACGAAAATTCTGACACATGCTACAACATGGATGAACCTTGAAGACATTATGCTAAGTGAAATAAGCCCAACACAAGAGGATAAATACTGTATGATTCCACACATATGAATTTCCTAGAGTAGTCAAATTTATAGATATAGAAAATAGGCCAGGCACAGTGGCTCATGCCTGTAATCCCAGCACTCTGGGAGGCTGAGATGTATCACTTGAGGTTAGGAGTTCAAGACCAGCCTGGCCAACATGGTAAAACCCCATTTCTACTAAAAATACAAAAATTAGCTAGGGATGGTGGCACATGCCTGTAATCTCAGCTACTCGGGAGGCTGAGGCAGGAGAATCGTTTGAACCCGGGAGGTGGAGGTTGCAGCAAGCCAAGATCACACCACTGCACTCCAACCTGGGCAAAAGGGAGAGTTAGTTTAATAGGGTCAGAGTTTCAGTGTGGGAAGATAAAGTTGTAGAGATGGATGGTGGTGATGGTTCACAGCTGTGTGAATGTACTTAAAGCCACAGAGACGTATACTAACAGAGGATTAAAATAGCAAATTTTATGTTATGTATATTTTACCACAATAAGAAAACCTGATGAAAGTAGTTATTTGAAATCAGAATAAAATGTTGAGCAAAAAATTTTTAATAGATTTTATTTTATCAGATTATAGAGATTATAACTTGGCCCACTGAAGTGGGGTCCAACTGTACCACAGCACTCCAGCCTGGGAAACAGAGTGAAACTCTGTCTCAAAAAAAAAAAAAGATTTTACAGAAAGTGAATAATCTTCAATTAAGCCACCAAACAATTGTCCACAGAATGAAAGAGTGTATTAAAGCTAAAGAAATTTTGGAAAATAGCAAATTTAGCTGAGTCATGCCATGAGATACTACCCAGCGAATAGCTGGGTATATTCATTCAGAAAAGTCTTTCCAATTTACGAATAAACATTTTCAATTCATGGCTTACAAAACTGTAGCATAGATTTTTAAAAATCTTTTACGTCTGACCAAAAAAATTTCAGTTAGATATGAAAAAATTAGTTTCTATCATGCCAGATGGTCCTCCAGCTATGTTTGGTCAAAAATCTGGTTTTATTGGAGTTTCAAAACAAGAGACTGATGTTTCCCTTATTGCTTCATCCCACTGTATGATAAATACTGAAAATATTTGTGCTGCTTTTGGAAGCAGACTCCATGGAAAGTGTCATGGATACAGTTGTTAAAACTGTTCAGTGTATACGTACAAATGCTATGAATCATCACGAGTGCATGGGACTTTTGAAAGAAATAGAAGGCAATGAATGGGGTGATCCTGGGTCTTTGCCAACATTCATTGGTTGAGTCATGGAAGAGTTTTACCAAGATTTACTGTACTGCCAATTCCAATTCAAGATTTTCTTGAAACAAAAGGAATGCTTGCCAAATATTTAATAATCAAAGATAAACATGGCAATGTGATTTATGTTTTCCCAGCAATGTCACAGTGTATATGAAATGAGATAAATTCCAAGCTCTAAAGAAAGAAAAACTTGTGACCTAGCTGGAAAAGTATAATAATTTATACTGAAATGGAAACATTTCACAATACAAATCAATAATAATGATTTTGCATACTTTTTACAATGAATCAATATGCAATATATATATATATATATATATATATATATATATATATTTTAAGACAGGGTTTTGTGCTGTTGTGTAGGCTAAGGTGCGGTGGCATTATCTTGGCTCACTGTGACCTCTGCCTCCCAGGCTCAAGTGATACTCCCACCTCAGCCCCTCAAGTAGCTGGGACTACAGGCGCACGCACCACTATGGCCTGCTAATTTTTTTTTTTTTTTTTTTTGTAGAGACAGGGTCTTGCCATGTTTCCCAGGCTGGTCTTGAACTCCTGAGCTCAAGTGATCTGCCCTCCATCGACCTCCCAAAGTGCTGAGATTACAGGTGTGAGCCACCGCGCCTGGATGAAAAATATTTTTAATAATAATCACCAGCATTATGTAAATTATCTGCAAAACTCACAAGAAAAATCTGAAGAATGTTGTTGATACTGATAAACTTTAGAGTTACTTTTCAACTTATACAGCATCCCTTTACATTCCGTGTTAATATTGAGTTGACATGAGGATTGGTGAATTGCTGTAACTTGGACAGAAGTGGGTTTTTTTTTGAGACAGGGTCTTACTCCATCACCCAGGCTGGAGTGCAGTGGCACGATCTTAGCTCACCACAACCTCTGCCTCCCAGGCTCAAGTGATTGGCCTGCGTCAGCCTCCCGAGTAGCTGGGATTACAGGCGTGCACTGCTACAGCCTGGCTAATTTTTGTATTTTTAATAGAGATGTCGTTTAATCATGTTGACCGGGCTGCTCTCCAACTCCTGACCTCAAATGATCCACCTACCTTGGCCTCCGAAAGTGCTGGGATTACAGGCGTGCGCCACCACGCCCCGCCTGGACAGAAGTAGTTTTAAAACTGATATGCTTCTGCTGCAAAGTCAAACCATTATTCCAATAAAGATGAACTAGCTTCATCAATGTGGAAGTGAATAATACAGGAAAGTGATTTTTTGGTACTTGAAAAATATTTAAGTATTTTTGGAACAACTTGGGTATGCTGCTCTACTTTTTCAACTGTCACGATAAATACAGATCAAATGTTTTCAATGACAGCTGTACTGTAAGTGTGAAATACTGGATGTCAAAGATGTAGAATAACAAGAAGTAAGTAACATATCTCATTACAAATTTTTATATTGATTTCAGGTTGATATGATATTTTAGAAAGGTTAAATAAATTGTAATGTTAAAATTAATTTCACCTGTTTCTTTTTACCTTTTAAAAGTGTGGCTACTAGAATATTTCTAATTACATATGTGTTTTTTGTTACTATTCTATTCAATAGCAATGGGCCGGGCGTGGTGGCTCATGCCTGTAATCCCACTATTTTGGGAGGCGGAGGCAGGCAGATTGCTTGAACCTAGGAGCTTGAGACCAGCCTGGGCAACATAGTAAGACCTCGACTCTACCAAACACACACACACACACACACACACACACACACCCAAGATTAGCCAGGTGTAGTGGCATGCACCTGTAGTCCCAGCTACTCAGGAGGCTGATGCAGGAGGATCATTTGAGCCTAGGAGTTTGAGACCAGCCTGGGCAACATAGTGAAACCTTGTCTCTGCAAAAAATTTTAAAATTAGCTGGGTGTGGTGACACATGCCTGTGGTCCCAGCTTCTTGTCTGGGGTGGGAGGATTGCTTGAGTCCAGGAGGTTGAGGCTGCAGTGAGCTGTGATTGCATCACTGCACTCCAGCCTGGAAAACAGAGCGAGACCCTATCCAAAAAAACCAAACCAAACCAAACCAAACCAACAAAAACCGGCGATGATCTAGAATCACCTGCCCTCTTATTTGCACCAGTGTTCCCTCTGAGAGAATTATGCACTGTGATTCTATTTGACAAGAGGGCCATCTAAGTCACTCGACTCCCCTCTCAACGCCCACTATGGAAGCTGAAGGAGCCAGAATCGAGAAGTTTGCTGTGAATCTGAGCAATTAGATCCTTCCTCCCAGGACTTAGATTCTGGAGTAAGTGGTGCAGGGACAGAAGCATTATTTGGAAGTCAAATTCAGCATAGGATCAGTGTCAATGTGTAGCCTAGACTTGTAAATTCCCCCACACTACATTGCGGCTATGAATGGGGTGGGGGCGGAAGGGACAGTGAGGAATCAGATAGCATGTCCACTACAGAAGTATTATCAGAGGAAGATGTTAACTCAGAGGAAGACCAGGCCAAGCCTCAAGTCTGATGGGTTAGGTGAGCCTCTGAACAGAAGAATAAGCAGTAAGGCTGGAAGCCAGGGAGAAGGAAGAAAATAAGAGTGTGCAGTGGAGAATGAGCTGTAAAGAGGTCTGGACTAAGAATGAATGGTGGATGGGGGTGGTAGCAGATGAAAGAAACCACATAAAGCAAAAGATTAAGACACAGGTTAGGACCCTATGCTTGCCCTAATCCGCAGTCCTAGGAAAACCATTCTCTGAGTTTTGGAAGGAAAACCTGGGTTAATTAAAGAAAAAACACCCTCTGGGAACATCATTGTCATAGCACTCATGGGGACTCCTGCTGCCAAAAAAAGAAACAATAGGCATGACCTCTTCCCTCCTTCCTTCTTCACCAGGGAGGAATGGTGGGCCCTGACTGTTTCCTATCTTCACATCCTACTTCCTCTATAGCCCAGGTCGTGGGGTTCCCACAAATGGGATGGATGCATTTTGTTTTTGTTTTAAAGAGACAGGGTCTCACTCTGTTGCCTAGGCTGGGGTGGAGTAGAGTAATTATAGCTCACTGCAGCCTCGAACTCCTGGGCTCAAGCCATCCTTCCACCTGTCTTCCAAGTAGCTGGGATTACGGACACACACCACCAGATCCAGCTAATTTCAAATTATTTTTGTAGAGACAGGGTCTCACTACATTGCACAGGCTGGTCTTGAACTCCTGGCTTCAGGCAGTCCTCTCCCACGACCTCTCAAAGTGTTGAGATTGTAGGCGTGAGCCACTGTACCTGGCCTGATTCTGTTCTTTTTTTTTTTTTTTTTTTTNAACAAAACTCATTTTCCTTAAGTACATTCATGCATACTCCAAATTAAATACAGAATATGAAGTACCTCTGAGCTTTGCTGTTGAATATGGTAGCTACTAGCTACATGTGAATATTTACTTTATAATTAAGAATTTAATGACTCAGTTGCACTAGCCACATTTCAAGTGGTTAATAGGCACAAGCGACTACCATATTGGACCATGCAGATATTTTAATAGAATATTTTTATGATTACAGAAAGTTATATTGGATAGTTCTGATCTAGACATTTTTGCTGGAGGAATGGAGGAGAGAAACACTTCTGTGTAATTCTAGGGAGATCATAAGCACAAATAATAAGGCCTAGGATTACCACTTCTCATAATAAAAAGTAAAATTTATAGCCATTTACAAAAAAAGCAATTACCCCTCAAAGAGGAAGATTTACATTAGTATCATTATTATCACTTTGAATCCATATTTTTGCAACATCAATAATATGAAACTCAAAATATAATTTAAATAGGTAGGAAGATGTCATATTTTCCATATAAATATGTGTTAAATGTTTTAACAGGTCTGGCTTAATTAGTATAAGAATACCACAGGCTGGGCTGGTTTTTCAAAAATTGTAATAGCTTATTCCCTGTTAAAGCTAAGAAATACCTTTCAATATACCCTACCTCCAGAAGTGTCAGGGATTACTTGTTTTTTAATCCAAGAGAGATTCATGAGATCATAAAACACAATCTTTATGGTTCTTTGCTTTCCCTTTTCCAAAATCTAAAATTGTTCAGAAATATTTAACCTTTTTTGATTTATAGCAATTACAGCTATTTGGAGGATCCTGCCATATAAACCTAACAGATAAAATTGGAATGATCCCAGTTGGTGGGAAGGGTGTTTTTATTTAAGCTTTCAGTAGCAGACAAGTAAGGATAGCAGAGACTTCACTCCAGTTTTAATTCATAGAATATTTTGTTCCTACATTTCAGAATCCTGGATGACTTGCTGCTAAGAGCAGTCTGAGGTCCTGTCATGGAACATCCTATCTAGTCCAGCATTTGAGTTATTGGAGCTGTATCATTTTAGTGCCTCTATTTAAGTTTAAACCGATTACAATGTACTGGAGGCAAAGACCCTTTTTCTTCCTCTCCCTGCTTTTATGCTCCACTCCACAGCTGATTGCAGAACACCATGAGGACTGTACAAAAGTGGGTTTTAATTCAGACATTTCAAAATGAGTTTCATATATATTAAATGCCATATAAGTCTCCTCTCCTCTGCGTATTTTCAGGAGTAGTAATTTTATCTGAACTCTGATTTTTCATGTTTTTTTTTTTTTTTTTTTTTTTTTTTTTTTTGAGATAGAGTCTCGCTCTGTCACCTAGGCTGGAGTGCAGTGGTACAATCTCAGCTCACTGCAACCTCCGCCTCTTTGGTTCAAGCGATTCTCCTGCCTCAGCCTTCCAAGTAGTTGAAATTACAGGCATGTGCCACCATGCCTGGCTAATTTTTTTCGTATTTTGAGTAGAGACGGGATTTCACCACGTTGGCCAGGCTGCTCTGGAAGTCCTGGGCTCAAGTGATCCTCCCACCTCGGCCTCCCAAAGTGCTGAGATTACAGGTGTGAGCCACTGCAATTGGCCTGATTCTGTTCTTAACCTCTTCCTTATCCTCTACTTCGGAGGCCATCTTCCTTTTCCCCTCCTGTGCCTTTGTCTCTATTTAATGCCTTGCATGGGATGTAACTTACTCCTCCCAGAGGCTGGAAATGTTTCTCGAACCTCAGCTCAGTGACCACAGCCCTGCTTTCTGCCCACTGACCACTGCTCAATCCCTGCCTGACAACTTGACAGGTGTCAGATGCTCTTACATTTTCCATGGCTTTCTCCCCACACTACCACGTTGGATAACCTGCGGACAACATTGCTTGGTGCCTTGGAGTCTGATGACCTGGTTAACTGTTATACTATGCATTCTGTTCTGTCTACAGAGCTCCTCACACCGCCTTTGCTGAGAGCCCCTCCCTATGGTGCCTCTTTTGTTGCTGTTTACCCCCAGGAATCTGGTCCTGCTAGGAGACTCATGATCACAGCCACTGATTCAGGTAGATCCTCTGAAATAATCCAGCCGCTATCTCAGCTCTCTCTGCCTGGAAAAACCTTTCTCCATAGGATCCAATCAAACTCAGCCTATCAATATACATCTTTCCAGCTTTTACTTTGATTAATACCATGCCATTTGAGCAATTTCTCCCATTGTTTTTGCCGAGGACTAGCTTCACTGGCCACCTGCTGCTGAGTGAGTTTTAGGAGTTCAGTGGTATTTGTTTAGTTCACTTGATGTATTCCAAATGCCCACATCAATGCATGGCACACAGTAGATGCTCAGTAAAAAATCATTGAATGAATGAAATAGAAACCATAACTCAGAATCTTCAGAGGGGTTAACACACATTACCAATGACTAGTACTCGTGTTTACAAATAATTCACAGGGTATATCTTACTTATAGCACCAAAGGTAGATTTGTTTTATCAATACTGGGTTTAAGAACATCCTTTAGGATAAATAGCAAGTAAACATATACAAAAGCAGAAGCTCTTTTCCTTTCCACTTTGATGTGGATTTCATTTCTACTCTAGCATTTCCACTGTCACTGCTGACCAGCTTTGCCAACCGCTAACCCAGGTGATACCATACGGACCCAGTGGACACTGCCTACCAGCCCCTCCTCTTCACTTTCCTCCTGGATCTCTCCAAAGGCCTCCTAACTGGTCTTCCAATTCCCTTTTTCTCCATCCTCCCACACATCCTCTGCAAGTGGCCATTGGTTCTCCTAACACTGTGAATTATATGGGACAGAGCATGGGGTCGCAGAATGGCTGAAGAGGACTCACCACCAAGCTGTTTAGAGATGGACATGATAGGGCCAGAGCTCAATCCACCTTCAGAAGGTGATGTGGGGTGATGGTACATTGGCCTCTGTCTCAGGATCGTGAGGTTTGAGTCTCAAACCTTGCCCCCTTTCTCTTGCCCAGTTCTGATTTCAACCCCATTCAACTTGTCAGAATTTTGAGTGGATGTTTTCTCTGGTTTCTTTAGTTGGAACCTCGGGCAGCTCTGGGCTGAATGGACTGACCCATGGCCCCCAGTGTGAGTGATACTACCTGTTCCATTCCTCGGGCAGCGGAATGTCTTGAGAGCCAGGACACCTGGCGTCTAGGCCTGGCTCTGCCACTAGCTGCATGACTTTAGGCAAATCACATCACCTCTCCAGGCCTCAGTTTTCACACCTGGGAAATGAAGAGTTTGCATTAGGTTAGTGATTCCCCACTTTTTACTTCATTCCCCTCCCAAACACAACCAGTGATGCCTATTTACCTATGAGACACACACCCTGTACAGCTCCTGGGTGCAAACTTTAATTTCATCCCTTTTTATTTTCTTTTTGTTGCCCAGGCTGGAGCGCAGTGGCATGATCTGGTTCACTGCAACTTCCACCTCCCGAGTTCAGGCGATCCTCCTGCCACAGCCTCCCAAGTAGCTGGGACTACAGGCGTGTGCCACCATGCCCGGCTAATTTTTTGTATTTTTGGTGGATATGGGGTTTTGCCATGTTGGACAGGCTGATGTCAAACTCCTGAGCTCAAATAATCCACCCGCTTCAGCCTCCCAAAGTGCTGGAATTACAGATGTGAGCCACCGTGCCCAGCCTCATGCCTTTCTTTTTCTTTTCTTCTTTTTTTTTTTTTTTGAGACAGGGTCTCGATGTATCGCCCAGGATGGGTTGCACTTGTGCAATCGCAGCCACTGCAGCCTTTGTCTCCCAGGGTCAAGTGATCCTCCTGTCTCAGCCTCCTGAGTAGCTGGGACTAGAAGTGCACACCACCATGCCTAGCTAATTTTTGTATTTTTTGCAGAGGCAGGATCTCCCTATGTTGCTCAAGCTGGTCTTGAAGTCCTGAGCTCTAGGGATCCACCTGGCTAGTGGATCCACCAAAATGCTGGGATTATAGGCATGACCCACCGTGCCCAGCTGGCTGGCCTATTATCTCATACTTTTATTCGAGACTTCTCCACCCAACTACCATTCTTGCAGTCAGCTATGCCTGCAACTTCTCTCTTCTCAGATAGACGGTAAATCGCATGAGATTGCACCTATCATTGCTCTGCGATCACTGCGAACAACAGTAACGGGGCCAAGGTGGGAGGATTGTTTCAGCTCAGGAGTTTGAGACCCGTCTGGGCAACATAGCAAAACCTCGTTTCTACAGGAAAAAAAAAAAAAAAAATTTAACCAAATGTGGTGGCACATGTCTGTAAGTCCCAGCTACTCAGGAGGCTGAGGCAGAAGGATCACTTGAGAAAGTCCAAGGAGATAGAGGCTACAGTGAGCCATGATCACACCACTGCACTCCAGCCTGGGCAATAGAGCGAGACCCTGTCTCAAAAAGAAAACAAAAAAAGTGACTGGTAAAAGAGGTGTTTAGCAAGTAGTTGGTGAATAAGTGAATGATGAAAAGATTGAAAGCACAAATCAATGAATGAAACGATTTCTGTCTACTGATTTCCTCCTTTAGCACATCCACGGATCCTAGTCTTTCTCATGGTTTTTGAGACAGGGTCTTGCTCTGTCGCACATGCTGGAGTGCAGTGGTGTGATCATAGCTCACTGCAGCCTCCAACTCCTGGATTCAAGAGATCCTCCCACCTCAGCCTCCTAAGTGGCTGGAATTACAGGTGTGTGCCACCATGCCTGGCTACTTTTTTTTGTTTGTTTTTTGTAGAGACAAAGTTTTCGCTATGTCATCCCGGCTGGCCTCGAACTCCTGGCCTCACATAATTCTCCTCCTCGGCCTCCTAAAGTTTTGGGATTACAGGCAGGAGCCACTACACCTGGCCGTCGTTCTCCTCTTCTATGATAAACACTCACACAAACACTTAGACAATTATCAACCCCAGGTAGGTTCTCTCTTAACTTTAAGAGTCAAAATATTCGAAATATTTGTGAGGCTCAACTGTTTCCAGTTCCTCATATCCTATTTCTCCTAAATCTCTGCATTCTTGCATCTGTTGTCTCCACACCAGTGAAGCTATTTGCACCAACATCATCAAGATCTTACATGTTGCCCAATCCAGTGACAACAGATTTCTATCTTTGTTTTACTTGATCTCCTAAGTCCTAACAGTATTTTAATGTCTGCTGAGTTTATTATTCTTATATATCCAGAGGGGAGACAGAAATGATTTTTTAAAACAGGAAAATGACAGTAGAAATAGTTATTGCTTTTGTTTTCCCAAGGCAGTCAGTTTAAAGGACACTAAATACAACACAGTTTAGAGATTACAGGGATTCATTTGAGTTTTTTTTTTTTAATACTTCATCTTTTTTAACCAAGCAAAAATGTTTTTGTTTTTTAAGACAGTTTCGCTCTGTTGCCAGGCTGGAGTGCAATGGCACGATCTCGGTTCACTGCAACCTCTGCCTCCTAGGTTCAAGCGATTTTCATGCCTCAGCCTCTGAGTAGCTGGGATTACAGGCATGTGCAACCCCGCCCAGCTTCTTCGTGTATTTTTAGTAGACACGGGGTTTCACCATGTTGGCCAGGCTGGTCTCGAACTCTTGGCCTCAAGCGATCCACCTGCCTTGGCCTCCCAAAGTCCTGGGATTGCAGTTGAGAGCCACCATGGCCAGCCTGTTTTGGTTTTTTGAGATAGGGTCTCGCTCTGTCGCCCAGGTTGGAGTGCAGTGGTGTGATCTCGGCTTACTGCAAATGAACCTACAGGTTCAAGCAATCCTCCCACCTCAGCGTTATGAGTGGCTGAGACTACATGCATGTACCACCATGCTGGGCTAACTTTTGCATTTTTGGTAGAGATGGGGTCTTACTCTGTTGCCCAGGATGGTCTTGGACTCCTGAGCTTAAGTGATCCTCCTGCCTTGGCCTCCTAAAGTCCTGGAATTAGAGGGGCGAGCCACTGTGCCTGGCCACTATACTGATTTTTTTTTTTTTTTTTGAGTCAGAGATTCTCTCTTGTTGCACAAGCTGGAGTGCAATGGCGTGAACTCGGCTTACTGCAACCTCCGCCTCCCAGGTTCAAGTGATTCCCCTGCCTCAGCCTCTCAAGTAGCTAGGATTACAGGAGCGTGCCACCATGCCCAGCTAATGTTTTGTATTTTTAGTAGAGATGGGGTTTCACCATGCTGGCCAGGCTGGTCTCGAACTCCTGACCTCAGGTGATCCGCTTACCTTGGCCTCCCAAAGTGCTGGGATTACGGGTGTGAGCCACCGTGCCCGGCCTATACTGATTTTTACAGCTTGGATGTGCTGCCTCTTTTTGTACTTTGTATAAATGGCATCACAGCCACGTGAGGTGGCTCACGCCTGTAATCTCAGCACTTTGGGAGATCAAGGCAGCTGGATCGCTTGAGTTCAGGAGTTTGAGACCAGCCTGGCCAACATGGTGAAACCCCATCTCTATTAAAAATACAAAAGTTAGCTGGGGGTGTGTTGGCATGTGCCTGTAGTTCTAGCTACTTGGGAGGCCGAGGCAGGAGAACCCAGGAGGCGGAGGTTGCAGTGAGCTGCGATCAAGTCAATGCACTCCAGCCTGGGCAACAGAACAAGACTCCATCTAAAAAAAGTAATAAATAAATAAATAACAAATGGCATTATACACAATGTACTCTATATGTTTTGCTTCTTTTGTTGCACGTGATATTTGTGAAATTTGTTGGTATTGCATTGGGTTGTTGAGGCTCCCTTATTCTCACTGCTGCCTGAGACTTCTTTTAAGAAAGCTCTGCGCCTCCCTACTTGGGACCTTCCTTCCCACAGTAATTATGGTTCCCTCACTTCCAATAACATTTCTGTTCCTCCTTCCGTGCTTTTCCTCCATAAGTCTGATCACCTTGCTTCTTACCTAGAACTAACTTCCATGGAGTCAGATCAGTGCTCAGTACTCTTTGAACAAGTAAACCTCAGTGACCTCCGCATGGCATCCAGCATGCTTGTGGGGGGAGGGAATGCCAGGCTGCCCAGACTGAAGATGGGTCAAGAACTGCAACAGGCTGGGCATGATGGCTCACGTTTTTCATCCCAGCACTTTGGGAGACTGGGATGGGCAGACTGCTTGAGGCCAGTAGTTCGAGACCAACCTGGTCAACATGGTGAAACCCCATCTCTAAAAAAAAAATTTTTAAACTAGTTGGGTATGGTGGTGTGTGCCCAAAGTCCCAGCTACTAGGGAAGCTGAGGTGGGAGGATCACCTGAGCCTGGGAGGTTGAGGTTGCAGTGAGCCATGATCCCACCACTGCACTCTAGCCTGGGCCACAGAGTGAGACCCTGTCTCAAAAACAAAAAGAAAAACAAACAAAAAAGCCCTGCAACAAAGGGTCATTTAGCAGGAGAGCACAATCTGATGGAGCACCAGGTATGGCTCTCTTTCTGTAATATTTATACCACAACCATAAATATACATGTGAAAATTCTACATAAAATGATTGCAAGTAACTTTTTAAAGCTTATGACAATCAAGAGACAAAAAGGTTCAGAAACATCTATTAATAGGGAGTATCTGAACTTTCTGGATTTATATGCTTTTGCATGTTTTGAATTTTTATAATAAGCATCTATTGATTTAGTAATTAAAAATCAAGGGATAAAATGCCATACTTGAGTCACATTTATCCTATTACTGTCAAAACAGTTCAATATTTACAAATTGATATAAAAATAAAACAAAGAGCCAGGCCTAGTGGCTCCACCTGTAATCTCACCTAAGGTAAGATGATCACTTGAGGCCAGGAGTTTAAGACCACCCTGGCAGCATAGTGAGACCCTGTCCAAAAAAATGTTAAAAAATTAACCGGGGGCAGTGGCATGTGCCTGTAGTCCTAACTACTCGAGAGACTGAGATGGGAGGATCACTTGAGCCCAGGAGTTTGAGCCTGTAGTGAGCTGTGATCATACCACTGCAATCCAGCCTGAGTGACAGAGTGAGATCCTCACTAAAAAAAAAAATCATGAAGTCATACAATATTTTATAAAATCACAAACCTAACAACAATAGAAGAGTACCTGGCTTATCATAGGCACTTAAGTATTTCTTGAATGAATGAATGAAAATATATTAATATGTTAAATCATCCCAATAGGTCAAGTAAAAACAAAACCCCACAATCCCACAATGTTACTAATAAATGCTGAAAAGGTATTAAGAAAGAATCCAGCACCCATTCCTGATGAAAATCCTTGGCAGGCAGTAAAGAAGAAGGTTTCCGTCACATGTCTCCCTGCAAACCACTGCAATCTGGCTTTTGCTGGCACCCTGCCATCAAAACTGCTTTCCCCAAGGCGATCAGTGCCCTACATATTGCCAAATCCAATGCACTTGGATGGGTACCAATAAATATGTAACGAATTAAGGAATGGAGGATAAAAGAATCTCACATCAATGGCATCATCCTTAACAATAGAACACCAGCATCTCTTTAAAGTCAGAAATAAAACCAGGATGTGAGCTACTGCTATCATTTGATGATGTTTCTGGAAGCTCAGGCAAAAATAAAACAAAAAAACCATAAGGTACAGCTACTGGTAATAAGGTGAGAAAATCATCTTTCTTTGTGTAGAACCTCAGTGAATTATGCAAAAAACTCTCAGAAATAATAAAAGAGTTCTGGAAATTTATGGATCCACAAATGGTAATTGTTTTCCCTGAATGTCAACAAATGTGATGTCTATGATGGGTACTGAGACACTTGAGAAAGTAATTTTTTTTTTTTAAAAAAAAGGTGCAGAATCTGGCTAGGAGGTGGCTCATGCCTGTAGAATCTGATCAGGTGTGGTGGCTTGGCATCTTTTGGGAGGCCAAGGCAGGTGGATTACTTGAGGTCAGGAGTTCAAGAGCAGCCTGGCCAACATGGTGAAACCCTGTTTCTACTAAAAATACAAAAATTAGCTGGGCATGGTGGTAGGCTCCTGTTATCCCAGCTACTCGGGAGGCTGAGGCAGGAGAATTGCTTGAACCTGGGAGGCAGAGGTTGCGGTGAGCCGAGATCGAGCCATTGCACTCCAGCCTGGGTGACAGGTCTCCAAAAATAAACAAACAAACAAATAAATAAGTAAACAAAGGATCTTACGAATAAGAAGAATCTTACAAATAAGAAGTAAAACAATCTAGGTGAAGGGTACAGGGTTCCAGCATTACAAATTAGGAAACAGTCGGGTGTGGTGACTCATACTTGTAATGTCGGTGCTTTAGGAGGCTGAAGCAGGAGGTTTGCTTGAGGCCAGGAGTTCGAGACCAGCCTGGGCAGCATAGCAAGATCCTGTCACAACAACAACAATAGCAGCAACGACAACTACAACAAAACAAATGAAGAAAGAAAAAAAGTGCACAGAGATTAAGATTTTTATTCTCCAACTGGTTAAATATGAAATGTAAATGATGCTTAGATTGTGAAATTTACATTAAATTCTAGGGAAAGACACAGGCTTGGCATCCTCCCTGGACAGGCCAGGTGCCACTGAGCCACGAGAAAGGGTCAAGATTGGTAAGCTGGAGGCTGATACTGACCCACCCTGGAAAGCACATTCTGTACCCCTTGCAATCTGGAATCCCCCCCGACTGAAGTTCCTGAACTTGTAACCTCAGCTGACCTGGGATAACAATTCTGTTTTCTTAGTAAGGAAGCGATGTGACAAACACAGAAAAATGTAAAAACAAGTTTAGAGACGATGCATGAATAAGTCATACCTGTGGCATTAATACTCTTGTATTAGGTTCAGCAATTTGTTTTTATAGACCTAGTGATAATATGTAGATTTTGCATATTACAGTATTTAGGGTGAGTGAAATGCTTAAGACAATCTGGTATATTCAATGTGCATTTATTTATTTATTTATTTGGGACAGGGTTTCTCTCTGTCACCCAGGCTGGAGTGCAGTGATCTCGGCTCACTGCAACCTCTGCCTCCTGGGCTTCAAGAATCCACCTGCCTCAGCCTCCCAAGTAGCTGAGACTGCAGGTGTGCAACACCACGCCTGGCTATCTGTTTTGTATTTTCTTGTAGAGATGGGGTTCACCATGTAGTAGTCCACACTGGTCTTGAACTCCCGACCTCAAGCAAACCTCCCAAAGTGCTGGGATCACAGACCTGAACCACCACGTCCAGCCCTATGTTGAAATTGATTGATCAATGATCACACTGTTTTAGGCACTGGGCATATAGTGATAAAAAAGATAAATTTGGCCGGGCGAAGTGGCTCACACCTGTAATCCTAGCACTTTGGGAGGCTGAAGTGGGAGGACCACTTGAGGCCAGGAGTTCAAGAAACCAGCCTGTGCAACATGGCGAAACCCCATCTCTAATAAAGATAGAAAAACTAGCCTGGTGTGGTGGTGCACATCTGTAATCCCAGCTACTCGGGAGGCTGAGGCAGGAGAATCGCTTGAACCCGGGAGACAGAGGTTGCAGTGAGCTGAGATCGTGCCACTGCACTCCAGCCTGGGCAAAAGAGAAGACTTCATCTCAAAAAAAAAAAAAAGAAAAAGAAAAAGAAAAAAGATAAATTTTATACCTTAATGGAGCATAAATTCTTTTGGGAGGAAGGTGTGTCTGTGTGTAGGCACAGAAAACAAACAAGTAAAGAAATACACAATGAGCATAATTTTTGCAAGTAATTGATACTGCAAGGAGATAAGCCTGGGTAAGGTGATAGATTGCACTTTAGACTGAAACTCTGTACTTTAGATTGAAGTCCTCTCTGAAGAGATAATACTTTGCGCTGAGATCTAAAATCTACACAGGAGTAAACCATGAATAAATCAAGCAGCTGCGTGTATGGGAAATAGAACGTATAAAGGCTCTGAGGCCAGAGCAAGCTTGGTAGATTCAAATACCTGTAAAGCAGCCACTGTGGCCGTAGCAGAGCTAGGGAGAGGAAGTTCTAGAACAAAGCAAGTGCCTGGTGATGTAGCGCCTTGCAGACCATGTTGAGAAGTCTGGATTTTTTTTTTTTTTTTTTTTTTTTAGACAAGGTCTTACTCTGTCATCCAGGCTGGAATGCAGTGGTATGATTATGGCTCACTCCAGCCTCGAACTTCAGGACTTAAGTGATCCTCCCACCTCAGCCTCCTGGGTAGCTGGGACTGAAGACAGGTGCCACCATGCCTGGCTAATTAAAAAAACATTTTTTTTTTTGAGATGGAGTTTCACTCTTGTGGCCCAGGCTGGAGTGCAATGGTGCAATCTCGGCGCACTGCAACCTCCACCTCCCAGGTTCAAGAGAGTCTCCTGCCTCAGCCTCCTAAGTAGCTGGGATTACAAGTGTGCACTGCCATGCCCAGGTAATTTTTGTATTCTTAGTAGAGACAGGGTTTCACCATGTTGGCCAGGCTGATCTTGAACTCCTGACCTCAGGTGATCCACCCACCTCGGCCTCTGAAAGTGCTGGGATTACCAGTGGCAGCCATCGTGTCTGGCTCCAGATTTTATTTTTAATGTGAAGACAAGCCATTGGCAGATTTTGAGCAGGGGTATCATGTGATCTGATTTATGATATTAAAAGACCTTGGGGGCGGCTATAAGATGAAAAGTCTGTAGTGAGGAAGGTATGAATGAATGGAAGCTGAAGGATCATTTGGGAGGCTTACCCAGTCCGGGTGAAAATGATACTTACTTGGAAGAGGATGGTGACAGTGTAAACAGAGAGAAATGAATAGCTGGGAGGTGTGTTTTGAAGGTAGGGTCAGAGGAACTTGACTATGGATCGTGTGTGGGGTGTGAGGCAATAAGGAATCAAAGACTTCTAGAGTTTGGACTAAACTAAACAAAACAGCTAGGTGGATGGTGGTGGAATTTCTTGAATTAGGAAAGATATTGGAGGTTGGGAGAGAGACAGGTTTGTTTTGAGGAGAAATCAAGAATTCTGGTTTGGACCTGTCAAATTTGGGATGACTGTTTGATAAAGCACATAGGGATGATCAGCAGGTAGCTGGTTATGGGAGACAAGAAGTGTGTTATCAGCTTGTAGATGACATTTACAGACATGAGACTTTCTTTTCTTTTCTTTTTTTTTTGAGACAGAGTTTTGCTCTTGTTACCCAGGCTGGAGTGCAATGGTGTGATCTTGGCTCACCGCAACCTCTCCCTCCTGGGTTCAGGCAATTCTCCTGCCTCAGCCTCCTGAGTAGCTGGGATTACAGGCACACGCCACCATGCCCAGCTAACTTTTTGTATTTTTAGTAGAGA
>NW_016107400.1:7133999-7145219 GCF_001604975.1 Cebus imitator | reverse complement strand
TTTTTTTGAGGTGGGAGTCTTGCTCTGTCACCCACGTTGAGTGCAGTGGCACAATCTCAGGTCACTGCAACCTCTGCCTCCTGGGTTCAAGTGATTCTCATGCCTCAGCCTCCCAAGTAGCTAAGACTACGGGCATGCATCACCACGCCAGGCTAATTTTTGTATTTTTAGTAGAGGTGGGGTTTGCCATGTTGGCCAGGCTGCTCTCAAACTCAAACTCTTAACCTCAAATGATCCACCTGCCTCAGCCTCCCAAAGTGCTGGGATTACAGGTGTGAGCCACTGCGCTCAGCCCCTAGGATGTTCTAATATTTACAATAAGGGGGAAAGAGGATTAGGAACAAACAAAAGGAACAAGAAAGAATAGGGGCAAACCAAGAGTGGGGTGTCCTGAAACTCGAGAGAAGAAAGTAATATATTACGTCGAATGTTGCTGAGGGGTTGGGTAAGATAATGTCTGAGACTTGGCCACTGGATAGGCATACTGAAGAGAGTCAGTGATCGTCACCAGACAGGTTTCTCAGGCAGTTGTAGGGCCTGGGCCAAAAGTACAAGCTGAGGTCTACACACCATATGTTTAAATACTAAATGCTATCAGCCAAGCAAACTGCTAAATAAAATACATGTTATCCTCCTACCTTGACAAACGTGTATTCACCATATGTGTTTGGAAGGCAAGTTTCAAATTTAGAATTCTCTGATTCCAAGAGTTTCTCTCCAGAATGAATTGGCACAGGGAGGACTAGTCCCTTTTTTTTTTCCTTTCTTCCCTTCATCTGTATGAACAAGCATGAACCCTCTAGGCTGAATGTGTAACCTCCACCAACACAGTCCTTCCCACCTCCACTCCAGCAAATAGCCATCTCTTAGGTATAGAGACACACATGCCACATCCGTTGGATCTGGGGAGCAGCCCCTCTCAGGCTCTGGGAACTGGCTTGGGGCCATTTAGACAAGGAATCCCAGGGTTTTAGGTACTCTGAGTAGGGTCTGGGAAGGGACAACTTCTGACTAGCCATGTTTGCTTGGCCCTGTGCATCCCTTGCCTAAAGGGGAAAACACAGCTGGAGGATGACCAGTGTGGTGCTCCCTACAGCATGAGGCATTAGGGCTGTATTAGAGTGGGTTAAAGAGAGAATGGGAGAATAGGAGGTGAGATGGGAAGGAAGCAAAGGTACATAGCTCTTTGAAAAAATTTTTTCTATAAAGAGGTAGTAGCTAGAGGGAGAAGGAGAGCCAAAGAAAGCTTTGTTTTATGTTTTCTTTGTTCGTTTGTTTTTTCTTTTTTGTAGAAATAGTGTCTCTCTACATTGCCCAGGCTGGTCTCTAACTCCTGGCTTCAAATGACCCTCCTGCCTAGGCTTCCCAAAGTGCTGGGATTACAGATGTGAGCTACTGTGACTGGCCTTTGCTTTGTGTTTTTAAAGATAGCACTTCCAGATGCTTATGGAAATGATCCAGTAGAGAAAAATGTTGATGATGAGAAGAGAATGGGGGTGGTGGTAGGGGCAGAATGCCTGAGCAGGTGAGAGGGATAGGATCAGATCCAAGGCTTGAATGCAAGAATTGGCCAAAGGAGGTCCATGGACAATTTCTCCACTATAAGAGGAGGGAAAGCAGATTAAATTGGAGCAGATGTAGTTAGGTTGGTAGATCTGGTAGTGGGAAGAAAAATACAACATTCTTTTCTAATTGCTTCTAATACTTACAATTAAATAGTAACTGAGAATTAGGGAGAAATAAGTTATGAAAAGTTATGTGGGACACTTAAAAATGGTTAAGATGGCAAATATTATGTGTAATTCTTTTTTGAGACAGGGTCTCACTCCGTCACCTAGGCTGGAGTGCAGTGGTGTGATCATAGCTCACTGCAGCCTTGACCTCCCTGGGCGCAGGTGATCCTCCAGGCTCAGCCTCCTGAGTAGCTGGGACTACAGGCACACACCACCACACCTAGTTAATTTTTTTGTACTTTTTTGTAGAATTGGGATTTTGCAGCCTGGTCTCAAACTCCTGGATTGAAACAATCCACCTGCCTCAGCCTCCCAAAGCAGTGAGATTACAGGCAGGAACCACTGTGCCCGGTCTCTGTGTATTTTATTACAATTAAAAATAAATTTTTAAAAAGGCTAATAAATGACTATCTTTCTTCTCCTCCAAAAATAACAGTTGTCTGGGAAAACAGAAAAGTGAATGTATTAGGGGGCAGCACTGGGCGGTCAACTGGAGATTTATGGACATAAATTTAAAGCAAAACCAACAAGCATGGCTGCTACTGTAAGCAGAATGGTGAGTTAACAGTTTGATTGATATAAGATTTGTGACTTCAATTAAAAATATTTAAGAGAATTTGATTAATTTAGCTGAAACTGAATGTTTAAAAATTTCTGAATTAATAAATAATTTCAGACTTATTAGGTTTATAAATAGTGTTTAAGCACTTAGCAATTCTGTTTGTCGGATTTATAAGTCAGCCTTGTCAGATGTTTGAAGCACTTAAGAGATTCAAATTTGTAATTGTGCTTAAAAATGACAAAGCTGAAGGAAAATTTATTATGCAGCCTTTTAAGGGATGTTAAATACTCAGGGGAATTTATTATGTCACGTTTACATTTTAGCATTGATACAAGAACAAATAAAAATTGTACATAACTTTAGATTAGATACACTAAATGTATAATAATGATTCATGAGCTATGTTAAAGGACTGGGGAAAACTAGGTTTTTAGATTTACAATTTAATAAATTGCATGTTAGTTAAAATACAAGTAACTGTAAATATACTTGTCTATGCACTGAAGCTCAAATTCAGGTGCTAAAACTATGGCTGTTCCCTGAGAAATGCCGTTACATGCCAGTCTCACCATTTTATTTTCTGAGCATGGGTGTCTGTCTCCCATGATCCCTCCAAATCCCTCTAAAATGACAGAAAAATATAGAGTTGACCTTTGAACAACATGGGAGTTAGGGGCACTAACATTGAAAATCTACATGTAACTTTTGACTCCCCAAAAACTTAACCACTAATTACTACTGGTCACAAGCCTTATGGATAACATAGTCAGTTAACATGTACTTTGTTATATGTATTACATACTGCATTCTACAATATTAAGAGAATCACAAGGAAATAAAAATCAATTTACTATTCATTAAGTAGAAGTGATTCATCATAAATGTCTTCATCCTCAACATCTTCACTTTGAGTAGGTTGATGGGGAGGAGGAAGAAGAAGGGTTACTCTTGCTGTCTCAGATGCGGCAGAGGTGGAGAAGGTAGAAAGGGAGACAGAAAAGGCAGGCAAACTTGGTGTAACTTTTTTTTTTTTTGAGATGGAATCTTACTGTGCCATCCAGGCTGGAGTGCAATGGCGTGATCTCGGCTCACTGCAACCTCTGCCTCCTAGGTTCAAGTGATTCTCCTGCCTCAGCCTCTTGAGTAGCTGGGATTACAGGTGCCTGTCACCATGCCCAGCTAATTTTTTGTATTTTTAGTAAAGATGAGGTTTCACCATGTTGGTCAGGCTGGTCTCGAGCCCCTGGTCTCACGTGATCCGCCCCCCTCAGCTTCTCAAACTGCTGAGGTTACAGGCGTGAGCCACTGCACCTGGTCCTTGGTGTAACCTTTATTTTAAAAATCCACGTATAAGTAAACAGTGCAATTCAAACCCATGTTGTTCAAGTGTCAACTGTATATTTTATATTTATACATACATACATACATACAAATTTTACATATAAATCCAAAATTGCTAGAAAACAAGAAAGAGACTTGTCAGCATATGAGAAATTGTGAGGAAATCCTGTAAGAACACATCAGGGGTCAAATCAATGGCAGAACCAGGGTAGAGAAACTCGATGCTAAACACTCCTAAGGGAAGGCAGTTCTTCCCAAGGAAGCCTGCGGGAAATCCAAGATCAGAGTAAACAAATATTAAGAGTGAGACAGTCTCCCAGGGCAGTCATTAAGATAATTAATTAATTTTACGGGCCCTGGCTGGGTCAGATGCCGCCCTTCTGCCTGGTTCCAGGATGATCAAGCTCTCAGGATGAAGACCCCCAAGCTACTTTTTGAACAAGGGAATAAATAATTTGCCTGGGGAAGACGCTGAACTTGAAAGTTGGCCTGGATTGTGAAGCAGAGCCTTTCTTAATAGGGCATCTGAAACAATTGAGGCTGATGTCAGGGAGGAGAAGGAAAGGCTGTCACCAATGCCTGCCCCCAGATCACAGCCACAGGTGTAGATAGGACACTTTGGGGTAGCCACAGAAGTTGCAGCAGGTGAGCAGTACCCCAGATAATGTTCAGCTACCAAGAAGGATGCAGGGTCCCACCTCCAGAATATAAACTACCTGGTTGGGCCTTACATTTACCCTTGAACTTTATGGGATTCTCATTTGAGCTGATGCTCAGCTTCTAACACCACTGCAAAATCTAGAGAAATGAACTTGTAGATAAAAAAAATAGAATCTAAAAAAAACCTGGTAAAACGTAGGCTTTACATAAATGTGAATGTGTACATATAAATAATTTTTTTAAATCTGAAGCTATGACTTCATCAGATTTCAGTGTTGTTCAAGCAGGAAAAGGCTTGAAAGGATGCTATGGCTCAAATTGCCCCAAGGAAGGCTACAGAGGCAGAGTATGTCTAGATTCTCATAGAAAGATATCTGTTATGAAATTTCTAAAACATTGCAATGAGTCAAGTGCACAGCTTCTGGGGTGCTGGCAATATTTCATTTCTCAATGTAAAAATGTTTAGCTTTGTTTGTTTTATGTTCTTTTTTTCCTGTGTGTGTTATATTTCTGTACATATGGTATTTTATAATAAAACATTTTAAAAATAAATAAACCAAGACTGACCACTAGATTTGTGATTCTGAAACCTGATGGCACATTAGAGCAATCTGATTTTTAAAAATTTTGTTTAGTTTAAAAACCTAGTTTAAAAAATATTGGTGTCCACTGGTGAAGACAAGATTGGAGAGGGAGAAAGTGGGGCAAGAGCAGAAAAACTACTGATTGAGTGCTATGCTCACCACCAGGGCATTCTTACTCCAAACCTCAGCATCATGCAATATACCTTTGTAACAAACCTGCACATGTAACCCCTGAACCTATAATAAAAGTTGCAAAAATTTTTTAAATAAATTTGTGAACCTATAATAAAAGTTGCAAAAAAATTTTTAATAAATTTGTGTCCAGAGTACAGTGAAGACTAAATAAATTAGAATCTCATAGGTGGGGTCAGAGATACGTATCTGAGAACCACCATACTAGAAGAATAAAAATAAACTTAACAAGAGGAACCGTCAATCACAATAATTATAAATGGGTTAAATTCCCTTGTCAAAAGACAGAACTCAAATGACATCACTGAGATCCAAGTTTTCTTCATGTCTTAGGTCTCCTACCTTGGTATTAATTTTGTTCTGAAATTACTTGTGGCTGTAAGATTTCTGCAGCAAATATTGTCCCTATATCCTTGTAGGTTCATGTTAAGAGGGAAAGAACTCTTGAGTTTGTCCCAGAAGTTTCAGTAAAAGTTTATCTCTTTTTTACTACTGTGATCCTGTGCTTATTGCTGAGACAATTGCTATACCAGAAGTCTTTGACTGGCTAGGACTAAGTCACATGCATACACATCAGATCTACTCCTTCCCCAAATGTGGTGTGGAGTCAATTCTACGAGAACTACATGGGATAAGAGTGTGAGGGGGGAGGTGGAACCTTAAGCAAAACCCAGGAGCTATTAGCAGAAGTGGGGTGAATGGGAGCTGGGCAGCCAAAAAGAAAAAAAATCTTCCATAATGGAAATATTATGCATTTAAGGCACTAGATAACAACAACTAAACCAAAGTGGGTGGGTTGAAAGTGGAGGTTAAGAAATGAAAACTGGTTGAATAAAAAATCCTGCCTTACTGAAAAGTTATGTGTGGCCTTGACTGTGGCTGAAGAAGGAGCTTTAATGGGAGTAGACAGGCATAGTCAATATTCATGGCTCCTAGGACTGGGCTGTGGCTCACACGTGTAATCCCAACACTGGGAGGCTGAGGCAAGAGGATCCCTTGTGCCCAGGAGTTGAAGATCAGCCTGGGCAACATAGGGAGTCCCTGTCTCTACAGAAAATGTAAAAATCAGCTGGGCATGGTGGCTCATGCTTGTGGCCCAGCTATGGGGCAGGAGGATTGCCTGAGGAATCCTCCTGGATGTTGGAATTGCAGTGAGCCATGATTGCACCACTGCACTGCAGCCTGGGCAACAGAGTGAGACCCTGTCTGAAAAATACATACATACATACATATACATATACATATACATATACATATACATATACATATACATATACATTTACATATATATGTATACATATACACACACACACATATATTTTTCCATGGCTCTCATCTCCCCAAATACATATCTGAAGCTCAGATCTTTCCACATTTATATATACACCTGCCTCTCAACATTTATATTTCCGAAAGGCAGTTCAAATTCACCATGTTCCAAATTTAATTATCAACAAACTCCAAATCTGCTCTCCTCGTATCTTTGTTAATAACTCCATTCTCTAAGTCAGAAACTTGAAGTCATTTTTTAATTCCTTTCTCACCTCCATGTTTAATCTTTCTCTAAGAATGGTTATTTTTATCTCCATACCACATCTCAGGTCCACCCCTGATTTGATTCTTCCTCAGCACTTAACGCAACTATAATTCAGTCATTTGGGTAATTTGTTTGAATATACATATTTTGAGATGGAGTCTCGCTCTGTTGCCCAGGATAGAGTACAGTGGCATGATCTTGGCTCACTACTCTGCCTCCTGGGTTCAAGCAATTCTCCTACCTCAACCTCCTGAGTAGCTAGGACTACAGGTTTGTGCCACCATGACTGGCTAATTTTTTGTATTTCTAGTAGAGATGGGGTTTCACTGCGTTAGCCAGGATGGTCTCAATCTCCTGACGTCGTGATCATCCCACCTCGGCCTCCCAAAATGCTGGAATTATAAGCTAGCTACTGTGCCCGGCCAATTTGTTTGAATATTTATCAATCTCATGGGACTGGATCCATGAGAGGAGGGCCCATGGCAGCCTTTTCATTTTTGTAACCCAGAATGTGAGCTCCGTGACTGGCATTCAGTAGGCATGCAAATATTTGTGGAGAGGCTCACATCTGTAATCCCAGCGCTTTGGGAGGCCAAGGCAGGTGGACTGCTTGAGGCCAGGAGTTCGAGATCAGCCTGGCCAACATGGCAAAACCCAGTCTCTACTAAAAATACAAAAAATTAGCCAGCCGTGGTGGCAGGCACCTGTAATCCCAGGTACTTGGGAGGCTGAGGCAGGAGAATTGCTTGAACCCGGGAAGTGGAGGTTGCAGTGAGCCAAGATCATGCCATTGCACTCCAGCCTGGGTGACAGAGTAAGACTCTGTCTCAAAAAAAAAGAAAAAAGAAAGAAAAAAACAACACTAGCTAAGAATTATGTGCGATTTGATAAGCAGCAAATGTTTGCTGGCCCTGACAGATGGTTTTGTATGTTTGAATGGGACATGCACCTAGAAACAATTGTGAAGTTTTTCATTAAAGACTACTTTTGCCAGGTGCAGTCGCTTATGCCTATAATCTCAGCACTTTGGGAGGCTGAGGTAGGAGGATCGCTTAAGCCCGAAAGTCATGAGTGCACTGAGCTGTGATCACACTGCTGTACTCCAGCCTGGGCAACAAAGCAAGACTTTATCCCTCCCCACCCCAAACTCCCCCCCCCAAAAAAGAGACTACTCTTATGAGCAGCTATGCAGATATTTTATTTTATTTTATTTTGAGACAGAGTCTCGCTCTGTTGCCCAGGCTGGAGTGCAGTGGTGTGATCTCGGCTCACTGCAACCTCTGCCTCCTGGGTTTAAGCAATTCTCTGCCTCAGCCTCCCAAGTAGCTGGGATTACAGGCTCGTGCCACCACTTCCGGCTACTTTTGTGTATTTTCAGTAGAGATGGGGTTTCACCATCTTAGCCAGGCTGGTCTTGAACTCCTGACCTCGTGATCTAACTGCCTCGGCCTCCCAAAGTTCTGGGATTACAGGCAAGAGCCACTGCACCCAGCCCAGATGTGTTCTTAAGTCAAAAAACATATCTCATTAAAAGGTTGGAAGGTTACATATTTTAGCTTGGCAGGTAGTTGCAAATGATTTCTAACTTGCGTGTGTGTGTGTGTGTGTGTGTGTGTGTGTGGAGTACAGCTCTGAAAAGAATTTCTTCATGTTTTCTGGCATGGGGTTTTAAAATATGCTCAATAATTGATTTCTTTCTCCATGGAATGAAGAAAATCAACTGTTAGGGAAGAGTCATGCCTGCTAACGAAGACTTGTACATCACAGTTCAATTTCCTGATGCCTTATCCTCAGCTCTGAATCTCCTATTATGATGGACCTAAAATAAGAGGTTCAAGTTTTTCAAGCTACTGGCCATGAAGTGTTGACATATCACTTGAAATCTTAGAGCTAACACTTTTCCACCAAATAGATAGTGACAAAGATGACAGGGAGCAGGTCTATGATTTCTGGTCTTTTATGGCCTTATTAGTATAATATAAAGAAATCTCATCACCTCCTTCATTTTAATTATTCACGTGAGCACCTTCCCCTGGGAGAGCAAGTATGCTTTGGCGTGGAAAAGCAGTTTTAGCACACACCAACGATTTCTTCACAAAACACAGAAAAGACCTCTGTTTGGTGACTGATGTTTGATTGTGATAACAATTTTTATTATTTCATTAGCATGTAAGGTCAAATGCATGCTGTTAAAAAACTGTCTTTTGCTGAACATGGTGGCTCATGCCCGTAATCTCAGCACTTTGAGAGGCCAAGGCAGAAGGATCACTTGAGCCCAGGAGTTTAAGGCCAGCCTGGGCAACACAGAGAAACTTCCATCTCTAGAAAAAATATAAGAAGAAATCAGCCAGATGTGGTGATGTGTGCCTGTGGTCCCAGCTACTTGGGAGGCTGAGGTGGGCGGATCACTTGGGTCTGGGAGTTCAAGGCTGCAGTGAGCCATGCTTGTGCTGCTGCATTCCAGCCTAGGCAACAGAGTAAGATCCTGTCTCAAAACCAACCAACCAACCAACCAACCAATCAAACAAACAAACAAGTAAGCAACAAACTGTCCTTAGCAAGAAAAGCAGTGGGCAATTTCACACTCAGATACAATTATTTTTAAGTAGTCAAGGGAAGTAGAGGACAAAAATGGCCTTCTTTCAGCCCTCCTTGTATTCATGCCCTCTGCTGTATAATGATGTAGCCCCTCCCACTTTTGCTCTGAGATGGCCACGTGTCCTGCTGTGACGCAACGGGACGTCAGCAAATGTGATGTGAACAGAGATTTGGAAAGCATGTGCACATTTGGACTTGCCTGTTCCTGCCCCTTGGTAAGAAACGTGTGGGTGAGCCTGCTGACGGACGTGACCCATGGAATGGAGTGGACTTACCCCAAGTTGTCCCAGCTAAGTCTCTCCCAGCTAGCCAAAGCCAGCTGATGCCCTGACAGGTGAAAGAACCTAGCCAAGAGCAGCAGAGCTGGGTATGTGACCTACAGCCAGGGCTGGCTTCATGACTACAGGATCTTTGCAATTGCACAGAGTCCAGAGTGAAGAAAAGACCACATTTGCTTTAATGCTGTTGCCATCCTCTTGAAATTCTTTTTTTTTTTTTTTTGAGACAGAGTCTTGTCACCCATGTTGGAGTGCAGTGGTATGATCATAGCTCACTACAGCCTCCAACTCCTGGGCTCAAGCAATCCTCCTGCCTTAGCCTCCTGAGTAGCTGGGACTACAGGCGCACACTACCGTGCTCTGCTAATTTTATTTTATTGTCTTTTTTTTTAGAGACGAGGACTTACTATATTGCCTGGGCTGGTCTCGAACTCCTGGGCTCAAGCACCCACCTCAGCCTCCCAAAGTGCTAGGATTACAGGTATGCGTCATTGTGTCCAGCCTTGAAATTCTTAATAATTTTAAAATAAGGGGCCCTGTGTTTTCATTTTGTACTGGGCAATACAAATCATGTAGAGGGCCCTGCCCACATCTGAGCACTGACATCTGAGTGAGCCCAGCTGATCCATGAAGAATAACCCAGCTGGTCTGCAGACTCATGAGATAAATAAATTCTTATCACTTAACTGACTGGGTTGGGTGGTTACTTTGCATTATTGTAGTAATAGATGCCGACACACCAACACTTTATTTGCTAGACACACAGTGGTCCCTCCATTGGCGTGATGTCAAATACGCTTCCAATCTGCATCATCTTACAAAACAATGTTAGACAAAATAAAAAATGGCTTTTGTATTTCTGGTTGCTTTGGATTATTGTAGCAATAGATAGTGATGCATCAAAACTTTCTTTGCTAGACACACAGTGGTTCCTCCGCTAGCATGATGTCAAATACACTTCCAAACTGCAATCATCTTACAAAACAACATTAGGTAAAATACAAACTTGGTTTTGTATTTTGGTTTTCAGTGATAACTGGAACTCAAAATAATCAAGTGTGTCTTTCTCATTCATCTCTGTACCACACAGATAAAAAGAGCTAGTTCTTACTTTTTCCACAGTACTTTCACTCAACTGCAAAATAACATTTTGGCTGGCATGGTGATAACAATGGTAGTTCCACCGTATAATAGAACTATTATTGCCATTTGTGCTATGTCACATACAACCCTGTTAGCAGGTTTGCTTGTGGCTAGTTCCGCTTTCTCCACTAGCATTTTGTTTGTCTTAAATTTGGGCTTGTTTTAGAGGCGTGTTGAAAACAGCATGGCTTGCATCTGCTGTTTTGTCCTCTTTGCAATTAATATTATTATTACTTTTCTTTTTTGAGATGGAGTCTTACTCTGTCACCCAGGCTGGAGTGCAGTGGTGCGATTTCGGCTCACTGCAACCCCCGCTTGCCGGGCTCAAGCAATTCTTCTGCCTCAGTTTCCCAGGAAGCTGGGATTACAGCTGCGTGCCACCATACCCCCTGCTAATTTTTGTATTTTTAGTAGAGGCGAGGTTTCATCATATTGACCAGCCTGGTCTCAAACTCCTGACCTCAGGTGATCCAACTGCCTTGGCCTCCGAAAGTTCTAGGATTACAGGGGTGAGCCACAGCACCTGGCTGTCTTTGCCATTAGAAATATCAATCAATTGCATACTAGAATATATATATATATACACAATCTT
>NW_016107400.1:7119276-7132033 GCF_001604975.1 Cebus imitator | reverse complement strand
GCACATCCCCTGTACAACTGACCTTTCCTCTGTACCTGTGGCTGTCTTGTTCCCTGTGTCAGGGACATTCTCTGCCGTTCCTCCTTTCGTCATCCTGATGAACTTAACTCACCCTTCATCTTCCAATGCAAGAGTATTTTCTGTGAATTCTTTCCTTCCACCCACATCCCAGGATTTTTACCTTGTCTGTATGTAATACAGTGAAATTTTTATTTCTTTCCATTCTCCAGACAAAAATGTGAACATGTCTGGAGTGACAGCTGAGTTATTAAGAATTACAATATGACAGAACATAATTTACTACATTGTATCTGATTGTTCCCTGCTCTATCATTAGCTGACTCTACTTATTGACTTATGCCTCAATGAACAGGCAATTTCTTACCTTCAAATGTTATTCTCAGGCAGTGGGGGAACAGAATTAATTCTTATTGCGTCTATAATAGCAGCTACTTAAATTCATGACACAAAGAGAATAGGTTCCCTATTTTCCCTTCTCCAATTTAATATCTGAGAGTGAGACCCTCAATAATGGGTGAAGTTTCTAAATTCACTAACTCCAAGTGATGGTGAGGATATTGTCTATGGGTACTCAGAAAACACAGTCCAGTCAAGGCAGCAAGAATGTATCTTTAGTTCTCATGGCAATTAAGAAAGCTATAAATGAATTTGTTACATTCTCTTCGAAGAAAACATACAGGGTAGTGGTTTAGAGCAATTGTTTTAAAATTCTTTTAAAAATTCACTTCAGTGGTAGATATTTTAAGCCTGTAACTCTGCAAATGTGTGTATTTATTTATTTACAGCTTATATATATGAACTATTGTACTATTGCATAGACTGCAAAACATTGGCCAGGAACCATAGCTCACACCTGTAATCCCAGCACTTCGGGAGGCCGAGGTGGATGGATCACTTGAGGCCAGGAGTTCGAGACTAGCCTGGCTAACACGATGGAACACCATCTCTACTTTAAAGAAAAAGAAAAAGCCAGGTGTGGTGGCATGTGCCTGTGATTCCAGCTACTGAGGAGGCTGAGGTGGGAGGCTCGCTTCAGCCCAGTTCAAGGCTGCAGTGAGCCATGATTGCACCAGTGCATTCCAACCTGGGTGCCAGAGTGAGAGCCTGTCTCAACAACAACAACAACAACAACGACAACAACAAAATTCATGAAATGGAAACTAAAAAGAATGATGTAAGGAATTCGTATAAATAGAGGTCCCATTGTTTTCTTCTTCACCCTAATAGATCATCTTGTGTACTTGCTGGGATATAGTCACACTACTATTGTCTACAGATTATTCACTGGGCAAGTCAATTACTTGGAACCTCAGTTGTTTCACCAAGAAAATGGGAATCATAATTATATTTACACCATAAAGCTATGCAGATTAAAATCATTCCACATTTATTTGACAAATAGTTACTGAGGGCCTGCTAGGAGTAGGGTACTGTTTAGAAAATAGGATAGACCACTAGGCAAAATACCTAGATCAGTGGCTGCCACATGCAAAGTGTTCGATTGATGTTTTCTGTAATTACTCCTAACGGACGGCAGCTCAGTCATAGCCTTGAAGAAAGCATAGACTGGGCGCAGTGGCACATGCTGGTAATCCCAGCACTTTCAGAAGCTGACGCGGGCAGATCACTTGAGGCCAGGAGTTCAAGACCAGTCTGGGCAATATGGCAAAACCCCATGTCTATCAAAACAAACAAACAAACAAAACACACACACACATATACACAAAAGTTAGCTGGATGTGGTGGCACACACCTGTAATTTCAGCTACTAAGGTGGCTGAGGCATGAGAATTGCTTGGACCTGGGAGGCAGAGGTTTCGAGCTAAGATCATGCCACTGCATTCCAGCCTGGGTGACAGAGGAAGGGTGTCTCAAAATAAATGAATAAAATGGAAAATTAAATTAAAAGGCATAGATAAAAATCAAATGTCTTCAACACATCTCCAGAACCGTTGAGGGGAGAGGATCCTCTCCTCATCCATGGATATGAACTGTGTCATTCTTAGCAGGCATAGCTGAAGAACAGAGAAGATGTAACATAGCCTGGCTCGACCACTTACAAGGCACAAGACTCTGGGCAAGTTATTCAGTCTCTCCATGCCTCAGGTTCCTCACCTACGCAATGGGTAACATCAGTGCCTACCTTTTTAGGGTTGTTATGAGGACTACATGAGCTTTTAGAAATAACATACCTGACACATGGTAAGGTGCAGTATAAGTTCGTTATATAAATAATACAATTAACAAAAGAAGCATATTTCTTCATATTTGATCTTAGCCAAAAGGCCAACAAGCAATCAACGAAGCATAATTCTTAATCACACAATCACACTAGGCATTAGGATTATTAAACTGTCTTGGCCAGGTGTGGTGGCTCATGCCTATAGCCCCAGCACTTTGGGAGGCTGAGGTGGGAGGATTGCCTAGGAGTTCAAGACCAGCCTGGGCAACATAGTGAGACCTGATCTTTACAAAACATTGTTTAAAAAATTGACCGGGTGTGGTGACACACACCTCTAGTCTCAGCTACTTGGGAGGCTGATGCAGGAGGAGCACCTGAACTCAGGAATTGGAGGCCGTAGTGAGCTATGATTACACCATGCACTCCAGCCTGGGCAACAAAGTGAGACTGTTTCAAAAAAAAAAAAAAAAAAAAAAAAAAGCTCAAAAAAACTAATAGATAAATCTAAAATTACAGTTAAAGATTTTGGCACATTTCTGTCTCTTACTGAAAAAAAACACAAACACACAAGATCAAGAAGATAAAGATTTGCAAAATATGATTAACAAATTTGGCCTACAATTGCAGAATATACATTATTTTCAAGTGCACATGGAAAATTTGCCCACACTGACCATATGCTGGGTCAAAAAGAGTATCTTAACAAATATCAAAGAATAAAACCATATAGAGTATATTTTCTGACTGTTGTCAAGATAGAAATAACAGAATCTCATATTTTGTATGGCATCTTGTTTATGAACATTAATAAATTTGTATGCCTTTTTCTCCTAAAAAATTAATAAGCAAAAGAGAACTACCTTCCTTTAGGTATTTGGGAATTAAGCAATGCATTTTAAACAATGTTTTTCTTTTCTTTTTTTTGAGACAGAATCTCTCCGTGTCACCCAGGCTGGAGTGCAGTGACACGATCTCGGCTCACTGCAACCTCTGCCTCCCAGGTTCAAGCAATTCTTGTGCCTCAGCCTCGTGAGTAGCTGGGATTACAGGCTCCTGCCACCACGCCTAGCTAATATTTGTAATTTTAGTAGAGATGAGATTTCACCATGTTGACTAGGATGGTCTAGAACTCCTGGCCTCAAGTGATCTGCCCACCCAAGCTTCCCAAAGTGCTAGGATTACAGGTGTGAGCCACTACGCCCAACCAATAATCTTTTTTTAATGGACATTATGAAATATTCTGAACTGAATGATATTGAAAATATTACAAGTCAAACTTATGGATTTCAACTAAAGCCATGCATAGGGGAAAATTTATAGCCTGAACTACATGCTAGAAAAGAAGAAAGGCTAGGACCAGGTGTGGTGGCTCATGCCTGTAATCTCAGCATTTTGGAAGGCTGAGATGGGTTGATTGCTTGAGATTAGGAGTTCGAGACCAGCTTGGGCAACATGGTGAGACCCCATATCTACGAAAAAATATAAAAATTAGCTGGGCATGGTAGTGCACACCTGTAGTCCCAGCTACCTGGGAGGCTGAGATGGGAGGATCACTTGAGCCCACCCAGGAGGTTGACACCACAGTGAGCTGTGGCTATGCCACTGAACTCCAGCCTGGGTGACAGAGTAAGACCTTGTATCAAAACAAAAACAAAACAATGTTGGCTATTGGTTGAAAATTATTAAAAGCTAATCAGAATATGATGGATTTTACTAAGCTATTCATATATCATTGAAATTTTTTAAAATAAAAAAAATTAAAACCGGGAAAGAGGGAAAAATTTTAAAAAGGAACTTTTGCTAAATCAAGATGTTTTGAAAGGAGAAAACATAAAGACATGAGTGGGACATTTTGGGGTTCATTATCTTCTCACCTACCCTAGAATAGCACCATTTTTTTTTTCACAAGGTAACCTAGATCAATGATTCTCAAACTTTAATGTGCACGCAGATCACCTGAAGATCTTGTGAAAATGCAGATTTGGGGTGGAGCCTGATAGGCTGCTAGTCTAAGAAGGTCCCAGGTGAAGGTGATTGTGCTAATGCTCCCAGGTGATGTAAATGCTGGGCTACTTCCAAGAACACAGCTCTTCTACCTCATCATAGCCTGTATTGCATTGAGCCCACCCATAAATAAGCATGCTCCATGACTCCTTCCTGTTCCATTCTCATTTTGGGTATGCTTAGAGTCTGCAGCTCCTTCTACAATCATTCCCTAGTAACCCCCTTCACATCTTGCCCTCGTCTCTCTGTGGAATTTGTCCAGCAAAACTTGAACCTGACTACACCATACCATCTCCAGGTGCTTGAGCCAAAGCACTTACATGTTCCAGTGAAAATTATACAATTTCGTTGGATTTATTTTTGAGACAGGGTCTCACTCTGTTGCTTAGGCTGGGGTGCAGTGGTGTGATCATAGCTCACTGCAGCCTTGAACTCCTGGGCTCATTTGATCCTCCCACCTCAGCCTTCTGAGTAGCTGGGACTATAGGCATGTACCACTATGCCTGGCTAATCAAAAAGCAGATTTAGAGATGGGGTCTTGCTATGTTCCCCAAGCTGGTTTCTAATTCCTGGCCTCAAGTACTCCTCCTGCCTTGGCCTTCTAAAGTGCTGGGATTACTTGTGCTACCATGCCTGGCTAATTAAATAAAAAAAATTTAGAGTCTGTAGGGGTAGGGGGGAGTGATTTTTTTTGTTGCCCAGGCTTGTGTCTTAGTCCTGGCCTCAAGGGATCCTCTTACCTCAGCCTCCTGAGTAGCTGGGATTACAGGAATGAGCCATCACACCCAGCTGCAACTTGGAACACATGCTCTGTATTCTCTGCTCTGCCCAGCATCCCTCCTGCTCACTTCAGCCTGTGTTTCCCCTCTCCAAGATGATGATTTTATTCAACATCTCAGCAACATTCGATCCAGTTGATCACTTTCTCCTTCCTGAAATATTCTGCTCTCTTAGCTTCATGAACCCACACTCTGATTTTCCTCCCTTTCTCCCTCCTGCATGGATGCCTCCGTTACCTGATTTCTACATGGCGGGCAGCCTGGAGTTCCAGTCCCATTGCTCTTTGATTTCCTCTCTTTATACTCTCTAAGTGATCTCAGCTGGTCTCCAAATTTACGTATCAAGTCTAAGCCTCTTTGAGCACATTCCACTGTCTATGGTGTATCTTTCTGGATATATCCCAGAATCTCAAGTCTGCTGGGCTCAACACAGAATGCTTTATTTCTTCCTGCCCTCTCCCCCCACAAAATACTCTTCTCCTCTCCTCGTCTTTCTTTCCATCTTAGTACATGGCGTTACCAACTTGTGTCTTCTCTAATATGTCCCTTTTCTTCAACTACCCTATGGGATCCAGCAGCAAGACTTGTTATTTCTACTCCTTACACATTATTCTCACCTGTCCACTCCCTTTCCATCTCCCCTGCAATTACTTTATGATTTTTCCCTTTTTTTCTTTTTATAGCTGCCTTCTCTGCACTAGCAAAATTATTTTTAAAATCATTTATTAATTTTTTTGAGACAGAGTCTCACTCTGTGGCCCAGCTGGAGTGCAGTGGGGCAATCTCAGCTCACTGCAACCTCCGCCTCTTGGGCTCAAGTGATTCTGATGTCTCAGCCTCTTGAGTAGCTGGAATTATAGACGCCCACCACCATGCCCAGATAATTTTTGTATTTTTAGCAGAGACGGGGTTTCACCATGTTGGCCAGGCTGGTCTTGAACTCCTGACCTGGGGAGATCCACCTGCCTCATTCTCCCAAAGTGCTGGGATTACAGGCATGAGCCACCATGCCAGGCCCACTGCAATTACTTTAAATTAAATCACCTCCCTTCTGTTTCCCAAATAAGCCCCAGAGTTCCTGCCTGGGGATGTTTGCATGTGCTCTTGCCTTGCCTAGAACACTTAAGGCATTGAGTTCCATATGGCACAAATTTCCTTACAGGGAACAACCTGAAAAGACTCCAAGTCATGCCCAAAAAATCCTGTGAGAAGAGAAGACCTTACTGCACCACCTCCACCTTCTAATCCATAACCAAAACAGACCCATGCTTGTTCCAAGAAAGAATCAAAGTCTGATAGATAATCAGTTCTAAAGTTAACTCTAATCACAAAATTGGCCCCAAGTTTCCTCTTGTCTTTCAGTTCCGTCCAATAATTAGAGGGAGACAGTGTCCAGTTTATTAGCCTTTCGAATTCACGAAGTAGTCTGAGAAAAAGAGATATGATATTCTGTAGCTCCACCCATGAAGAGGCATCTTTTTCCATCCTGTAACTCTGGACTTGACTACGTAACTTGTCTACGCCCTTGGGGACTCTCAAACACAATGCAAGCAGACGCTTGAACAATGCTGTGTACTGGGGCTTCCCCTCCCCTGCTGTGTTTGGAACCCAGCTGGCATATGAAGAAGACTGGGCTAGTCCTCTAGCTAAGGAGACACGTGGCCTGGTCCATTTCAATTGCACCTGCCAATCAGCAGACACATGGGTGAGATAGCCAAGAACAACAACTCTCAACCAACCTGCCAATGGACTATCTATATGAGTGAATCTAGGCCAGGACAGCAGTACTACCTGGATGATCCCAGCTGCCACTTCCAACTCACAGAGTTATGAGCTGTAAGTGATGGTTGTTTGAAACCATGAAGCTTTGAGGTGGTTTATAATGCAACAAAGACTGATATGCCTCTTGTGTTTGTTTTTTCGTATTGCAACTCTTGAGTATGCTCCTTCCCTACTTAAAATGCTTTAATAGGCCGGGGACAGTAGTTCATCTCTGTAATCCCAGCACTTTGAGAGGCCGAGGCAGGCGGATCACGTGAGATCAGGATTTCGAGACTGGCCTGGCCAACATGGTGAGACCCCATTTCTACTGAAAAAACAAAAAGAAATGAAAAGAAAATTAGCTGCGTATTGGGGGCAGATGCCTGTAATCCCAGCTACTCAGGGGGCTGAGGCAGGAGAATTGCTTGAAGCTGGGAGGCAGAGGTTGCAGTGAGCTGAGATTGAGCCGCTGTACTCCAGCCTGGGTGACAGAGTGAGACTCCATCTTAAAGTAAAACAAAATAAAATAAAAATAAAATAAAACAATATGCTTTAATAGTTGCTCATTGATCCCAGGATGAAACCTGAGTCATTAACCAGGGCTGCGGAGCTTCACATAATCTGGAAAGCCTCATCTAACACGGTCTGGAATACACAGTGTTTGGCGCACCAGCATTCTCGTGCTCCTGGAGTGATCTGAGCCCTTGCCCTCCTCAAGGCCTTCCCATACGCCATCTGGTTGACCTTTACTCCTCTCTCACACACCAACTTAAAAACTGCATCATCAGAAAGACCTCTTTTGACCAACTCTATTCCTACCTTTACTCCCCCACAACTGAAGTATGTCTACAGTTATATATTTCTCGGTTGGTTTCTTTTTTTTAAGACAGGGTCTCGCTCTGTTTCCCAGGCTGAGTGCGGTGGCACAATCATGACTCACTGCAGCCTCGATCTTCTGGCCTCAAGCTATCCTCCTCCTGAGTAGCTGGGACTACAAGTGTCCGCCACCGCACCTGGCTAATTTTTTTGTATTTTTTTGTAGAGACGGGGTTTCACCATGTTGCCCAGGCTGGTCCAGAACTCCTGGGTTCAAGCGATCCATTTGCCTAGGCCCCCACAAAGTGCTGGGATTACAGATATGAGCCACTGCGCCCAGCCTGGATAGCTGTCTTTTGAAGCTGTTATTGTGAGGGCTCTGGAGAAAACTGCTTGGGCTTAAATCCTAGCTCTATTACTTATTAGCTGAGTGCCCTTAAGCAAGTGACCTAATGAGCTGCTCCTTGTCTCAGTTTCTCTATCTCGGAAATGGGGTTAGAGATAGCACCCTCTCAGCCAGGCACAGTGGCTCACACCTGTAATTCTAGCACTTTGGGAGGCCGAGGCAGGTGGATTGCCTGAGCTCAGGAGTTCGAGACCAGCCTGAGTCACACGGTGAAATCCTGTCTCTACTAAAATATAAAAAATTAGCCGGGCTTAGCAGCGTGCACCTGTAGTCCCAGCTACTCAGGAGGCTGAGACAGGAAATTGCTAAAACCCAGGATGAGGAGGTTGTGGGGAGCTGAGATTGCGCCACTGCACTCCAGCCTGAGAAACAGAAGAAGACTCCGTCTAAAAAAAAAAAAAAAAAAAAGAATTTAAAATTAAAATAGTAAAAGAAAAGAAATAGCACTGAGTGGATTCTGCTCTATTGTAGTTCAATGTTTCTTGCTGAACAGATGTTGGTATAGCTCAGATGACAGTGAAGCAGAAGCTTTTGACACAGACACCATCTCCTTTCTTTGTGGCCACAGACACTGCCATGATTTAATTTAATTTTACTTTATATGATTTCGTATTTTATTGAGACAGAGTCTTGCTGTGTTGCCCAGGCTGGAGCGAAGAGGCAGGATCTCGGCTCACCGTAATCTCCACCTCCCAGGTTCAAGCGATTCTCCTGCCTCGGCCTCCTGAGTAGCTGGGATTACAGATGTGCACCACCATGCCTGGCTAATTTTTTGCATTTTTAGTAGAGACAGGGGTTTTGCTATGTTGGCCAGGCTGTTCTCAAACGCCTGACCTCAGGTGATCTGCCTGTCTCAGCCTCCCAAAGTGCTGGGATTTCAGGTGTGAGCCACCAAGCCCGGCCACTGCCATGATTTTATGAATCACATTTGGCTTTCCCATGGTTCAACTAATATATGTAACCCATCAGCAAGACTTGTTATTTCTACCCCTTCAACATTATTCTAGTCTGTCCACTCCCTGTCCATCTCCACTGCAATTACATTAATCTAAATTGCTCACATGCTGCCTCATTGTGCAAAGGTGTGGCCCCAAACTCTGAGCCAGCTCTAGAGATGCCTCTCGACACCTGAGCATGTCCCTGAGCACCCAGCCCTACATTTTTGGCTTCTGCTTTGAACCCTGGTTTCTCCCACAGAGAGCCAGACGTTTGGGGTCCGAATGCCTTGTCTCCTGACTTCTGTAACTGTGCCTCCTGTCACTTGATCATTCCCTCGCTGAGCTGGGATGTGGAGCCAAGAAACCAGTTCTGATGGCCCCAAGCAATGTATCCATCTCCCTTAACACATACGTGCACACACGTACACACAACAGGAACTGGGCGCTCTACACTGTCTTAGTGAAAAAAGAAAATATTTTAGAAGGTAGATTTCCAATCACCAAGTCCTTAGAAGCGTTCTTTCAGGTTCTGGACAGAAAGGACAAAAATCTAGGTATCCGAAAAAATAATTTTAAGAAGCCTGGTGAGAGGATGAGAGGAACTCCTAAGAAAAGCAGTGGGAGACAGAGAGGTGCATGAATAAAAAAAGAGAAAATCCGGCTGGGCACAGTGGTTCACCCCGGTGAAAATCCCAGCACTTTCAGAGGCGAAGGCGGGGAGATCGCTGGAGGTCAGGAGTTTGAGACCAACCTGGCCAACATGGAGAAACCCCGTCTCTACTAAAAATACGAAAAAATTAGACGGGCATGGTGGTGGGCGCCTCTAATCCCAGCTACTCGGGAGGGTGAGGCAGGAGAATCGCTTGAACCCGAGAGGCAGAGGTTGCAGTGAGCCGAGATTGCGCCACTGCACTCCAGCCTGAGCGACAGAGGGAGACTCTGTCTCAAAAAGAAAAAAAAAGAAAGAAAGAAAAAAAGAAAGAAATCTGAGGGGAGGGGGTGGAGATGGGGAAGGTGAGAGGTGAGGGAGGTTAGGAGGAGGAAGACAGAGAGAGGAGAGGCTGGGAATAAGATGTGCTGGGAAGGGAGAGGGAGAACAGCGAGGGAGAAGCTGCTTCCACCCCAGCAGACCAGCGCAGCGCTGCTCCCTGGGAAGGCTGCGTCTGTCTGGCAGGGCCGGAGAGCTGCAGCTCCCCAGAGCCGGCAGGCACTTCCCTTCCAACGTGCCCAGCGAGGGTGCCCTGCGCATGCTAATGAGGCAGTTGAGGACAGCTTCGCAGATAATTGCTGAAAGTGTGCAGTAACTTACCAGGCTGGGAGTCAGTGGGCTGCAAAATGATGGGGCACCGCTCCTGGGGGCCCCCAGCAGAGGGGCCTGCTCTCCAGGTACCCAGCGCTCACAGGTTAGTGGCTGCAAGACGGCGGGTTTTCCGTTCAGTCAGGCATCCAACCCAGCGATGGGGAGAGCCAGACCAAAAGGCAAAGGAGAGGAGGGGAACCTGCTTGTGTTTTTGTATTTAAATTGTTTTGAACCCACGTAGCCCTGGGAGTCACATGCCGCCTCCAACATCACCGGAGCCATCACATGATACAGGTCCCCCATCATGTGATGAGACAAATCTGCCTAACTTCAGTCCCCCACCCCCAGCTCCTGCTCACAAACTGACAGATAAAGTGCTTCTGGCGGACCCCCCGCCCCCGACCCCCAGTCAGTGACAGAGGGAGGGACGCAGATGGAGAACCCTCAGAGCCCATGCAACGCGAAGATCTTGATGAATACTTAATATGCTTTTCTCTCTCCTAAGCTACTGCGACTTGGAGTGGTGCCAGCCTCATTTGAATTCCAGCCTTTGTGAATAACTCAAGTGTCGCCACTGTTGCTCCAGCAATTGCAGGGCGTTTGAGCTCACACCATCCCGCCTCGTTCTAGAAGCCCAACTCAGCTGCCTCCCCTCCCCACAGCTTCCAAGCCTCCTCCCAGGGCAGTGGGAGTGGGAGTTGGAGGTGGGGAGACTGGAGCTGGAGAAGGGGAGACCACTCCAGCTGAACCTTCTAGTTCCTCTACCCGCCCCCCGCCCACCCATCTGCAGTAGGAGTCAGGTGGGGCCCAGTCTGGGTATCTGATTAAGCTGCCTCTGTTTTACTTAGTGATCATAGCTCTGTTCTCTCTGCAGAGATTTTCCCTCTCTCTCTCATACATATATACATTTCTCCATTTCTTCCCTTAATTAGGATACAGTTAAATCGATTTAAAAATCAGTTGGGTTTGGCCCAGCACTTTGGGAGGCCAAGGCAGACAGATCACTTGAGGTCAGGAGTTCGAGACCAGCCTGGCCAAAATGGTGAAACTCCATCTATACTAAATATGGAAAATTTAGCCAGGCGTGGTGGCACACATCTGTAATTCCAGCTACTTGGGGCGCTGAGGCAGGAGAATTGCTTGAACCTGGGAGGTAGAGGTTGCAGAGCCAGACTCTGTCTCAAAAATAAAAAATAAAAACATCAGTTGGGTTTGTTTCTTCCCATTGTAGTAACCTCCTTTGCTCATGTTTTCATTCACTCAATCTTTTATTAAACACACATTTTCATAGAGCACCTAGCATGCTGCAGATCTCGTGCTAGGCACTGAGAAAGGTGGACGGGAGGGAAGAGATGTTAAAGAAATGCGTAAAGCCACAACTGTGTCCCGGAGGTGCCTGTTGTCTGTTAGAGGCAACAGAATCATAAGCAGTTCTGGCAGATGCAAAATTCCAGAGTCACACAAACTCAGGTGTGCAAAGATGTGAATTCTCTATTTGTCCAAACCTGAACTACCTCCTGTCCTGCTCCCCTATTCTGCCCAATATAGGAAACTTCATCTTGTCACTTTCAAATAAATTCAGTCACCTGGGTGATTTTCTCTGCTTCAGATTTACAATAAGTCAAGTTAAATATTTTTTTTCTTGTTGCCTTTCTTCTCTCCAGCGTTGATACTAAGCTCTGATGCTAACTCAAGTAATCAAACAAATAAATCGTGCAGACTGCTTTCCTTTGGAGATAGTATGATTTGCTGCAGTTGGGGCCTTTTTGAGCAAAGGAGGATTGTGGTGATTTTGTTTCTTTGTTTGAGACGGACTCTCACTCTGTCACCAGGCTGGAGTGCAGTGGCGCAATCTCGGCTCACTGCAACCTCCACCTCCTGGGTTCAAGCAATTCTGTCTCAGCCTCCCAAGTAGCTGGGATTACAGGTGCATGCCACCATGCCTGGCTAATTTTTGTATTTTTAGTAGAGACGGGGTTTCACCATTTTGACCACACTGATCTGGAACTCCTGACCTCAAGTGATCTGCCTGTCTTGGCCTCCTAAAGTGCTGGGATTACAGGTGTGAGCCACAGCGCCTGGCCAGGATTGTGTTTTAAGACCAGATGGGCAGCAGTGTAAAATGCCTCTGAGAAGAAAGAGCCTGTTCCATACCAGAAGTTTTGCCCTAAACCGTCTTACACAGTAAGAGCAGAGAATGTGTCTATGGCAGGCACAGCTGGCTGCCTATTCTTGACTGAGTTTAACATGTATGTTGGAGATTAAGTTTTCTGTGGGACAGAAATTGGGTTTAGGGTAGAAATTAGGTTTGGTTGTAGACAAACAGAGTACTTATATTTTTGCATGCCTCAGTTTGTGTGGCTATGAAATTTTCATTTGCTGTATATATACATATTTTTTTTGAGACAGAGTCTCGCTCTGTCACCTCGTTCAGGCTGGAGTGCAGTGGCACAATCTTGGCTCACTGCAACCTCTGCCTCCCAGGTTCAAGGGATTCTTTTGCCTCAGCCTCCCGAGTAGCTGGGATCACAGGAGCCTGCCACCACGCTT